>NW_026061814.1:780790-1109935 GCF_023897955.1 Schistocerca gregaria | reverse complement strand
TCAATTTGAAAAGAGTGCGCCAAGGAAGACTTCCAAAGAGTCTCTGGAAATAACAAAACAGTGTGAAGTGACAGAAATGTTGTGAAATACGTCAGGGCATATTGTTTTGTAGCAGTGCACAACGGCAAATTTGTAAACAAAAATTTACCTTTCGTCGCTACAAGAGATGGATACTTTGTCGAACAAACGAATGACAGGCGGTACAACGAGCAGCTGTGTTGTGCGTCTGACCCACGTGGCGGCGCGCCGCACTGCGCGTCGCCTTCGAGGTGGAAGGACGTGCTTTGCGTCAAATGTGTCACCGAAGACGGCGATTGCGTGTGTTGGGAGGAGAGGCGAAGCCTTCTTCTGCCGTGCGGCTACTGTATAAGGACGCCAACGGCCATACCATGTTGAATACACCGGTTCTCGTCCGATCACCGAAGTTAAGCAACATCGGGCCCGGTTAGTACTTGGATGGGTGACCGCCTGGGAACACCGGGTGCTGTTCGCTCCCTCTCTTCTTCTAAATTTTATGTCACTACACCTGCCAGTCCTCTTTTCATACAAACTCTCAGGTGCGACAAAGATGCTTCCACAAGCATTTTAAACCACTGTATTAAATGTAAGATGCAAAATTACAGTAATGAACTCAGTTTGAACAAGAATGCGCGGAGGAAGAGTGCTAGGAACTCGTTGAAAATAACGAAACACTGCGAATCGACAGATGTGCTCTTAAAATGCGTCAGAGCCTACTGTTTTGTAGGAGCGCTAAATTCCAATTTTGTAGCAGTGCACAACGGCAAATTTGTAAACAAAAATTAACCTTTCGTCGCTACAAGAGATGGATACTTTGCCGAACAGCCTGTGTCTTGTGTGCATGTTTTCGCACCTTTCCACGGCACGGCGCAGCACAGAGCGGCTCTGGTAGCTCCGAACGGCCGCACACGGCGCCTCGGACACGCCGGTTCGGCCCGCGCCCATCTCGCAGATGCTTCTCGTACTTGTGCTGTCATATGGACCGCGACCCGAGCGGCAGCGAGCGGCAGTCGAGCAAAGTCGGGACAAGTCGGGACGGAAGGGGACAGCCGAGAATGCACCGTGCGAATTACGCAAATATCTGGAAGCGCGACGCGTGTCAGGCAGGTGAGACCGCTTCCCTCTGTCTTCATTTCTTGCTTTCTTGTCACTACCCCTGCCAGCCCTTTTTTCATGCTACCTTTCTCATGTGACAAAGATGCTTCCATACTGATTTTAAACTATCGTAAGATACGATGTTAAGGAACTCAATTTGAAAAGAGTGCGCCAAGGAAGACTTCCAAAGAGTCTCTGGAAATAACAAAACAGTGTGAAGTGACAGAAATGTTGTGAAATACGTCAGGGCATATTGTTTTGTAGCAGTGCACAACGGCAAATTTGTAAACAAAAATTTACCTTTCGTCGCTACAAGAGATGGATACTTTGTCGAACAAACGAATGACAGGCGGTACAACGAGCAGCTGTGTTGTGCGTCTGACCCACGTGGCGGCGCGCCGCACTGCGCGTCGCCTTCGAGGTGGAAGGACGTGCTTTGCGTCAAATGTGCCACCGAAGACGGCGATTGCGTGTGTTGGGAGGAGAGGCGAAGCCTTCTTCTGCCGTGCAGCTACTGTATAAGGACGCCAACGGCCATACCATGTTGAATACACCGGTTCTCGTCCGATCACCGAAGTTAAGCAACATCGGGCCCGGTTAGTACTTGGATGGGTGACCGCCTGGGAACACCGGGTGCTGTTGGCTCCCTCTCTTCTTCTAAATTTTATGTCACTACACCTGCCAGTCCTCTTTTCATACAAACTCTCAGGTGCGACAAAGATGCTTCCACAAGCATTTTAAACCACTGTATTAAATGTAAGATGCAAAATTACAGTAATGAACTCAGTTTGAACAAGAATGCGCGGAGGAAGAGTGCTAGGAACTCGTTGAAAATAACGAAACACTGCGAATCGACAGATGTGCTCTTAAAATGCGTCAGAGCCTACTGTTTTGTAGGAGCGCTAAATTCCAATTTTGTAGCAGTGCACAACGGCAAATTTGTAAACAAAAATTAACCTTTCGTCGCTACAAGAGATGGATACTTTGCCGAACAGCCTGTGTCTTGTGTGCATGTTTTCGCACCTTTCCACGGCACGGCGCAGCACAGAGCGGCTCTGGTAGCTCCGAACGGCCGCACACGGCGCCTCGGACACGCCGGTTCGGCCCGCGCCCATCTCGCAGATGCTTCTCGTACTTGTGCTGTCATATGGACCGCGACCCGAGCGGCAGCGAGCGGCAGTCGAGCAAAGTCGGGACAAGTCGGGACGGAAGGGGACAGCCGAGAATGCACCGTGCGAATTACGCAAATATCTGGAAGCGCGACGCGTGTCAGGCAGGTGAGACCGCTTCCCTCTGTCTTCATTTCTTGCTTTCTTGTCACTACCCCTGCCAGCCCTTTTTTCATGCTACCTTTCTCATGTGACAAAGATGCTTCCATACTGATTTTAAACTATCGTAAGATACGATGTTAAGGAACTCAATTTGAAAAGAGTGCGCCAAGGAAGACTTCCAAAGAGTCTCTGGAAATAACAAAACAGTGTGAAGTGACAGAAATGTTGTGAAATACGTCAGGGCATATTGTTTTGTAGCAGTGCACAACGGCAAATTTGTAAACAAAAATTTACCTTTCGTCGCTACAAGAGATGGATACTTTGTCGAACAAACGAATGACAGGCGGTACAACGAGCAGCTGTGTTGTGCGTCTGACCCACGTGGCGGCGCGCCGCACTGCGCGTCGCCTTCGAGGTGGAAGGACGTGCTTTGCGTCAAATGTGCCACCGAAGACGGCGATTGCGTGTGTTGGGAGGAGAGGCGAAGCCTTCTTCTGCCGTGCGGCTACTGTATAAGGACGCCAACGGCCATACCATGTTGAATACACCGGTTCTCGTCCGATCACCGAAGTTAAGCAACATCGGGCCCGGTTAGTACTTGGATGGGTGACCGCCTGGGAACACCGGGTGCTGTTGGCTCCCTCTCTTCTTCTAAATTTTATGTCACTACACCTGCCAGTCCTCTTTTCATACAAACTCTCAGGTGCGACAAAGATGCTTCCACAAGCATTTTAAACCACTGTATTAAATGTAAGATGCAAAATTACAGTAATGAACTCAGTTTGAACAAGAATGCGCGGAGGAAGAGTGCTAGGAACTCGTTGAAAATAACGAAACACTGCGAATCGACAGATGTGCTCTTAAAATGCGTCAGAGCCTACTGTTTTGTAGGAGCGCTAAATTCCAATTTTGTAGCAGTGCACAACGGCAAATTTGTAAACAAAAATTAACCTTTCGTCGCTACAAGAGATGGATACTTTGCCGAACAGCCTGTGTCTTGTGTGCATGTTTTCGCACCTTTCCACGGCACGGCGCAGCACAGAGCGGCTCTGGTAGCTCCGAACGGCCGCACACGGCGCCTCGGACACGCCGGTTCGGCCCGCGCCCATCTCGCAGATGCTTCTCGTACTTGTGCTGTCATATGGACCGCGACCCGAGCGGCAGCGAGCGGCAGTCGAGCAAAGTCGGGACAAGTCGGGACGGAAGGGGACAGCCGAGAATGCACCGTGCGAATTACGCAAATATCTGGAAGCGCGACGCGTGTCAGGCAGGTGAGACCGCTTCCCTCTGTCTTCATTTCTTGCTTTCTTGTCACTACCCCTGCCAGCCCTTTTTTCATGCTACCTTTCTCATGTGACAAAGATGCTTCCATACTGATTTTAAACTATCGTAAGATACGATGTTAAGGAACTCAATTTGAAAAGAGTGCGCCAAGGAAGACTTCCAAAGAGTCTCTGGAAATAACAAAACAGTGTGAAGTGACAGAAATGTTGTGAAATACGTCAGGGCATATTGTTTTGTAGCAGTGCACAACGGCAAATTTGTAAACAAAAATTTACCTTTCGTCGCTACAAGAGATGGATACTTTGTCGAACAAACGAATGACAGGCGGTACAACGAGCAGCTGTGTTGTGCGTCTGACCCACGTGGCGGCGCGCCGCACTGCGCGTCGCCTTCGAGGTGGAAGGACGTGCTTTGCGTCAAATGTGCCACCGAAGACGGCGATTGCGTGTGTTGGGAGGAGAGGCGAAGCCTTCTTCTGCCGTGCAGCTACTGTATAAGGACGCCAACGGCCATACCATGTTGAATACACCGGTTCTCGTCCGATCACCGAAGTTAAGCAACATCGGGCCCGGTTAGTACTTGGATGGGTGACCGCCTGGGAACACCGGGTGCTGTTGGCTCCCTCTCTTCTTCTAAATTTTATGTCACTACACCTGCCAGTCCTCTTTTCATACAAACTCTCAGGTGCGACAAAGATGCTTCCACAAGCATTTTAAACCACTGTATTAAATGTAAGATGCAAAATTACAGTAATGAACTCAGTTTGAACAAGAATGCGCGGAGGAAGAGTGCTAGGAACTCGTTGAAAATAACGAAACACTGCGAATCGACAGATGTGCTCTTAAAATGCGTCAGAGCCTACTGTTTTGTAGGAGCGCTAAATTCCAATTTTGTAGCAGTGCACAACGGCAAATTTGTAAACAAAAATTAACCTTTCGTCGCTACAAGAGATGGATACTTTGCCGAACAGCCTGTGTCTTGTGTGCATGTTTTCGCACCTTTCCACGGCACGGCGCAGCACAGAGCGGCTCTGGTAGCTCCGAACGGCCGCACACGGCGCCTCGGACACGCCGGTTCGGCCCGCGCCCATCTCGCAGATGCTTCTCGTACTTGTGCTGTCATATGGACCGCGACCCGAGCGGCAGCGAGCGGCAGTCGAGCAAAGTCGGGACAAGTCGGGACGGAAGGGGACAGCCGAGAATGCACCGTGCGAATTACGCAAATATCTGGAAGCGCGACGCGTGTCAGGCAGGTGAGACCGCTTCCCTCTGTCTTCATTTCTTGCTTTCTTGTCACTACCCCTGCCAGCCCTTTTTTCATGCTACCTTTCTCATGTGACAAAGATGCTTCCATACTGATTTTAAACTATCGTAAGATACGATGTTAAGGAACTCAATTTGAAAAGAGTGCGCCAAGGAAGACTTCCAAAGAGTCTCTGGAAATAACAAAACAGTGTGAAGTGACAGAAATGTTGTGAAATACGTCAGGGCATATTGTTTTGTAGCAGTGCACAACGGCAAATTTGTAAACAAAAATTTACCTTTCGTCGCTACAAGAGATGGATACTTTGTCGAACAAACGAATGACAGGCGGTACAACGAGCAGCTGTGTTGTGCGTCTGACCCACGTGGCGGCGCGCCGCACTGCGCGTCGCCTTCGAGGTGGAAGGACGTGCTTTGCGTCAAATGTGCCACCGAAGACGGCGATTGCGTGTGTTGGGAGGAGAGGCGAAGCCTTCTTCTGCCGTGCGGCTACTGTATAAGGACGCCAACGGCCATACCATGTTGAATACACCGGTTCTCGTCCGATCACCGAAGTTAAGCAACATTGGGCCCGGTTAGTACTTGGATGGGTGACCGCCTGGGAACACCGGGTGCTGTTGGCTCCCTCTCTTCTTCTAAATTTTATGTCACTACACCTGCCAGTCCTCTTTTCATACAAACTCTCAGGTGCGACAAAGATGCTTCCACAAGCATTTTAAACCACTGTATTAAATGTAAGATGCAAAATTACAGTAATGAACTCAGTTTGAACAAGAATGCGCGGAGGAAGAGTGCTAGGAACTCGTTGAAAATAACGAAACACTGCGAATCGACAGATGTGCTCTTAAAATGCGTCAGAGCCTACTGTTTTGTAGGAGCGCTAAATTCCAATTTTGTAGCAGTGCACAACGGCAAATTTGTAAACAAAAATTAACCTTTCGTCGCTACAAGAGATGGATACTTTGCCGAACAGCCTGTGTCTTGTGTGCATGTTTTCGCACCTTTCCACGGCACGGCGCAGCACAGAGCGGCTCTGGTAGCTCCGAACGGCCGCACACGGCGCCTCGGACACGCCGGTTCGGCCCGCGCCCATCTCGCAGATGCTTCTCGTACTTGTGCTGTCATATGGACCGCGACCCGAGCGGCAGCGAGCGGCAGTCGAGCAAAGTCGGGACAAGTCGGGACGGAAGGGGACAGCCGAGAATGCACCGTGCGAATTACGCAAATATCTGGAAGCGCGACGCGTGTCAGGCAGGTGAGACCGCTTCCCTCTGTCTTCATTTCTTGCTTTCTTGTCACTACCCCTGCCAGCCCTTTTTTCATGCTACCTTTCTCATGTGACAAAGATGCTTCCATACTGATTTTAAACTATCGTAAGATACGATGTTAAGGAACTCAATTTGAAAAGAGTGCGCCAAGGAAGACTTCCAAAGAGTCTCTGGAAATAACAAAACAGTGTGAAGTGACAGAAATGTTGTGAAATACGTCAGGGCATATTGTTTTGTAGCAGTGCACAACGGCAAATTTGTAAACAAAAATTTACCTTTCGTCGCTACAAGAGATGGATACTTTGTCGAACAAACGAATGACAGGCGGTACAACGAGCAGCTGTGTTGTGCGTCTGACCCACGTGGCGGCGCGCCGCACTGCGCGTCGCCTTCGAGGTGGAAGGACGTGCTTTGCGTCAAATGTGCCACCGAAGACGGCGATTGCGTGTGTTGGGAGGAGAGGCGAAGCCTTCTTCTGCCGTGCGGCTACTGTATAAGGACGCCAACGGCCATACCATGTTGAATACACCGGTTCTCGTCCGATCACCGAAGTTAAGCAACATCGGGCCCGGTTAGTACTTGGATGGGTGACCGCCTGGGAACACCGGGTGCTGTTGGCTCCCTCTCTTCTTCTAAATTTTATGTCACTACACCTGCCAGTCCTCTTTTCATACAAACTCTCAGGTGCGACAAAGATGCTTCCACAAGCATTTTAAACCACTGTATTAAATGTAAGATGCAAAATTACAGTAATGAACTCAGTTTGAACAAGAATGCGCGGAGGAAGAGTGCTAGGAACTCGTTGAAAATAACGAAACACTGCGAATCGACAGATGTGCTCTTAAAATGCGTCAGAGCCTACTGTTTTGTAGGAGCGCTAAATTCCAATTTTGTAGCAGTGCACAACGGCAAATTTGTAAACAAAAATTAACCTTTCGTCGCTACAAGAGATGGATACTTTGCCGAACAGCCTGTGTCTTGTGTGCATGTTTTCGCACCTTTCCACGGCACGGCGCAGCACAGAGCGGCTCTGGTAGCTCCGAACGGCCGCACACGGCGCCTCGGACACGCCGGTTCGGCCCGCGCCCATCTCGCAGATGCTTCTCGTACTTGTGCTGTCATATGGACCGCGACCCGAGCGGCAGCGAGCGGCAGTCGAGCAAAGTCGGGACAAGTCGGGACGGAAGGGGACAGCCGAGAATGCACCGTGCGAATTACGCAAATATCTGGAAGCGCGACGCGTGTCAGGCAGGTGAGACCGCTTCCCTCTGTCTTCATTTCTTGCTTTCTTGTCACTACCCCTGCCAGCCCTTTTTTCATGCTACCTTTCTCATGTGACAAAGATGCTTCCATACTGATTTTAAACTATCGTAAGATACGATGTTAAGGAACTCAATTTGAAAAGAGTGCGCCAAGGAAGACTTCCAAAGAGTCTCTGGAAATAACAAAACAGTGTGAAGTGACAGAAATGTTGTGAAATACGTCAGGGCATATTGTTTTGTAGCAGTGCACAACGGCAAATTTGTAAACAAAAATTTACCTTTCGTCGCTACAAGAGATGGATACTTTGTCGAACAAACGAATGACAGGCGGTACAACGAGCAGCTGTGTTGTGCGTCTGACCCACGTGGCGGCGCGCCGCACTGCGCGTCGCCTTCGAGGTGGAAGGACGTGCTTTGCGTCAAATGTGCCACCGAAGACGGCGATTGCGTGTGTTGGGAGGAGAGGCGAAGCCTTCTTCTGCCGTGCAGCTACTGTATAAGGACGCCAACGGCCATACCATGTTGAATACACCGGTTCTCGTCCGATCACCGAAGTTAAGCAACATCGGGCCCGGTTAGTACTTGGATGGGTGACCGCCTGGGAACACCGGGTGCTGTTGGCTCCCTCTCTTCTTCTAAATTTTATGTCACTACACCTGCCAGTCCTCTTTTCATACAAACTCTCAGGTGCGACAAAGATGCTTCCACAAGCATTTTAAACCACTGTATTAAATGTAAGATGCAAAATTACAGTAATGAACTCAGTTTGAACAAGAATGCGCGGAGGAAGAGTGCTAGGAACTCGTTGAAAATAACGAAACACTGCGAATCGACAGATGTGCTCTTAAAATGCGTCAGAGCCTACTGTTTTGTAGGAGCGCTAAATTCCAATTTTGTAGCAGTGCACAACGGCAAATTTGTAAACAAAAATTAACCTTTCGTCGCTACAAGAGATGGATACTTTGCCGAACAGCCTGTGTCTTGTGTGCATGTTTTCGCACCTTTCCACGGCACGGCGCAGCACAGAGCGGCTCTGGTAGCTCCGAACGGCCGCACACGGCGCCTCGGACACGCCGGTTCGGCCCGCGCCCATCTCGCAGATGCTTCTCGTACTTGTGCTGTCATATGGACCGCGACCCGAGCGGCAGCGAGCGGCAGTCGAGCAAAGTCGGGACAAGTCGGGACGGAAGGGGACAGCCGAGAATGCACCGTGCGAATTACGCAAATATCTGGAAGCGCGACGCGTGTCAGGCAGGTGAGACCGCTTCCCTCTGTCTTCATTTCTTGCTTTCTTGTCACTACCCCTGCCAGCCCTTTTTTCATGCTACCTTTCTCATGTGACAAAGATGCTTCCATACTGATTTTAAACTATCGTAAGATACGATGTTAAGGAACTCAATTTGAAAAGAGTGCGCCAAGGAAGACTTCCAAAGAGTCTCTGGAAATAACAAAACAGTGTGAAGTGACAGAAATGTTGTGAAATACGTCAGGGCATATTGTTTTGTAGCAGTGCACAACGGCAAATTTGTAAACAAAAATTTACCTTTCGTCGCTACAAGAGATGGATACTTTGTCGAACAAACGAATGACAGGCGGTACAACGAGCAGCTGTGTTGTGCGTCTGACCCACGTGGCGGCGCGCCGCACTGCGCGTCGCCTTCGAGGTGGAAGGACGTGCTTTGCGTCAAATGTGCCACCGAAGACGGCGATTGCGTGTGTTGGGAGGAGAGGCGAAGCCTTCTTCTGCCGTGCGGCTACTGTATAAGGACGCCAACGGCCATACCATGTTGAATACACCGGTTCTCGTCCGATCACCGAAGTTAAGCAACATCGGGCCCGGTTAGTACTTGGATGGGTGACCGCCTGGGAACACCGGGTGCTGTTGGCTCCCTCTCTTCTTCTAAATTTTATGTCACTACACCTGCCAGTCCTCTTTTCATACAAACTCTCAGGTGCGACAAAGATGCTTCCACAAGCATTTTAAACCACTGTATTAAATGTAAGATGCAAAATTACAGTAATGAACTCAGTTTGAACAAGAATGCGCGGAGGAAGAGTGCTAGGAACTCGTTGAAAATAACGAAACACTGCGAATCGACAGATGTGCTCTTAAAATGCGTCAGAGCCTACTGTTTTGTAGGAGCGCTAAATTCCAATTTTGTAGCAGTGCACAACGGCAAATTTGTAAACAAAAATTAACCTTTCGTCGCTACAAGAGATGGATACTTTGCCGAACAGCCTGTGTCTTGTGTGCATGTTTTCGCACCTTTCCACGGCACGGCGCAGCACAGAGCGGCTCTGGTAGCTCCGAACGGCCGCACACGGCGCCTCGGACACGCCGGTTCGGCCCGCGCCCATCTCGCAGATGCTTCTCGTACTTGTGCTGTCATATGGACCGCGACCCGAGCGGCAGCGAGCGGCAGTCGAGCAAAGTCGGGACAAGTCGGGACGGAAGGGGACAGCCGAGAATGCACCGTGCGAATTACGCAAATATCTGGAAGTGCGACGCGTGTCAGGCAGGTGAGACCGCTTCCCTCTGTCTTCATTTCTTGCTTTCTTGTCACTACCCCTGCCAGCCCTTTTTTCATGCTACCTTTCTCATGTGACAAAGATGCTTCCATACTGATTTTAAACTATCGTAAGATACGATGTTAAGGAACTCAATTTGAAAAGAGTGCGCCAAGGAAGACTTCCAAAGAGTCTCTGGAAATAACAAAACAGTGTGAAGTGACAGAAATGTTGTGAAATACGTCAGGGCATATTGTTTTGTAGCAGTGCACAACGGCAAATTTGTAAACAAAAATTTACCTTTCGTCGCTACAAGAGATGGATACTTTGTCGAACAAACGAATGACAGGCGGTACAACGAGCAGCTGTGTTGTGCGTCTGACCCACGTGGCGGCGCGCCGCACTGCGCGTCGCCTTCGAGGTGGAAGGACGTGCTTTGCGTCAAATGTGCCACCGAAGACGGCGATTGCGTGTGTTGGGAGGAGAGGCGAAGCCTTCTTCTGTCGTGCGGCTACTGTATAAGGACGCCAACGGCCATACCATGTTGAATACACCGGTTCTCGTCCGATCACCGAAGTTAAGCAACATCGGGCCCGGTTAGTACTTGGATGGGTGACCGCCTGGGAACACCGGGTGCTGTTGGCTCCCTCTCTTCTTCTAAATTTTATGTCACTACACCTGCCAGTCCTCTTTTCATACAAACTCTCAGGTGCGACAAAGATGCTTCCACAAGCATTTTAAACCACTGTATTAAATGTAAGATGCAAAATTACAGTAATGAACTCAGTTTGAACAAGAATGCGCGGAGGAAGAGTGCTAGGAACTCGTTGAAAATAACGAAACACTGCGAATCGACAGATGTGCTCTTAAAATGCGTCAGAGCCTACTGTTTTGTAGGAGCGCTAAATTCCAATTTTGTAGCAGTGCACAACGGCAAATTTGTAAACAAAAATTAACCTTTCGTCGCTACAAGAGATGGATACTTTGCCGAACAGCCTGTGTCTTGTGTGCATGTTTTCGCACCTTTCCACGGCACGGCGCAGCACAGAGCGGCTCTGGTAGCTCCGAACGGCCGCACACGGCGCCTCGGACACGCCGGTTCGGCCCGCGCCCATCTCGCAGATGCTTCTCGTACTTGTGCTGTCATATGGACCGCGACCCGAGCGGCAGCGAGCGGCAGTCGAGCAAAGTCGGGACAAGTCGGGACGGAAGGGGACAGCCGAGAATGCACCGTGCGAATTACGCAAATATCTGGAAGCGCGACGCGTGTCAGGCAGGTGAGACCGCTTCCCTCTGTCTTCATTTCTTGCTTTCTTGTCACTACCCCTGCCAGCCCTTTTTTCATGCTACCTTTCTCATGTGACAAAGATGCTTCCATACTGATTTTAAACTATCGTAAGATACGATGTTAAGGAACTCAATTTGAAAAGAGTGCGCCAAGGAAGACTTCCAAAGAGTCTCTGGAAATAACAAAACAGTGTGAAGTGACAGAAATGTTGTGAAATACGTCAGGGCATATTGTTTTGTAGCAGTGCACAACGGCAAATTTGTAAACAAAAATTTACCTTTCGTCGCTACAAGAGATGGATACTTTGTCGAACAAACGAATGACAGGCGGTACAACGAGCAGCTGTGTTGTGCGTCTGACCCACGTGGCGGCGCGCCGCACTGCGCGTCGCCTTCGAGGTGGAAGGACGTGCTTTGCGTCAAATGTGCCACCGAAGACGGCGATTGCGTGTGTTGGGAGGAGAGGCGAAGCCTTCTTCTGCCGTGCGGCTACTGTATAAGGACGCCAACGGCCATACCATGTTGAATACACCGGTTCTCGTCCGATCACCGAAGTTAAGCAACATCGGGCCCGGTTAGTACTTGGATGGGTGACCGCCTGGGAACACCGGGTGCTGTTCGCTCCCTCTCTTCTTCTAAATTTTATGTCACTACACCTGCCAGTCCTCTTTTCATACAAACTCTCAGGTGCGACAAAGATGCTTCCACAAGCATTTTAAACCACTGTATTAAATGTAAGATGCAAAATTACAGTAATGAACTCAGTTTGAACAAGAATGCGCGGAGGAAGAGTGCTAGGAACTCGTTGAAAATAACGAAACACTGCGAATCGACAGATGTGCTCTTAAAATGCGTCAGAGCCTACTGTTTTGTAGGAGCGCTAAATTCCAATTTTGTAGCAGTGCACAACGGCAAATTTGCAAACAAAAATTAACCTTTCGTCGCTACAAGAGATGGATACTTTGCCGAACAGCCTGTGTCTTGTGTGCATGTTTTCGCACCTTTCCACGGCACGGCGCAGCACAGAGCGGCTCTGGTAGCTCCGAACGGCCGCACACGGCGCCTCGGACACGCCGGTTCGGCCCGCGCCCATCTCGCAGATGCTTCTCGTACTTGTGCTGTCATATGGACCGCGACCCGAGCGGCAGCGAGCGGCAGTCGAGCAAAGTCGGGACAAGTCGGGACGGAAGGGGACAGCCGAGAATGCACCGTGCGAATTACGCAAATATCTGGAAGCGCGACGCGTGTCAGGCAGGTGAGACCGCTTCCCTCTGTCTTCATTTCTTGCTTTCTTGTCACTACCCCTGCCAGCCCTTTTTTCATGCTACCTTTCTCATGTGACAAAGATGCTTCCATACTGATTTTAAACTATCGTAAGATACGATGTTAAGGAACTCAATTTGAAAAGAGTGCGCCAAGGAAGACTTCCAAAGAGTCTCTGGAAATAACAAAACAGTGTGAAGTGACAGAAATGTTGTGAAATACGTCAGGGCATATTGTTTTGTAGCAGTGCACAACGGCAAATTTGTAAACAAAAATTTACCTTTCGTCGCTACAAGAGATGGATACTTTGTCGAACAAACGAATGACAGGCGGTACAACGAGCAGCTGTGTTGTGCGTCTGACCCACGTGGCGGCGCGCCGCACTGCGCGTCGCCTTCGAGGTGGAAGGACGTGCTTTGCGTCAAATGTGCCACCGAAGACGGCGATTGCGTGTGTTGGGAGGAGAGGCGAAGCCTTCTTCTGCCGTGCGGCTACTGTATAAGGACGCCAACGGCCATACCATGTTGAATACACCGGTTCTCGTCCGATCTCCGAAGTTAAGCAACATCGGGCCCGGTTAGTACTTGGATGGGTGACCGCCTGGGAACACCGGGTGCTGTTGGCTCCCTCTCTTCTTCTAAATTTTATGTCACTACACCTGCCAGTCCTCTTTTCATACAAACTCTCAGGTGCGACAAAGATGCTTCCACAAGCATTTTAAACCACTGTATTAAATGTAAGATGCAAAATTACAGTAATGAACTCAGTTTGAACAAGAATGCGCGGAGGAAGAGTGCTAGGAACTCGTTGAAAATAACGAAACACTGCGAATCGACAGATGTGCTCTTAAAATGCGTCAGAGCCTACTGTTTTGTAGGAGCGTTAAATTCCAATTTTGTAGCAGTGCACAACGGCAAATTTGCAAACAAAAATTAACCTTTCGTCGCTACAAGAGATGGATACTTTGCCGAACAGCCTGTGTCTTGTGTGCATGTTTTCGCACCTTTCCACGGCACGGCGCAGCACAGAGCGGCTCTGGTAGCTCCGAACGGCCGCACACGGCGCCTCGGACACGCCGGTTCGGCCCGCGCCCATCTCGCAGATGCTTCTCGTACTTGTGCTGTCATATGGACCGCGACCCGAGCGGCAGCGAGCGGCAGTCGAGCAAAGTCGGGACAAGTCGGGACGGAAGGGGACAGCCGAGAATGCACCGTGCGAATTACGCAAATATCTGGAAGCGCGACGCGTGTCAGGCAGGTGAGACCGCTTCCCTCTGTCTTCATTTCTTGCTTTCTTGTCACTACCCCTGCCAGCCCTTTTTTCATGCTACCTTTCTCATGTGACAAAGATGCTTCCATACTGATTTTAAACTATCGTAAGATACGATGTTAAGGAACTCAATTTGAAAAGAGTGCGCCAAGGAAGACTTCCAAAGAGTCTCTGGAAATAACAAAACAGTGTGAAGTGACAGAAATGTTGTGAAATACGTCAGGGCATATTGTTTTGTAGCAGTGCACAACGGCAAATTTGTAAACAAAAATTTACCTTTCGTCGCTACAAGAGATGGATACTTTGTCGAACAAACGAATGACAGGCGGTACAACGAGCAGCTGTGTTGTGCGTCTGACCCACGTGGCGGCGCGCCGCACTGCGCGTCGCCTTCGAGGTGGAAGGACGTGCTTTGCGTCAAATGTGCCACCGAAGACGGCGATTGCGTGTGTTGGGAGGAGAGGCGAAGCCTTCTTCTGTCGTGCGGCTACTGTATAAGGACGCCAACGGCCATACCATGTTGAATACACCGGTTCTCGTCCGATCACCGAAGTTAAGCAACATCGGGCCCGGTTAGTACTTGGATGGGTGACCGCCTGGGAACACCGGGTGCTGTTGGCTCCCTCTCTTCTTCTAAATTTTATGTCACTACACCTGCCAGTCCTCTTTTCATACAAACTCTCAGGTGCGACAAAGATGCTTCCACAAGCATTTTAAACCACTGTATTAAATGTAAGATGCAAAATTACAGTAATGAACTCAGTTTGAACAAGAATGCGCGGAGGAAGAGTGCTAGGAACTCGTTGAAAATAACGAAACACTGCGAATCGACAGATGTGCTCTTAAAATGCGTCAGAGCCTACTGTTTTGTAGGAGCGCTAAATTCCAATTTTGTAGCAGTGCACAACGGCAAATTTGTAAACAAAAATTAACCTTTCGTCGCTACAAGAGATGGATACTTTGCCGAACAGCCTGTGTCTTGTGTGCATGTTTTCGCACCTTTCCACGGCACGGCGCAGCACAGAGCGGCTCTGGTAGCTCCGAACGGCCGCACACGGCGCCTCGGACACGCCGGTTCGGCCCGCGCCCATCTCGCAGATGCTTCTCGTACTTGTGCTGTCATATGGACCGCGACCCGAGCGGCAGCGAGCGGCAGTCGAGCAAAGTCGGGACAAGTCGGGACGGAAGGGGACAGCCGAGAATGCACCGTGCGAATTACGCAAATATCTGGAAGCGCGACGCGTGTCAGGCAGGTGAGACCGCTTCCCTCTGTCTTCATTTCTTGCTTTCTTGTCACTACCCCTGCCAGCCCTTTTTTCATGCTACCTTTCTCATGTGACAAAGATGCTTCCATACTGATTTTAAACTATCGTAAGATACGATGTTAAGGAACTCAATTTGAAAAGAGTGCGCCAAGGAAGACTTCCAAAGAGTCTCTGGAAATAACAAAACAGTGTGAAGTGACAGAAATGTTGTGAAATACGTCAGGGCATATTGTTTTGTAGCAGTGCACAACGGCAAATTTGTAAACAAAAATTTACCTTTCGTCGCTACAAGAGATGGATACTTTGTCGAACAAACGAATGACAGGCGGTACAACGAGCAGCTGTGTTGTGCGTCTGACCCACGTGGCGGCGCGCCGCACTGCGCGTCGCCTTCGAGGTGGAAGGACGTGCTTTGCGTCAAATGTGCCACCGAAGACGGCGATTGCGTGTGTTGGGAGGAGAGGCGAAGCCTTCTTCTGCCGTGCGGCTACTGTATAAGGACGCCAACGGCCATACCATGTTGAATACACCGGTTCTCGTCCGATCACCGAAGTTAAGCAACATCGGGCCCGGTTAGTACTTGGATGGGTGACCGCCTGGGAACACCGGGTGGTGTTGGCTCCCTCTCTTCTTCTAAATTTTATGTCACTACACCTGCCAGTCCTCTTTTCATACAAACTCTCAGGTGCGACAAAGATGCTTCCACAAGCATTTTAAACCACTGTATTAAATGTAAGATGCAAAATTACAGTAATGAACTCAGTTTGAACAAGAATGCGCGGAGGAAGAGTGCTAGGAACTCGTTGAAAATAACGAAACACTGCGAATCGACAGATGTGCTCTTAAAATGCGTCAGAGCCTACTGTTTTGTAGGAGCGCTAAATTCCAATTTTGTAGCAGTGCACAACGGCAAATTTGCAAACAAAAATTAACCTTTCGTCGCTACAAGAGATGGATACTTTGCCGAACAGCCTGTGTCTTGTGTGCATGTTTTCGCACCTTTCCACGGCACGGCGCAGCACAGAGCGGCTCTGGTAGCTCCGAACGGCCGCACACGGCGCCTCGGACACGCCGGTTCGGCCCGCGCCCATCTCGCAGATGCTTCTCGTACTTGTGCTGTCATATGGACCGCGACCCGAGCGGCAGCGAGCGGCAGTCGAGCAAAGTCGGGACAAGTCGGGACGGAAGGGGACAGCCGAGAATGCACCGTGCGAATTACGCAAATATCTGGAAGCGCGACGCGTGTCAGGCAGGTGAGACCGCTTCCCTCTGTCTTCATTTCTTGCTTTCTTGTCACTACCCCTGCCAGCCCTTTTTTCATGCTACCTTTCTCATGTGACAAAGATGCTTCCATACTGATTTTAAACTATCGTAAGATACGATGTTAAGGAACTCAATTTGAAAAGAGTGCGCCAAGGAAGACTTCCAAAGAGTCTCTGGAAATAACAAAACAGTGTGAAGTGACAGAAATGTTGTGAAATACGTCAGGGCATATTGTTTTGTAGCAGTGCACAACGGCAAATTTGTAAACAAAAATTTACCTTTCGTCGCTACAAGAGATGGATACTTTGTCGAACAAACGAATGACAGGCGGTACAACGAGCAGCTGTGTTGTGCGTCTGACCCACGTGGCGGCGCGCCGCACTGCGCGTCGCCTTCGAGGTGGAAGGACGTGCTTTGCGTCAAATGTGCCACCGAAGACGGCGATTGCGTGTGTTGGGAGGAGAGGCGAAGCCTTCTTCTGCCGTGCGGCTACTGTATAAGGACGCCAACGGCCATACCATGTTGAATACACCGGTTCTCGTCCGATCACCGTAGTTAAGCAACATCGGGCCCGGTTAGTACTTGGATGGGTGACCGCCTGGGAACACCGGGTGCTGTTGGCTCCCTCTCTTCTTCTAAATTTTATGTCACTACACCTGCCAGTCCTCTTTTCATACAAACTCTCAGGTGCGACAAAGATGCTTCCACAAGCATTTTAAACCACTGTATTAAATGTAAGATGCAAAATTACAGTAATGAACTCAGTTTGAACAAGAATGCGCGGAGGAAGAGTGCTAGGAACTCGTTGAAAATAACGAAACACTGCGAATCGACAGATGTGCTCTTAAAATGCGTCAGAGCCTACTGTTTTGTAGGAGCGTTAAATTCCAATTTTGTAGCAGTGCACAACGGCAAATTTGCAAACAAAAATTAACCTTTCGTCGCTACAAGAGATGGATACTTTGCCGAACAGCCTGTGTCTTGTGTGCATGTTTTCGCACCTTTCCACGGCACGGCGCAGCACAGAGCGGCTCTGGTAGCTCCGAACGGCCGCACACGGCGCCTCGGACACGCCGGTTCGGCCCGCGCCCATCTCGCAGATGCTTCTCGTACTTGTGCTGTCATATGGACCGCGACCCGAGCGGCAGCGAGCGGCAGTCGAGCAAAGTCGGGACAAGTCGGGACGGAAGGGGACAGCCGAGAATGCACCGTGCGAATTACGCAAATATCTGGAAGCGCGACGCGTGTCAGGCAGGTGAGACCGCTTCCCTCTGTCTTCATTTCTTGCTTTCTTGTCACTACCCCTGCCAGCCCTTTTTTCATGCTACCTTTCTCATGTGACAAAGATGCTTCCATACTGATTTTAAACTATCGTAAGATACGATGTTAAGGAACTCAATTTGAAAAGAGTGCGCCAAGGAAGACTTCCAAAGAGTCTCTGGAAATAACAAAACAGTGTGAAGTGACAGAAATGTTGTGAAATACGTCAGGGCATATTGTTTTGTAGCAGTGCACAACGGCAAATTTGTAAACAAAAATTTACCTTTAGTCGCTACAAGAGATGGATACTTTGTCGAACAAACGAATGACAGGCGGTGCAACGAGCAGCTGTGTTGTGCGTCTGACCCACGTGGCGGCGCGCCGCACTGCGCGTCGCCTTCGAGGTGGAAGGACGTGCTTTGCGTCAAATGTGCCACCGAAGACGGCGATTGCGTGTGTTGGGAGGAGAGGCGAAGCCTTCTTCTGCCGTGCGGCTACTGTATAAGGACGCCAACGGCCATACCATGTTGAATACACCGGTTCTCGTCCGATCACCGAAGTTAAGCAACATCGGGCCCGGTTAGTACTTGGATGGGTGACCGCCTGGGAACACCGGGTGCTGTTGGCTCCCTCTCTTCTTCTAAATTTTATGTCACTACACCTGCCAGTCCTCTTTTCATACAAACTCTCAGGTGCGACAAAGATGCTTCCACAAGCATTTTAAACCACTGTATTAAATGTAAGATGCAAAATTACAGTAATGAACTCAGTTTGAACAAGAATGCGCGGAGGAAGAGTGCTAGGAACTCGTTGAAAATAACGAAACACTGCGAATCGACAGATGTGCTCTTAAAATGCGTCAGAGCCTACTGTTTTGTAGGAGCGCTAAATTCCAATTTTGTAGCAGTGCACAACGGCAAATTTGTAAACAAAAATTAACCTTTCGTCGCTACAAGAGATGGATACTTTGCCGAACAGCCTGTGTCTTGTGTGCATGTTTTCGCACCTTTCCACGGCACGGCGCAGCACAGAGCGGCTCTGGTAGCTCCGAACGGCCGCACACGGCGCCTCGGACACGCCGGTTCGGCCCGCGCCCATCTCGCAGATGCTTCTCGTACTTGTGCTGTCATATGGACCGCGACCCGAGCGGCAGCGAGCGGCAGTCGAGCAAAGTCGGGACAAGTCGGGACGGAAGGGGACAGCCGAGAATGCACCGTGCGAATTACGCAAATATCTGGAAGCGCGACGCGTGTCAGGCAGGTGAGACCGCTTCCCTCTGTCTTCATTTCTTGCTTTCTTGTCACTACCCCTGCCAGCCCTTTTTTCATGCTACCTTTCTCATGTGACAAAGATGCTTCCATACTGATTTTAAACTATCGTAAGATACGATGTTAAGGAACTCAATTTGAAAAGAGTGCGCCAAGGAAGACTTCCAAAGAGTCTCTGGAAATAACAAAACAGTGTGAAGTGACAGAAATGTTGTGAAATACGTCAGGGCATATTGTTTTGTAGCAGTGCACAACGGCAAATTTGTAAACAAAAATTTACCTTTCGTCGCTACAAGAGATGGATACTTTGTCGAACAAACGAATGACAGGCGGTACAACGAGCAGCTGTGTTGTGCGTCTGACCCACGTGGCGGCGCGCCGCACTGCGCGTCGCCTTCGAGGTGGAAGGACGTGCTTTGCGTCAAATGTGCCACCGAAGACGGCGATTGCGTGTGTTGGGAGGAGAGGCGAAGCCTTCTTCTGTCGTGCGGCTACTGTATAAGGACGCCAACGGCCATACCATGTTGAATACACCGGTTCTCGTCCGATCACCGAAGTTAAGCAACATCGGGCCCGGTTAGTACTTGGATGGGTGACCGCCTGGGAACACCGGGTGCTGTTGGCTCCCTCTCTTCTTCTAAATTTTATGTCACTACACCTGCCAGTCCTCTTTTCATACAAACTCTCAGGTGCGACAAAGATGCTTCCACAAGCATTTTAAACCACTGTATTAAATGTAAGATGCAAAATTACAGTAATGAACTCAGTTTGAACAAGAATGCGCGGAGGAAGAGTGCTAGGAACTCGTTGAAAATAACGAAACACTGCGAATCGACAGATGTGCTCTTAAAATGCGTCAGAGCCTACTGTTTTGTAGGAGCGCTAAATTCCAATTTTGTAGCAGTGCACAACGGCAAATTTGTAAACAAAAATTAACCTTTCGTCGCTACAAGAGATGGATACTTTGCCGAACAGCCTGTGTCTTGTGTGCATGTTTTCGCACCTTTCCACGGCACGGCGCAGCACAGAGCGGCTCTGGTAGCTCCGAACGGCCGCACACGGCGCCTCGGACACGCCGGTTCGGCCCGCGCCCATCTCGCAGATGCTTCTCGTACTTGTGCTGTCATATGGACCGCGACCCGAGCGGCAGCGAGCGGCAGTCGAGCAAAGTCGGGACAAGTCGGGACGGAAGGGGACAGCCGAGAATGCACCGTGCGAATTACGCAAATATCTGGAAGCGCGACGCGTGTCAGGCAGGTGAGACCGCTTCCCTCTGTCTTCATTTCTTGCTTTCTTGTCACTACCCCTGCCAGCCCTTTTTTCATGCTACCTTTCTCATGTGACAAAGATGCTTCCATACTGATTTTAAACTATCGTAAGATACGATGTTAAGGAACTCAATTTGAAAAGAGTGCGCCAAGGAAGACTTCCAAAGAGTCTCTGGAAATAACAAAACAGTGTGAAGTGACAGAAATGTTGTGAAATACGTCAGGGCATATTGTTTTGTAGCAGTGCACAACGGCAAATTTGTAAACAAAAATTTACCTTTCGTCGCTACAAGAGATGGATACTTTGTCGAACAAACGAATGACAGGCGGTACAACGAGCAGCTGTGTTGTGCGTCTGACCCACGTGGCGGCGCGCCGCACTGCGCGTCGCCTTCGAGGTGGAAGGACGTGCTTTGCGTCAAATGTGCCACCGAAGACGGCGATTGCGTGTGTTGGGAGGAGAGGCGAAGCCTTCTTCTGTCGTGCGGCTACTGTATAAGGACGCCAACGGCCATACCATGTTGAATACACCGGTTCTCGTCCGATCACCGAAGTTAAGCAACATCGGGCCCGGTTAGTACTTGGATGGGTGACCGCCTGGGAACACCGGGTGCTGTTGGCTCCCTCTCTTCTTCTAAATTTTATGTCACTACACCTGCCAGTCCTCTTTTCATACAAACTCTCAGGTGCGACAAAGATGCTTCCACAAGCATTTTAAACCACTGTATTAAATGTAAGATGCAAAATTACAGTAATGAACTCAGTTTGAACAAGAATGCGCGGAGGAAGAGTGCTAGGAACTCGTTGAAAATAACGAAACACTGCGAATCGACAGATGTGCTCTTAAAATGCGTCAGAGCCTACTGTTTTGTAGGAGCGCTAAATTCCAATTTTGTAGCAGTGCACAACGGCAAATTTGTAAACAAAAATTAACCTTTCGTCGCTACAAGAGATGGATACTTTGCCGAACAGCCTGTGTCTTGTGTGCATGTTTTCGCATCTTTCCACGGCACGGCGCAGCACAGAGCGGCTCTGGTAGCTCCGAACGGCCGCACACGGCGCCTCGGACACGCCGGTTCGGCCCGCGCCCATCTCGCAGATGCTTCTCGTACTTGTGCTGTCATATGGACCGCGACCCGAGCGGCAGCGAGCGGCAGTCGAGCAAAGTCGGGACAAGTCGGGACGGAAGGGGACAGCCGAGAATGCACCGTGCGAATTACGCAAATATCTGGAAGCGCGACGCGTGTCAGGCAGGTGAGACCGCTTCCCTCTGTCTTCATTTCTTGCTTTCTTGTCACTACCCCTGCCAGCCCTTTTTTCATGCTACCTTTCTCATGTGACAAAGATGCTTCCATACTGATTTTAAACTATCGTAAGATACGATGTTAAGGAACTCAATTTGAAAAGAGTGCGCCAAGGAAGACTTCCAAAGAGTCTCTGGAAATAACAAAACAGTGTGAAGTGACAGAAATGTTGTGAAATACGTCAGGGCATATTGTTTTGTAGCAGTGCACAACGGCAAATTTGTAAACAAAAATTTACCTTTCGTCGCTACAAGAGATGGATACTTTGTCGAACAAACGAATGACAGGCGGTACAACGAGCAGCTGTGTTGTGCGTCTGACCCACGTGGCGGCGCGCCGCACTGCGCGTCGCCTTCGAGGTGGAAGGACGTGCTTTGCGTCAAATGTGCCACCGAAGACGGCGATTGCGTGTGTTGGGAGGAGAGGCGAAGCCTTCTTCTGCCGTGCGGCTACTGTATAAGGACGCCAACGGCCATACCATGTTGAATACACCGGTTCTCGTCCGATCACCGAAGTTAAGCAACATCGGGCCCGGTTAGTACTTGGATGGGTGACCGCCTGGGAACACCGGGTGCTGTTGGCTCCCTCTCTTCTTCTAAATTTTATGTCACTACACCTGCCAGTCCTCTTTTCATACAAACTCTCAGGTGCGACAAAGATGCTTCCACAAGCATTTTAAACCACTGTATTAAATGTAAGATGCAAAATTACAGTAATGAACTCAGTTTGAACAAGAATGCGCGGAGGAAGAGTGCTAGGAACTCGTTGAAAATAACGAAACACTGCGAATCGACAGATGTGCTCTTAAAATGCGTCAGAGCCTACTGTTTTGTAGGAGCGCTAAATTCCAATTTTGTAGCAGTGCACAACGGCAAATTTGCAAACAAAAATTAACCTTTCGTCGCTACAAGAGATGGATACTTTGCCGAACAGCCTGTGTCTTGTGTGCATGTTTTCGCACCTTTCCACGGCACGGCGCAGCACAGAGCGGCTCTGGTAGCTCCGAACGGCCGCACACGGCGCCTCGGACACGCCGGTTCGGCCCGCGCCCATCTCGCAGATGCTTCTCGTACTTGTGCTGTCATATGGACCGCGACCCGAGCGGCAGCGAGCGGCAGTCGAGCAAAGTCGGGACAAGTCGGGACGGAAGGGGACAGCCGAGAATGCACCGTGCGAATTACGCAAATATCTGGAAGCGCGACGCGTGTCAGGCAGGTGAGACCGCTTCCCTCTGTCTTCATTTCTTGCTTTCTTGTCACTACCCCTGCCAGCCCTTTTTTCATGCTACCTTTCTCATGTGACAAAGATGCTTCCATACTGATTTTAAACTATCGTAAGATACGATGTTAAGGAACTCAATTTGAAAAGAGTGCGCCAAGGAAGACTTCCAAAGAGTCTCTGGAAATAACAAAACAGTGTGAAGTGACAGAAATGTTGTGAAATACGTCAGGGCATATTGTTTTGTAGCAGTGCACAACGGCAAATTTGTAAACAAAAATTTACCTTTAGTCGCTACAAGAGATGGATACTTTGTCGAACAAACGAATGACAGGCGGTGCAACGAGCAGCTGTGTTGTGCGTCTGACCCACGTGGCGGCGCGCCGCACTGCGCGTCGCCTTCGAGGTGGAAGGACGTGCTTTGCGTCAAATGTGCCACCGAAGACGGCGATTGCGTGTGTTGGGAGGAGAGGCGAAGCCTTCTTCTGCCGTGCGGCTACTGTATAAGGACGCCAACGGCCATACCATGTTGAATACACCGGTTCTCGTCCGATCACCGAAGTTAAGCAACATCGGGCCCGGTTAGTACTTGGATGGGTGACCGCCTGGGAACACCGGGTGCTGTTGGCTCCCTCTCTTCTTCTAAATTTTATGTCACTACACCTGCCAGTCCTCTTTTCATACAAACTCTCAGGTGCGACAAAGATGCTTCCACAAGCATTTTAAACCACTGTATTAAATGTAAGATGCAAAATTACAGTAATGAACTCAGTTTGAACAAGAATGCGCGGAGGAAGAGTGCTAGGAACTCGTTGAAAATAACGAAACACTGCGAATCGACAGATGTGCTCTTAAAATGCGTCAGAGCCTACTGTTTTGTAGGAGCGCTAAATTCCAATTTTGTAGCAGTGCACAACGGCAAATTTGTAAACAAAAATTAACCTTTCGTCGCTACAAGAGATGGATACTTTGCCGAACAGCCTGTGTCTTGTGTGCATGTTTTCGCACCTTTCCACGGCACGGCGCAGCACAGAGCGGCTCTGGTAGCTCCGAACGGCCGCACACGGCGCCTCGGACACGCCGGTTCGGCCCGCGCCCATCTCGCAGATGCTTCTCGTACTTGTGCTGTCATATGGACCGCGACCCGAGCGGCAGCGAGCGGCAGTCGAGCAAAGTCGGGACAAGTCGGGACGGAAGGGGACAGCCGAGAATGCACCGTGCGAATTACGCAAATATCTGGAAGCGCGACGCGTGTCAGGCAGGTGAGACCGCTTCCCTCTGTCTTCATTTCTTGCTTTCTTGTCACTACCCCTGCCAGCCCTTTTTTCATGCTACCTTTCTCATGTGACAAAGATGCTTCCATACTGATTTTAAACTATCGTAAGATACGATGTTAAGGAACTCAATTTGAAAAGAGTGCGCCAAGGAAGACTTCCAAAGAGTCTCTGGAAATAACAAAACAGTGTGAAGTGACAGAAATGTTGTGAAATACGTCAGGGCATATTGTTTTGTAGCAGTGCACAACGGCAAATTTGTAAACAAAAATTTACCTTTCGTCGCTACAAGAGATGGATACTTTGTCGAACAAACGAATGACAGGCGGTACAACGAGCAGCTGTGTTGTGCGTCTGACCCACGTGGCGGCGCGCCGCACTGCGCGTCGCCTTCGAGGTGGAAGGACGTGCTTTGCGTCAAATGTGCCACCGAAGACGGCGATTGCGTGTGTTGGGAGGAGAGGCGAAGCCTTCTTCTGCCGTGCGGCTACTGTATAAGGACGCCAACGGCCATACCATGTTGAATACACCGGTTCTCGTCCGATCACCGAAGTTAAGCAACATCGGGCCCGGTTAGTACTTGGATGGGTGACCGCCTGGGAACACCGGGTGCTGTTGGCTCCCTCTCTTCTTCTAAATTTTATGTCACTACACCTGCCAGTCCTCTTTTCATACAAACTCTCAGGTGCGACAAAGATGCTTCCACAAGCATTTTAAACCACTGTATTAAATGTAAGATGCAAAATTACAGTAATGAACTCAGTTTGAACAAGAATGCGCGGAGGAAGAGTGCTAGGAACTCGTTGAAAATAACGAAACACTGCGAATCGACAGATGTGCTCTTAAAATGCGTCAGAGCCTACTGTTTTGTAGGAGCGCTAAATTCCAATTTTGTAGCAGTGCACAACGGCAAATTTGTAAACAAAAATTAACCTTTCGTCGCTACAAGAGATGGATACTTTGCCGAACAGCCTGTGTCTTGTGTGCATGTTTTCGCACCTTTCCACGGCACGGCGCAGCACAGAGCGGCTCTGGTAGCTCCGAACGGCCGCACACGGCGCCTCGGACACGCCGGTTCGGCCCGCGCCCATCTCGCAGATGCTTCTCGTACTTGTGCTGTCATATGGACCGCGACCCGAGCGGCAGCGAGCGGCAGTCGAGCAAAGTCGGGACAAGTCGGGACGGAAGGGGACAGCCGAGAATGCACCGTGCGAATTACGCAAATATCTGGAAGCGCGACGCGTGTCAGGCAGGTGAGACCGCTTCCCTCTGTCTTCATTTCTTGCTTTCTTGTCACTACCCCTGCCAGCCCTTTTTTCATGCTACCTTTCTCATGTGACAAAGATGCTTCCATACTGATTTTAAACTATCGTAAGATACGATGTTAAGGAACTCAATTTGAAAAGAGTGCGCCAAGGAAGACTTCCAAAGAGTCTCTGGAAATAACAAAACAGTGTGAAGTGACAGAAATGTTGTGAAATACGTCAGGGCATATTGTTTTGTAGCAGTGCACAACGGCAAATTTGTAAACAAAAATTTACCTTTCGTCGCTACAAGAGATGGATACTTTGTCGAACAAACGAATGACAGGCGGTGCAACGAGCAGCTGTGTTGTGCGTCTGACCCACGTGGCGGCGCGCCGCACTGCGCGTCGCCTTCGAGGTGGAAGGACGTGCTTTGCGTCAAATGTGCCACCGAAGACGGCGATTGCGTGTGTTGGGAGGAGAGGCGAAGCCTTCTTCTGCCGTGCAGCTACTGTATAAGGACGCCAACGGCCATACCATGTTGAATACACCGGTTCTCGTCCGATCACCGAAGTTAAGCAACATCGGGCCCGGTTAGTACTTGGCTGTCTGCCCGCCTGGCAACACCTCGGTGCCGAGCGAGCAGTACTTCCTTGTGCGACTTGGCCGGCGGCGCCTCGCGTGTCGTCTGTCTCCTGCCTCGCGGCTACATTTCATCAAGTCCGTAAGTTATGGCAATGTTGTATGATAATAGTGAAGAACGACAAAATAATGTGCAATGCGAATTCGATAGTTCCGTCGGAAAACCGTCAGCTTTCGAAATTCACCGTTGGATACTTGAGGAATTGTGTTTGTCGACCGATGACGTTCTCGGAGTTCAATTTGATACTTTTATCAATTCCGTGTTTTTGAAGTTGAAAACTCCCGAATTGTGTGATACCGTGGTAAATGTTAATGATGGTATCCGTAAATTTCGACATCTAGACGGTCGCATTAGTAACGTGACTATTTCTCATGGTGGGTTTGGCCTTCGAAATGTTCGTGTGTTCAACTTGCCTTTTGAAATCCGGAATGACACAATATCTCGTCATTTGCGGCCGTACGGGACCGTGCTATCTGTTTTTAAAGAGAAGTGGTCTTCCGCCTATGTTTTTCAGGTCGAAAACGGCGTGAGGAGTGTAAAGATGATAGTACGACAACATATTCCGTCCTTCTTGTTAGTTAACGGTCATCGTGCTTTTATAACCTATAGTGGTCAACCTCAGACGTGTTCCTTTTGCGGTGCTGTTGGTCATTACCGACAAAACTGTCCTAAACGCAGGCAGCCTGTTCAGTTGCCACGTGAGGACGTTTTAAGTGGGCCTAGCTTTGCTTCTGTTGCTGCAACGAGTTTAGGTTCCGCCCCCCCCGCACGTGTGCAACTCGCGGCCGCCCCCCCTGTATCGGCCGCCGCTGATGTTATGGACACGTCTGTTCCTGATAGTGACTCTGTTTCTGTTTCTGAACCTCCTGTTGAGCCTTCTTTGCTCGCGGCTGCGACAACTGAATCTGTTTTTGAAAAACCGGTAGTGGACGAAGTCTCACCGCAATCCGTGCCGATGTCGGCAGAAATTGTTCCGCATACTGTCCCGGTTACGGAACCCGACATATCGGCGGTTGCTCCTACTACCGTCCCCGACAGTCTTTCTGCTGCCAGTGCTGTTGTAGAACGTGAAGCTTTTACTGCACCGAAACCGCGTAGGGACCGGAATGTCACTCGAGCTTCTGGCACCCCACGTTTACGTAGTGCCAGTAGCTCTGCTTCGTTTAATACGCGTGGTTTTTCGGACAAAAATCGGAGTCCGTCTCCGGTGGCGCGTTCTCCTGCCCCCCCTCAGGTTCGGTCGGTCGGGCAACCGACCTCCCGACAACCGGCCACGCGCGACGGCGTAGACCTCGGCCACCGCCCGTCTCAGGGGGGAGGCAGCAGGCGCCACGCGAAAAAGCAGACCTCTTCCCGCACTCAGCCGGAGGGTGATGTTGTTGCTGCAACGCAGAAACGTGACATCGCGGTGCAACATTTGAAAACCTTCCTGAGCCAACCGACTTCTGATGCCGATTCCGGCATGGCGGTGGATCCGCCTTTGTCTGTGACACCTTCCCCCTTTCCAACCAAAAGAAAGGCCGAAGATTCGCACCTTCGTCGTGCCCCCCCTTCCACCCACGATTTGGTGCCGCCTTTATCTTCGGATGTCGAAATGCCCGCCGTGGAGCATTCCGCCACAGAAGGTGCCGTCACAGTTTCTGGGACTCCACCGCTCCCGCCCCCCCTTCCTGGTCAGTCACAGGATTGGTCGGCGGACGTGGAGGCCGGTGGTAACCATTAGTGTGACTCATTGTATGTCCTCCCCCTCCTAGCAAGTTTGTATGTTTTATCTTGTTTTAAGCAAATTTCATGTTTTTCTTTTATTTTCTTGTTTTTTAACTGTGTTATTACGTGTATATGGTTAACGACTGTAGCCAGTGGAACATCTTAACAGTTAATCTTAATAAGTTGCGAAATCCGCAGAAGGCTATGATTTTAAAAAATTTCTTGTATGATAATAACTGTCACGTCGCTTTTTTACAGGAGGTGACTTGTGAAGCGCTTTTGTTTTTGCATGATTTTACTGATTTTACTGTGATTGATAATATTGCCCCTGATAACGATACGGGCACTGCAATTTTAGTGCGTTCTGGCTTACCAATATCTAACGTTGACATTTTACCGAACGGTCGCGCTGTTGCTTGTACCATTTTTGGAATTGTGTTTGTAAATGTGTACGCTCCGTCAGGAAATGTTAAACCGGCCAGGGCTGACTTTTATGGTAGAGATTTGTGTCAGCTTCTATCCAGGAATGTCGATACTTTAATCGTTGGGGGTGATTTTAATTGTGTTTTAGACGACAGCGATCAAGAGCCACGTCCAAACAAATGTCACGAGCTGGGTACTTTAGTCACTAGTTTTCAGCTGCTCGACACGTGGCGTGTTTTACACCCGGATTTCACCTACTTCACCTATTTTTACGGTACCGGGCGTAGCCGCCTCGATCGGATTTATGTGTCTAGGCAGCTGTCTGCCCGTATTTGTAGTGCTGACGTGACTCCTGTCGTATTTTCTGACCACTCCAGTTACTCCTGTCGTCTTTTATTGCCTCGTTTGTGTGTTCCTCGCCGTACCAATTTGTGGAAGTTCAATTGCAGTTTACTCAATGACGACCATTTTGTGACTTGTTTTAACCGTCTATGGCAACGGTTGTTGCGGACTCGAGGCGGTCATAGTAGCACCATTGAGTGGTGGGTTGCGATAGTTAAACCGGCGATTAGGAAATTTTTAATTGATTACAGCCGTGAGGCGGCACGCTGGCGTCGGGCAACGGCTCGCTTCCGCCAGGCTTGTTTACGGGACTTAGCGTTGCGGGTGACGTCACAGCCCGAGTTGTTGCCTACTCTGAAGCAATTTCAAGCAAAGCTTTTACTTGACATGCGTGCCGTTAGTGATGGGGTGACCGTCCGAAGTCAGCCTGCGGGACTTGTTACTGGGGAACCTCTGTCCATTTACCATTTACACAGGGAACGCAAACGCCGTGAACGTTTGAAGATTAATGTTTGGCGGCTGCGAAACGGCGATCGCACTTCTGTACAGTCGGAAATTGCAACAGATATTTTTGAACATTTCGCTTCACTTTTCCGTGCTGTTGATGTGGATTCCGACGCGTTGCGAGATTTTTTGCAGACTGTACCCCATGTTTTAACTCGCCCGGACAGGAATCATTTAACTGCCGCCTTTACGTCTGATGAAGTTCTCGATGCCGTTCGGCGGAGTCCCAACGGGAAGTCTCCAGGTCCAGATGGGATTCCTGCGGAATTTTATTTGAAATTTTTTCATCTTTTTAGTGAGATTTTAGTAGATTTGGTAAATGATATTCGAAATGGTGTGACTGTACCAGCTGCCTTTGTGGAGGGGGTTGTGACGCTCGTTCCCAAATCCAATGCTGTGCCAAATATCGACGCTGTCCGTCCGATTACTTTATTAAATGTTGACTACAAGATCGTCACGCGCTGCGTCGCTCAGCGACTTAAAAACATTTTGCCGGCGGTACTTAGTCCTCAGCAAACGTGTGCGGTGCGCGATCGGAATATCTTTGACGCTATCCTTGCTTACAGGGACTGCATTGGTTATGTAAAAAGTGCTCGGCTTCGGACTGCGGCGATTTTATTAGTTGATTTTAAGAATGCCTTTGACCGTATTAGTCATTTTTATTTGCGTCAGGTTTTGGTGCGCATGGGGTTTGGTTATAAATTTACCAAATTAGTGACGCATCTGTTGCAAAATGCTACGTCACGCATTTGTGTTAATGGTCGTCTTACTCCTGCTTTTCGTGTAGGTCGCTCCGTGCGGCAAGGGTGTCCGCTTTCCATGGCGCTTTTTGCCATTGCGCTGGATCCCCTCCTCCGCTATATCGGTCGGGAATGTCGCGGCATTCAGATGGGGACTACCAGATTGGTTTGTAAAGCATACGCTGATGACCTTGGCGTATTTATTGAGCATTTAGACGATGTTGACAGGTTGCAAGTCGTTCTGCACAACTTTGAACAAGCTACGGGGGCGATTGTCAATACACAGAAAACTGTTCTTTTACCGCTCACCGCCCGCGCACGTACCCTTCGTAGGGACTGGTTCTGTGTACAGCAGCAGCATAAAGTTCTTGGAGTTCTTTTATCCTCGAATCCACAGCAGATGGAAGCATTAAATTGGCGGCCTACGCTGCATCGGATTCGTGCTGTTGTCAAGATCCATGCGGTCCGAAATTTGGCCCTTCGGGAAAAGGTGCAGTTAATAAATAATAACTTCTTGGCAAGGGCGTGGTACCTTGCGCAGGTTCTCCCGGTACCCAAACAATTGGGGCGCGCCATCACACAGGCGATTTACTGGTTTTTATGGAGGGGGGAGATTTTTAAGGTGTCACATGCTGTCTGTACCTTGGGCCTGTCCGACGGCGGTTTGGGACTTGTCGATTTTTCAGCCAAATGTGCGGCTCTCCTTTGGAAGAGAATTACCGCTGTTATGCAGAAGGCACCTTGCAGTCCCACCGCGGTTGTTTTTAATCGTTATCGTCCTCATTCTGAAGTGGCACCTGTTTCTGTGTCGCACATCCCGTTTTATCTTTCTTACGTGCGCCGCTACTATTTCGATAATAGTTACCTGACACTTCGTGACATCTCCGCCCACACGGTTAGCGCTGTCTGCGATGCTATACGCGGACCTCCTATTCGTTGCAAGTGGGAGTATCGATTGCCACGCTGCAACTGGGTGGCAGTGTGGCAAAACCTCGCCAACAAAGTCCTCCCGGCTTCCGTACACGCTGTATGGTACAAGGTGGTGCATCGCACCATCCCTACCAACTCCAAACTTCATTCCATCAACCTTATCCCATCTGGAGTGTGTGACGTGTGTACTGTCGACGATACTCTTGAACACCGCTTTGCGTGTGACCGCTTCCGCCGTGTTTGGGACGTCGCCAGGGATATGATTCGTCTGATTCAGCGGGTGGACGCTCGAACCGTTACTGTGGATGATGTATTAATTCCGCAGTGTGTCGTCTACCCCACCACCAAGCGAAATGCCACGGTGTGGATCTTTGGCCATACAGTTTTTGCTATTTTCTCTTTAAAGTTGTGTACCGATTTGGACTTCCTTACCTATTTATGGACCCAACTTTCTCAGATTCAGACATCGCCACATTATCGGCAAAATTTTGCAAATTTTTTGCAGGTCGCACTGGCGCATGCTTTTGCGCGTATGTCGGTACCTACGTAACATGGATGTTATTGTCTCGTATTTTCAAATTGCCCTTGTTCGACACAATATGTATAAATGCGACTTTCTCTATGTTTTCTGGAACGAAAATTGCCGAAACTTGACTATCGAACGACATCAGAAGTCTTTTCAGTTTTTTCTGGACGTTATTGCCAAACTTCTTGTTTGGCATGAGTGTCGGTATTATTAGTTTCTTTTTTCCTTTTTTTTCCCCGTATGTGGCGTGACGAGATTCTTTATTGATGTTTCAGTTCTAGTTTCTAGTGGTGACTGTTTGCGTTATTTTTTTTTCTTTTTTTCTTTTTTCTTTTTTCTTTTTTCATTTCTTTTACTGTCGAGCGCTCCCACTTCTCGTCACGTGTCTGCGCTCGGCACTTTTGGAACCTTTCGTCGGTGTGGGATTTCACACCGGGATTACCGGCGCTTTAAAATAGCGTTTTGTTTCATGTTGTTTTTACTATACCTAGGCTGTTGCGATTTCTCTTTTTTTTTCATACATGAAATATTGTTTTGTTTTACGGTCGATATGAGTGATGACGGGTGTGGGGGCGACACTGTGGCCAGGCCTCAGACTAATTGACCCCTGCCCTCATTGCCGCCGCCTGCCAGCCACGCTCGATGCCCGACCGACAATGACTTTCCTTTTCCGGTGGATGCGTCGTCCTGGTTGCGTACAAATGTTTTGTGTTCCCTTTGGACAGTCGTCATCATCGATTGTTACGGTGTAAATCCGCCTTATCTTTCCGTTTCCTCTTTCTGTTTTTGGCGTATACATGGGAGGCATTTATCACATTTCGTTCACGTGTTGCAGGCCTATTTAATTTATGAAAAAAAAAAAAAAAAAAAAAAAAGGTGCTGTTGGAAAAAAAAAAAAAAAAAAAAAAAAGGTGCTGTTGGCTCCCTCTCTTCTTTTAAATTTTATGTCACTACACCTGCCAGCCCTCTTTTCATGAAAAACTCTCAGGTGCGACAAAGATGCTTCCACAAGCATTTTAAACTACTGTAGAAAAAAATAAAAAAACAAAAAAAACAAAAAAAAAAAAAAAAAAAAAGGTGCTGTTGGCTCCCTCTCTTCTTCTAAATTTTATGTCACTACACCTGCCAGTCCTCTTTTCATACAAACTCTCAGGTGCGACAAAGATGCTTCCACAAGCATTTTAAACCACTGTATTAAATGTAAGATGCAAAATTACAGTAATGAACTCAGTTTGAACAAGAATGCGCGGAGGAAGAGTGCTAGGAACTCGTTGAAAATAACGAAACACTGCGAATCGACAGATGTGCTCTTAAAATGCGTCAGAGCCTACTGTTTTGTAGGAGCGCTAAATTCCAATTTTGTAGCAGTGCACAACGGCAAATTTGTAAACAAAAATTAACCTTTCGTCGCTACAAGAGATGGATACTTTGCCGAACAGCCTGTGTCTTGTGTGCATGTTTTCGCACCTTTCCACGGCACGGCGCAGCACAGAGCGGCTCTGGTAGCTCCGAACGGCCGCACACGGCGCCTCGGACACGCCGGTTCGGCCCGCGCCCATCTCGCAGATGCTTCTCGTACTTGTGCTGTCATATGGACCGCGACCCGAGCGGCAGCGAGCGGCAGTCGAGCAAAGTCGGGACAAGTCGGGACGGAAGGGGACAGCCGAGAATGCACCGTGCGAATTACGCAAATATCTGGAAGCGCGACGCGTGTCAGGCAGGTGAGACCGCTTCCCTCTGTCTTCATTTCTTGCTTTCTTGTCACTACCCCTGCCAGCCCTTTTTTCATGCTACCTTTCTCATGTGACAAAGATGCTTCCATACTGATTTTAAACTATCGTAAGATACGATGTTAAGGAACTCAATTTGAAAAGAGTGCGCCAAGGAAGACTTCCAAAGAGTCTCTGGAAATAACAAAACAGTGTGAAGTGACAGAAATGTTGTGAAATACGTCAGGGCATATTGTTTTGTAGCAGTGCACAACGGCAAATTTGTAAACAAAAATTTACCTTTCGTCGCTACAAGAGATGGATACTTTGTCGAACAATCGAATGACAGGCGGTACAACGAGCAGCTGTGTTGTGCGTCTGACCCACGTGGCGGCGCGCCGCACTGCGCGTCGCCTTCGAGGTGGAAGGACGTGCTTTGCGTCAAATGTGCCACCGAAGACGGCGATTGCGTGTGTTGGGAGGAGAGGCGAAGCCTTCTTCTGCCGTGCGGCTACTGTATAAGGACGCCAACGGCCATACCATGTTGAATACACCGGTTCTCGTCCGATCACCGAAGTTAAGCAACATCAGGCCCGGTTAGTACTTGGATGGGTGACCGCCTGGGAACACCGGGTGCTGTTGGCTCCCTCTCTTCTTCTAAATTTTATGTCACTACACCTGCCAGTCCTCTTTTCATACAAACTCTCAGGTGCGACAAAGATGCTTCCACAAGCATTTTAAACCACTGTATTAAATGTAAGATGCAAAATTACAGTAATGAACTCAGTTTGAACAAGAATGCGCGGAGGAAGAGTGCTAGGAACTCGTTGAAAATAACGAAACACTGCGAATCGACAGATGTGCTCTTAAAATGCGTCAGAGCCTACTGTTTTGTAGGAGCGCTAAATTCCAATTTTGTAGCAGTGCACAACGGCAAATTTGTAAACAAAAATTAACCTTTCGTCGCTACAAGAGATGGATACTTTGCCGAACAGCCTGTGTCTTGTGTGCATGTTTTCGCACCTTTCCACGGCACGGCGCAGCACAGAGCGGCTCTGGTAGCTCCGAACGGCCGCACACGGCGCCTCGGACACGCCGGTTCGGCCCGCGCCCATCTCGCAGATGCTTCTCGTACTTGTGCTGTCATATGGACCGCGACCCGAGCGGCAGCGAGCGGCAGTCGAGCAAAGTCGGGACAAGTCGGGACGGAAGGGGACAGCCGAGAATGCACCGTGCGAATTACGCAAATATCTGGAAGCGCGACGCGTGTCAGGCAGGTGAGACCGCTTCCCTCTGTCTTCATTTCTTGCTTTCTTGTCACTACCCCTGCCAGCCCTTTTTTCATGCTACCTTTCTCATGTGACAAAGATGCTTCCATACTGATTTTAAACTATCGTAAGATACGATGTTAAGGAACTCAATTTGAAAAGAGTGCGCCAAGGAAGACTTCCAAAGAGTCTCTGGAAATAACAAAACAGTGTGAAGTGACAGAAATGTTGTGAAATACGTCAGGGCATATTGTTTTGTAGCAGTGCACAACGGCAAATTTGTAAACAAAAATTTACCTTTCGTCGCTACAAGAGATGGATACTTTGTCGAACAAACGAATGACAGGCGGTACAACGAGCAGCTGTGTTGTGCGTCTGACCCACGTGGCGGCGCGCCGCACTGCGCGTCGCCTTCGAGGTGGAAGGACGTGCTTTGCGTCAAATGTGCCACCGAAGACGGCGATTGCGTGTGTTGGGAGGAGAGGCGAAGCCTTCTTCTGCCGTGCGGCTACTGTATAAGGACGCCAACGGCCATACCATGTTGAATACACCGGTTCTCGTCCGATCACCGAAGTTAAGCAACATCGGGCCCAGTTAGTACTTGGATGGGTGACCGCCTGGGAACACCGGGTGCTGTTGGCTCCCTCTCTTCTTCTAAATTTTATGTCACTACACCTGCCAGTCCTCTTTTCATACAAACTCTCAGGTGCGACAAAGATGCTTCCACAAGCATTTTAAACCACTGTATTAAATGTAAGATGCAAAATTACAGTAATGAACTCAGTTTGAACAAGAATGCGCGGAGGAAGAGTGCTAGGAACTCGTTGAAAATAACGAAACACTGCGAATCGACAGATGTGCTCTTAAAATGCGTCAGAGCCTACTGTTTTGTAGGAGCGCTAAATTCCAATTTTGTAGCAGTGCACAACGGCAAATTTGTAAACAAAAATTAACCTTTCGTCGCTACAAGAGATGGATACTTTGCCGAACAGCCTGTGTCTTGTGTGCATGTTTTCGCACCTTTCCACGGCACGGCGCAGCACAGAGCGGCTCTGGTAGCTCCGAACGGCCGCACACGGCGCCTCGGACACGCCGGTTCGGCCCGCGCCCATCTCGCAGATGCTTCTCGTACTTGTGCTGTCATATGGACCGCGACCCGAGCGGCAGCGAGCGGCAGTCGAGCAAAGTCGGGACAAGTCGGGACGGAAGGGGACAGCCGAGAATGCACCGTGCGAATTACGCAAATATCTGGAAGCGCGACGCGTGTCAGGCAGGTGAGACCGCTTCCCTCTGTCTTCATTTCTTGCTTTCTTGTCACTACCCCTGCCAGCCCTTTTTTCATGCTACCTTTCTCATGTGACAAAGATGCTTCCATACTGATTTTAAACTATCGTAAGATACGATGTTAAGGAACTCAATTTGAAAAGAGTGCGCCAAGGAAGACTTCCAAAGAGTCTCTGGAAATAACAAATAGTGTGAAGTGACAGAAATGTTGTGAAATACGTCAGGGCATATTGTTTTGTAGCAGTGCACAACGGCAAATTTGTAAACAAAAATTTACCTTTCGTCGCTACAAGAGATGGATACTTTGTCGAACAAACGAATGACAGGCGGTACAACGAGCAGCTGTGTTGTGCGTCTGACCCACGTGGCGGCGCGCCGCACTGCGCGTCGCCTTCGAGGTGGAAGGACGTGCTTTGCGTCAAATGTGCCACCGAAGACGGCGATTGCGTGTGTTGGGAGGAGAGGCGAAGCCTTCTTCTGCCGTGCGGCTACTGTATAAGGACGCCAACGGCCATACCATGTTGAATACACCGGTTCTCGTCCGATCACCGAAGTTAAGCAACATCGGGCCCGGTTAGTACTTGGATGGGTGACCGCTTGGGAACACCGGGTGCTGTTGGCTCCCTCTCTTCTTCTAAATTTTATGTCACTACACCTGCCAGTCCTCTTTTCATACAAACTCTCAGGTGCGACAAAGATGCTTCCACAAGCATTTTAAACCACTGTATTAAATGTAAGATGCAAAATTACAGTAATGAACTCAGTTTGAACAAGAATGCGCGGAGGAAGAGTGCTAGGAACTCGTTGAAAATAACGAAACACTGCGAATCGACAGATGTGCTCTTAAAATGCGTCAGAGCCTACTGTTTTGTAGGAGCGCTAAATTCCAATTTTGTAGCAGTGCACAACGGCAAATTTGTAAACAAAAATTAACCTTTCGTCGCTACAAGAGATGGATACTTTGCCGAACAGCCTGTGTCTTGTGTGCATGTTTTCGCACCTTTCCACGGCACGGCGCAGCACAGAGCGGCTCTGGTAGCTCCGAACGGCCGCACACGGCGCCTCGGACACGCCGGTTCGGCCCGCGCCCATCTCGCAGATGCTTCTCGTACTTGTGCTGTCATATGGACCGCGACCCGAGCGGCAGCGAGCGGCAGTCGAGCAAAGTCGGGACAAGTCGGGACGGAAGGGGACAGCCGAGAATGCACCGTGCGAATTACGCAAATATCTGGAAGCGCGACGCGTGTCAGGCAGGTGAGACCGCTTCCCTCTGTCTTCATTTCTTGCTTTCTTGTCACTACCCCTGCCAGCCCTTTTTTCATGCTACCTTTCTCATGTGACAAAGATGCTTCCATACTGATTTTAAACTATCGTAAGATACGATGTTAAGGAACTCAATTTGAAAAGAGTGCGCCAAGGAAGACTTCCAAAGAGTCTCTGGAAATAACAAAACAGTGTGAAGTGACAGAAATGTTGTGAAATACGTCAGGGCATATTGTTTTGTAGCAGTGCACAACGGCAAATTTGTAAACAAAAATTTACCTTTCGTCGCTACAAGAGATGGATACTTTGTCGAACAAACGAATGACAGGCGGTGCAACGAGCAGCTGTGTTGTGCGTCTGACCCACGTGGCGGCGCGCCGCACTGCGCGTCGCCTTCGAGGTGGAAGGACGTGCTTTGCGTCAAATGTGCCACCGAAGACGGCGATTGCGTGTGTTGGGAGGAGAGGCGAAGCCTTCTTCTGCCGTGCGGCTACTGTATAAGGACGCCAACGGCCATACCATGTTGAATACACCGGTTCTCGTCCGATCACCGAAGTTAAGCAACATCGGGCCCGGTTAGTACTTGGATGGGTGACCGCCTGGGAACACCGGGTGCTGTTGGCTCCCTCTCTTCTTCTAAATTTTATGTCACTACACCTGCCAGTCCTCTTTTCATACAAACTCTCAGGTGCGACAAAGATGCTTCCACAAGCATTTTAAACCACTGTATTAAATGTAAGATGCAAAATTACAGTAATGAACTCAGTTTGAACAAGAATGCGCGGAGGAAGAGTGCTAGGAACTCGTTGAAAATAACGAAACACTGCGAATCGACAGATGTGCTCTTAAAATGCGTCAGAGCCTACTGTTTTGTAGGAGCGCTAAATTCCAATTTTGTAGCAGTGCACAACGGCAAATTTGTAAACAAAAATTAACCTTTCGTCGCTACAAGAGATGGATACTTTGCCGAACAGCCTGTGTCTTGTGTGCATGTTTTCGCACCTTTCCACGGCACGGCGCAGCACAGAGCGGCTCTGGTAGCTCCGAACGGCCGCACACGGCGCCTCGGACACGCCGGTTCGGCCCGCGCCCATCTCGCAGATGCTTCTCGTACTTGTGCTGTCATATGGACCGCGACCCGAGCGGCAGCGAGCGGCAGTCGAGCAAAGTCGGGACAAGTCGGGACGGAAGGGGACAGCCGAGAATGCACCGTGCGAATTACGCAAATATCTGGAAGCGCGACGCGTGTCAGGCAGGTGAGACCGCTTCCCTCTGTCTTCATTTCTTGCTTTCTTGTCACTACCCCTGCCAGCCCTTTTTTCATGCTACCTTTCTCATGTGACAAAGATGCTTCCATACTGATTTTAAACTATCGTAAGATACGATGTTAAGGAACTCAATTTGAAAAGAGTGCGCCAAGGAAGACTTCCAAAGAGTCTCTGGAAATAACAAAACAGTGTGAAGTGACAGAAATGTTGTGAAATACGTCAGGGCATATTGTTTTGTAGCAGTGCACAACGGCAAATTTGTAAACAAAAATTTACCTTTCGTCGCTACAAGAGATGGATACTTTGTCGAACAAACGAATGACAGGCGGTGCAACGAGCAGCTGTGTTGTGCGTCTGACCCACGTGGCGGCGCGCCGCACTGCGCGTCGCCTTCGAGGTGGAAGGACGTGCTTTGCGTCAAATGTGCCACCGAAGACGGCGATTGCGTGTGTTGGGAGGAGAGGCGAAGCCTTCTTCTGCCGTGCGGCTACTGTATAAGGACGCCAACGGCCATACCATGTTGAATACACCGGTTCTCGTCCGATCACCGAAGTTAAGCAACATCGGGCCCGGTTAGTACTTGGATGGGTGACCGCCTGGGAACACCGGGTGCTGTTGGCTCCCTCTCTTCTTCTAAATTTTATGTCACTACACCTGCCAGTCCTCTTTTCATACAAACTCTCAGGTGCGACAAAGATGCTTCCACAAGCATTTTAAACCACTGTATTAAATGTAAGATGCAAAATTACAGTAATGAACTCAGTTTGAACAAGAATGCGCGGAGGAAGAGTGCTAGGAACTCGTTGAAAATAACGAAACACTGCGAATCGACAGATGTGCTCTTAAAATGCGTCAGAGCCTACTGTTTTGTAGGAGCGCTAAATTCCAATTTTGTAGCAGTGCACAACGGCAAATTTGTAAACAAAAATTAACCTTTCGTCGCTACAAGAGATGGATACTTTGCCGAACAGCCTGTGTCTTGTGTGCATGTTTTCGCACCTTTCCACGGCACGGCGCAGCACAGAGCGGCTCTGGTAGCTCCGAACGGCCGCACACGGCGCCTCGGACACGCCGGTTCGGCCCGCGCCCATCTCGCAGATGCTTCTCGTACTTGTGCTGTCATATGGACCGCGACCCGAGCGGCAGCGAGCGGCAGTCGAGCAAAGTCGGGACAAGTCGGGACGGAAGGGGACAGCCGAGAATGCACCGTGCGAATTACGCAAATATCTGGAAGCGCGACGCGTGTCAGGCAGGTGAGACCGCTTCCCTCTGTCTTCATTTCTTGCTTTCTTGTCACTACCCCTGCCAGCCCTTTTTTCATGCTACCTTTCTCATGTGACAAAGATGCTTCCATACTGATTTTAAACTATCGTAAGATACGATGTTAAGGAACTCAATTTGAAAAGAGTGCGCCAAGGAAGACTTCCAAAGAGTCTCTGGAAATAACAAAACAGTGTGAAGTGACAGAAATGTTGTGAAATACGTCAGGGCATATTGTTTTGTAGCAGTGCACAACGGCAAATTTGTAAACAAAAATTTACCTTTCGTCGCTACAAGAGATGGATACTTTGTCGAACAAACGAATGACAGGCGGTGCAACGAGCAGCTGTGTTGTGCGTCTGACCCACGTGGCAGCGCGCCGCACTGCGCGTCGCCTTCGAGGTGGAAGGACGTGCTTTGCGTCAAATGTGCCACCGAAGACGGCGATTGCGTGTGTTGGGAGGAGAGGCGAAGCCTTCTTCTGCCGTGCGGCTACTGTATAAGGACGCCAACGGCCATACCATGTTGAATACACCGGTTCTCGTCCGATCACCGAAGTTAAGCAACATCGGGCCCGGTTAGTACTTGGCTGTCTGCCCGCCTGGCAACACCTCGGTGCCGAGCGAGCAGTACTTCCTTGTGCGACTTGGCCGGCGGCGCCTCGCGTGTCGTCTGTCTCCTGCCTCGCGGCTACATTTCATCAAGTCCGTAAGTTATGGCTATGTTGTATGATAATAGTGAAGAACGACAAAATAATGTGCAATGCGAATTCGATAGTTCCGTCGGAAAACCGTCAGCTTTCGAAATTCACCGTTGGATACTTGAGGAATTGTGTTTGTCGACCGATGACGTTCTCGGAGTTCAATTTGATACTTTTATCAATTCCGTGTTTTTGAAGTTGAAAACTCCCGAATTGTGTGATACCGTGGTAAATGTTAATGATGGTATCCGTAAATTTCGACATCTAGACGGTCGCATTAGTAACGTGACTATTTCTCATGGTGGGTTTGGCCTTCGAAATGTTCGTGTGTTCAACTTGCCTTTTGAAATCCGGAATGACACAATATCTCGTCATTTGCGGCCGTACGGGACCGTGCTATCTGTTTTTAAAGAGAAGTGGTCTTCCGCCTATGTTTTTCAGGTCGAAAACGGCGTGAGGAGTGTAAAGATGATAGTACGACAACATATTCCGTCCTTCTTGTTAGTTAACGGTCATCGTGCTTTTATAACCTATAGTGGTCAACCTCAGACGTGTTCCTTTTGCGGTGCTGTTGGTCATTACCGACAAAACTGTCCTAAACGCAGGCAGCCTGTTCAGTTGCCACGTGAGGACGTTTTAAGTGGGCCTAGCTTTGCTTCTGTTGCTGCAACGAGTTTAGGTTCCGCCCCCCCCGCACGTGTGCAACTCGCGGCCGCCCCCCCTGTATCGGCCGCCGCTGACGTTATGGACACGTCTGTTCCTGATAGTGACTCTGTTTCTGTTTCTGAACCTCCTGTTGAGCCTTCTTTGCTCGCGGCTGCGACAACTGAATCTGTTTTTGAAAAACCGGTAGTGGACGAAGTCTCACCGCAATCCGTGCCGATGTCGGCAGAAATTGTTCCGCATACTGTCCCGGTTACGGAACCCGACATATCGGCGGTTGCTCCTACTACCGTCCCCGACAGTCTTTCTGCTGCCAGTGCTGTTGTAGAACGTGAAGCTTTTACTGCACCGAAACCGCGTAGGGACCGGAATGTCGCTCGAGCTTCTGGCACCCCACGTTTACGTAGTGCCAGTAGCTCTGCTTCGTTTAATACGCGTGGTTTTTCGGACAAAAATCGGAGTCCGTCTCCGGTGGCGCGTTCTCCTGCCCCCCCTCAGGTTCGGTCGGTCGGGCAACCGACCTCCCGACAACCGGCCACGCGCGACGGCGTAGACCTCGGCCACCGCCCGTCTCAGGGGGGAGGCAGCAGGCGCCACGCGAAAAAGCAGACCTCTTCCCGCACTCAGCCGGAGGGTGATGTTGTTGCTGCAACGCAGAAACGTGACATCGCGGTGCAACATTTGAAAACCTTCCTGAGCCAACCGACTTCTGATGCCGATTCCGGCATGGCGGTGGATCCGCCTTTGTCTGTGACACCTTCCCCCTTTCCAACCAAAAGAAAGGCCGAAGATTCGCACCTTCGTCGTGCCCCCCCTTCCACCCACGATTTGGTGCCGCCTTTATCTTCGGATGTCGAGATGCCCGCCGTGGAGCAATCCGTCACAGAAGGTGCCGTCACAGTTTCTGGGACTCCACCGCTCCCGCCCCCCCTTCCTAGTCAGTCACAGGATTGGTCGGCGGATGTGGAGGCCGGTGGTAACCATTAGTGTGACTCATTGTATGTCCTCCCCCTCCTAGCAAGTTTGTATGTTTTATCTTGTTTTAAGCAAATTTCATGTTTTTCTTTTATTTTCTTGTTTTTTAACTGTGTTATTACGTGTATATGGTTAACGACTGTAGCCAGTGGAACATCTTAACAGTTAATCTTAATAAGTTGCGAAATCCGCAGAAGGCTATGATTTTAAAAAATTTCTTGTATGATAATAACTGTCACGTCGCTTTTTTACAGGAGGTGACTTGTGAAGCGCTTTTGTTTTTGCATGATTTTACTGATTTTACTGTGATTGATAATATTGCCCCTGATAACGATACGGGCACTGCAATTTTAGTGCGTTCTGGCTTACCAATATCTAACGTTGACATTTTACCGAACGGTCGCGCTGTTGCTTGTACCATTTTTGGAATTGTGTTTGTAAATGTGTACGCTCCGTCAGGAAATGTTAAACCGGCCAGGGCTGAATTTTATGGTAGAGATTTGTGTCAGCTTCTATCCAAGAATGTCGATACTTTAATCGTTGGGGGTGATTTTAATTGTGTTTTAGACGACAGCGATCAAGAGCCGCGTCCAAACAAATGTCACGAGCTGGGTACTTTAGTCACTAGTTTTCAGCTGCTCGACACGTGGCGTGTTTTACACCCGGATTTCACCTACTTTACCTATTTTTACGGTACCGGGCGTAGCCGCCTCGATCGGATTTATGTGTCTAGGCAGCTGTCTGCCCGTATTTGTAGTGCTGACGTGACTCCTGTCGTATTTTCTGACCACTCCAGTTACTCCTGTCGTCTTTTATTGCCTCGTTTGTGTGTTCCTCGCCGTACCAATTTGTGGAAGTTCAATTGCAGTTTACTCAATGACGACCATTTTGTGACTTGTTTTAACCGTATATGGCAACGGTTGTTGCGGACTCGAGGCGGTCATAGTAGCACCATTGAGTGGTGGGTTGCGATAGTTAAACCGGCGATTAGGAAATTTTTAATTGATTACAGCCGTGAGGCGGCACGCTGGCGTCGGGCAACGGCTCGCTTCCGCCAGGCTTGTTTACGGGACTTAGCGTTGCGGGTGACGTCACAGCCCGAGTTGTTGCCTACTCTGAAGCAATTTCAAGCAAAGCTTTTACTTGACATGCGTGCCGTTAGTGATGGGGTGACCGTCCGAAGTCAGCCTGCGGGACTTGTTACTGGGGAACCTCTGTCCATTTACCATTTACACAGGGAACGCAAACGCCGTGAACGTTTGAAGATTAATGTTTGGCGGCTGCGAAACGGCGATCGCACTTCTGTACAGTCGGAAATTGAAACAGATATTTTTGAACATTTCGCTTCACTTTTCCGTGCTGTTGATGTGGATTCCGACGCGTTGCGAGATTTTTTGCAGACTGTACCCCATGTTTTAACTCGCCCGGACAGGAATCATTTAACTGACGCCTTTACGTCTGATGAAGTTCTCGATGCCGTTCGGCGGAGTCCCAACGGGAAGTCTCCAGGTCCAGATGGGATTCCTGCGGAATTTTATTTGAAATTTTTTCATCTTTTTAGTGAGATTTTAGTAGATTTGGTAAATGATATTCGAAATGGTGTGACTGTACCAGCTGCCTTTGTGGAGGGGGTTGTGACGCTCGTTCCCAAATCCAATGCTGTGCCAAATATCGACGCTGTCCGTCCGATTACTTTATTAAATGTTGACTACAAGATCGTCACGCGCTGCGTCGCTCAGCGACTTAAAAACATTTTGCCGGCGGTACTTAGTCATCAGCAAACGTGTGCGGTGCGCGATCGGAATATCTTTGACGCTATCCTTGCTTACAGGGACTGCATTGGTTATGTAAAAAGTGCTCGGCTTCGGACTGCGGCGATTTTATTAGTTGATTTTAAGAATGCCTTTGACCGTATTAGTCATTTTTATTTGCGTCAGGTATTGGTACGCATGGGGTTTGGTTATAAATTTACCAACTTAGTGACGCATCTGTTGCAAAATGCTACGTCACGCATCTGTGTTAATGGTCGTCTTACTCCTGCTTTTCGTGTAGGTCGCTCCGTGCGGCAAGGGTGTCCGCTTTCCATGGCGCTTTTTGCCATTGCGCTGGATCCCCTCCTCCGCTATATCGGTCAGGAATGTCGCGGCATTCAGATGGGGACTACCAGATTGGTTTGTAAAGCATACGCTGATGACCTTGGCGTATTTATTGAGCATTTAGACGATGTTGACAGGTTGCAAGTCGTTCTGCACAACTTTGAACAAGCTACGGGGGCGATTGTCAATACACAGAAAACTGTTCTTTTACCGCTCACCGCCCGCGCACGTACCCTTCGTAGGGACTGGTTCTGTGTACAGCAGCAGCATAAAGTTCTTGGAGTCCTTTTATCCTCGAATCCACAGCAGATGGAAGCTTTAAATTGGCGGCCTACGCTGCATCGGATTCGTGCTGTTGTCAAGATCCATGCGGTCCGAAATTTGGCCCTTCGGGAAAAGGTGCATTTAATAAATAATAACTTCTTGGCAAGGGCGTGGTACCTTGCGCAGGTTCTCCCGGTACCCAAGCAATTGGGGCGCGCCATCACACAGGCGATTTACTGGTTTTTATGGAGGGGGGAGATTTTTAAGGTGTCACATGCTGTCTGTACCTTGGGCCTGTCCGATGGCGGTTTGGGACTTGTCGATTTTTCAGCCAAATGTGCGGCTCTCCTTTGGAAGAGAATTACCGCTGTTATGCAGAGGGCACCTTGCAGTCCCACCGCGGTTGTTTTTAATCGTTATCGTCCTCATTCTGAAGTGGCACCTGTTTCTGTGTCGCACATCCCGTTTTATCTTTCTTATGTGCGCCGCTACTATTTCGATAATAGTTACCTGACACTTCGTGACATCTCCGCCCACACGGTTAGCGCTGTCTGCGATGCTATACGCGGACCTCCTATTCGTTGCAAGTGGGAGTATCGATTGCCACGCTGCAACTGGGTGGCAGTGTGGCAAAACCTCGCCAACAAAGTCCTCCCGGCTTCCGTACACGCTGCATGGTACAAGGTGGTGCATCGCACCATCCCCACCAACTCCAAACTTCATTCCATCAACCTTATCCCATCTGGAGTGTGTGACGTGTGTACTGTCGACGATACTCTTGAACACCGCTTTGCGTGTGACCGCTTCCGCCGTGTCTGGGACGTAGCCAGGGATATGATTCGTCTGATTCAGCGGGTGGACGCTCGAACCGTTACTGTGGATGATGTATTAATTCCGCAGTGTGTCGTCTACCCCACCACCAAGCGAAATGCCACGGTGTGGATCTTTGGCCATACAGTTTTTGCTATTTTCTCTTTAAAGTTGTGTACCGATTTGGACTTCCTTACCTTTTTATGGACCCAACATTCTCAGATTCAGACATCGCCACATTATCGGCAAAATTTTGCAAATTTTTTGCAGGTCGCACTGGCGCATGCTTTTGCGCGTATGTCGGTACCTGCGTAACATGGATGTTATTGTCTCGTATTTTCCAATTGCCCTTGAGCGACACAATATGAATAAATGCGACTTTCTCTATGTTTTCTGGAACGAAAATTGCCGAAACTTGACTATCGAACGACATCAGAAGTCTTTTCAGTTTTTTCCGAACGTTATTGCCAAACTTCTTGTTTGGCATGAGTGTCGGTATTATTAGTTTCTTTTTTCTTTTTTTTCCCCGTATGTGGCGTGACGAGATTCTTTACTGATGTTTCAGTTCTAGTTTCTAGTGGTGACTGTTTGCGTTATTTTTTCTTTTTTTCTTTTTTCATTTCTTTTACTGTCGAGCGCTCCCACTTCTCGTCACGTGTCTGCGCTCGGCACTTTTGGAACCTTTCGTCGGTGTGGGATTTCACACCGGGATTACCGGCGCTTTAAAATAGCGTTTTGTTTCATGTTGTTTTTACTATACCTAGGCTGTTGCGATTTCTCTTTTTTTCATACATGAAATATTGTTTTGTTTTACGGTCGATATGAGTGATGACGGGTGTGGGGGCGACACTGTGGCCAGGCCTCAGACTAATTGACCCCTGCCCTCATTGCCGCCGCCTGCCAGCCACGCTCGATGCCCGACCGACAATGACTTTCCTTTTCCGGTGGATGCGTCGTCCTGGTTGCGTACAAATGTTTTGTGTTCCCTTTGGACAGTCGTCATCATCGATTGTTACGGTGTGAATCCGCCTTATCTTTCCGTTTCCTCTTTCAGTTTTTGGCGTATAAATGGGAGGCATTTATCACATTTCGTTTTCACGTGTTGCAGGCCTATTTAATTTATGAAAAAAAAAGTGCTGTTGGCTCCCACTCTTCTTTAAAATTTGAATAAAAAAAAAAAAAAGGTGCTGTTGGCTCTCTCTCTTCTTTTAAATTTAAAAAAAAAAAAAAAAGGTGCTGTTGGCTCCCTCTCATTTTTTCCTTTTTACGTCGCTACACCGGTCAGCCCTCTTTAAAAAAAAAAAAAAAATAAAAAAAAAAAAAAAAAAAAAGTTGCTGTTGGCTCCCTCTCTTCTTTTAAATTTTATGTCACTACACCTGCCAGCCCTCTTTTCATACAAACTCTCAGGTGCGACGAAGATGCTTAGAAAAAAAAAAAAAAAAAAAAAAAAAAAAAAAAAAAAAGGTGCTGTTGGCTCCCTCTCTTCTTCTAAATTTTATGTCACTACACCTGCCAGTCCTCTTTTCATACAAACTCTCAGGTGCGACAAAGATGCTTCCACAAGCATTTTAAACCACTGTATTAAATGTAAGATGCAAAATTACAGTAATGAACTCAGTTTGAACAAGAATGCGCGGAGGAAGAGTGCTAGGAACTCGTTGAAAATAACGAAACACTGCGAATCGACAGATGTGCTCTTAAAATGCGTCAGAGCCTACTGTTTTGTAGGAGCGCTAAATTCCAATTTTGTAGCAGTGCACAACGGCAAATTTGTAAACAAAAATTAACCTTTCGTCGCTACAAGAGATGGATACTTTGCCGAACAGCCTGTGTCTTGTGTGCATGTTTTCGCACCTTTCCACGGCACGGCGCAGCACAGAGCGGCTCTGGTAGCTCCGAACGGCCGCACACGGCGCCACGGACACGCCGGTTCGGCCCGCGCCCATCTCGCAGATGCTTCTCGTACTTGTGCTGTCATATGGACCGCGACCCGAGCGGCAGCGAGCGGCAGTCGAGCAAAGTCGGGACAAGTCGGGACGGAAGGGGACAGCCGAGAATGCACCGTGCGAATTACGCAAATATCTGGAAGCGCGACGCGTGTCAGGCAGGTGAGACCGCTTCCCTCTGTCTTCATTTCTTGCTTTCTTGTCACTACCCCTGCCAGCCCTTTTTTCATGCTACCTTTCTCATGTGACAAAGATGCTTCCATACTGATTTTAAACTATCGTAAGATACGATGTTAAGGAACTCAATTTGAAAAGAGTGCGCCAAGGAAGACTTCCAAAGAGTCTCTGGAAATAACAAAACAGTGTGAAGTGACAGAAATGTTGTGAAATACGTCAGGGCATATTGTTTTGTAGCAGTGCACAACGGCAAATTTGTAAACAAAAATTTACCTTTCGTCGCTACAAGAGATGGATACTTTGTCGAACAAACGAATGACAGGCGGTGCAACGAGCAGCTGTGTTGTGCGTCTGACCCACGTGGCGGCGCGCCGCACTGCGCGTCGCCTTCGAGGTGGAAGGACGTGCTTTGCGTCAAATGTGCCACCGAAGACGGCGATTGCGTGTGTTGGGAGGAGAGGCGAAGCCTTCTTCTGCCGTGCGGCTACTGTATAAGGACGCCAACGGCCATACCATGTTGAATACACCGGTTCTCGTCCGATCACCGAAGTTAAGCAACATCGGGCCCGGTTAGTACTTGGATGGGTGACCGCCTGGGAACACCGGGTGCTGTTGGCTCCCTCTCTTCTTCTAAATTTTATGTCACTACACCTGCCAGTCCTCTTTTCATACAAACTCTCAGGTGCGACAAAGATGCTTCCACAAGCATTTTAAACCACTGTATTAAATGTAAGATGCAAAATTACAGTAATGAACTCAGTTTGAACAAGAATGCGCGGAGGAAGAGTGCTAGGAACTCGTTGAAAATAACGAAACACTGCGAATCGACAGATGTGCTCTTAAAATGCGTCAGAGCCTACTGTTTTGTAGGAGCGCTAAATTCCAATTTTGTAGCAGTGCACAACGGCAAATTTGTAAACAAAAATTAACCTTTCGTCGCTACAAGAGATGGATACTTTGCCGAACAGCCTGTGTCTTGTGTGCATGTTTTCGCACCTTTCCACGGCACGGCGCAGCACAGAGCGGCTCTGGTAGCTCCGAACGGCCGCACACGGCGCCTCGGACACGCCGGTTCGGCCCGCGCCCATCTCGCAGATGCTTCTCGTACTTGTGCTGTCATATGGACCGCGACCCGAGCGGCAGCGAGCGGCAGTCGAGCAAAGTCGGGACAAGTCGGGACGGAAGGGGACAGCCGAGAATGCACCGTGCGAATTACGCAAATATCTGGAAGCGCGACGCGTGTCAGGCAGGTGAGACCGCTTCCCTCTGTCTTCATTTCTTGCTTTCTTGTCACTACCCCTGCCAGCCCTTTTTTCATGCTACCTTTCTCATGTGACAAAGATGCTTCCATACTGATTTTAAACTATCGTAAGATACGATGTTAAGGAACTCAATTTGAAAAGAGTGCGCCAAGGAAGACTTCCAAAGAGTCTCTGGAAATAACAAAACAGTGTGAAGTGACAGAAATGTTGTGAAATACGTCAGGGCATATTGTTTTGTAGCAGTGCACAACGGCAAATTTGTAAACAAAAATTTACCTTTCGTCGCTACAAGAGATGGATACTTTGTCGAACAAACGAATGACAGGCGGTGCAACGAGCAGCTGTGTTGTGCGTCTGACCCACGTGGCGGCGCGCCGCACTGCGCGTCGCCTTCGAGGTGGAAGGACGTGCTTTGCGTCAAATGTGCCACCGAAGACGGCGATTGCGTGTGTTGGGAGGAGAGGCGAAGCCTTCTTCTGCCGTGCGGCTACTGTATAAGGACGCCAACGGCCATACCATGTTGAATACACCGGTTCTCGTCCGATCACCGAAGTTAAGCAACATCGGGCCCGGTTAGTACTTGGATGGGTGACCGCCTGGGAACACCGGGTGCTGTTGGCTCCCTCTCTTCTTCTAAATTTTATGTCACTACACCTGCCAGTCCTCTTTTCATACAAACTCTCAGGTGCGACAAAGATGCTTCCACAAGCATTTTAAACCACTGTATTAAATGTAAGATGCAAAATTACAGTAATGAACTCAGTTTGAACAAGAATGCGCGGAGGAAGAGTGCTAGGAACTCGTTGAAAATAACGAAACACTGCGAATCGACAGATGTGCTCTTAAAATGCGTCAGAGCCTACTGTTTTGTAGGAGCGCTAAATTCCAATTTTGTAGCAGTGCACAACGGCAAATTTGTAAACAAAAATTAACCTTTCGTCGCTACAAGAGATGGATACTTTGCCGAACAGCCTGTGTCTTGTGTGCATGTTTTCGCACCTTTCCACGGCACGGCGCAGCACAGAGCGGCTCTGGTAGCTCCGAACGGCCGCACACGGCGCCTCGGACACGCCGGTTCGGCCCGCGCCCATCTCGCAGATGCTTCTCGTACTTGTGCTGTCATATGGACCGCGACCCGAGCGGCAGCGAGCGGCAGTCGAGCAAAGTCGGGACAAGTCGGGACGGAAGGGGACAGCCGAGAATGCACCGTGCGAATTACGCAAATATCTGGAAGCGCGACGCGTGTCAGGCAGGTGAGACCGCTTCCCTCTGTCTTCATTTCTTGCTTTCTTGTCACTACCCCTGCCAGCCCTTTTTTCATGCTACCTTTCTCATGTGACAAAGATGCTTCCATACTGATTTTAAACTATCGTAAGATACGATGTTAAGGAACTCAATTTGAAAAGAGTGCGCCAAGGAAGACTTCCAAAGAGTCTCTGGAAATAACAAAACAGTGTGAAGTGACAGAAATGTTGTGAAATACGTCAGGGCATATTGTTTTGTAGCAGTGCACAACGGCAAATTTGTAAACAAAAATTTACCTTTCGTCGCTACAAGAGATGGATACTTTGTCGAACAAACGAATGACAGGCGGTGCAACGAGCAGCTGTGTTGTGCGTCTGACCCACGTGGCGGCGCGCCGCACTGCGCGTCGCCTTCGAGGTGGAAGGACGTGCTTTGCGTCAAATGTGCCACCGAAGACGGCGATTGCGTGTGTTGGGAGGAGAGGCGAAGCCTTCTTCTGCCGTGCGGCTACTGTATAAGGACGCCAACGGCCATACCATGTTGAATACACCGGTTCTCGTCCGATCACCGAAGTTAAGCAACATCGGGCCCGGTTAGTACTTGGATGGGTGACCGCCTGGGAACACCGGGTGCTGTTGGCTCCCTCTCTTCTTCTAAATTTTATGTCACTACACCTGCCAGTCCTCTTTTCATACAAACTCTCAGGTGCGACAAAGATGCTTCCACAAGCATTTTAAACCACTGTATTAAATGTAAGATGCAAAATTACAGTAATGAACTCAGTTTGAACAAGAATGCGCGGAGGAAGAGTGCTAGGAACTCGTTGAAAATAACGAAACACTGCGAATCGACAGATGTGCTCTTAAAATGCGTCAGAGCCTACTGTTTTGTAGGAGCGCTAAATTCCAATTTTGTAGCAGTGCACAACGGCAAATTTGTAAACAAAAATTAACCTTTCGTCGCTACAAGAGATGGATACTTTGCCGAACAGCCTGTGTCTTGTGTGCATGTTTTCGCACCTTTCCACGGCACGGCGCAGCACAGAGCGGCTCTGGTAGCTCCGAACGGCCGCACACGGCGCCTCGGACACGCCGGTTCGGCCCGCGCCCATCTCGCAGATGCTTCTCGTACTTGTGCTGTCATATGGACCGCGACCCGAGCGGCAGCGAGCGGCAGTCGAGCAAAGTCGGGACAAGTCGGGACGGAAGGGGACAGCCGAGAATGCACCGTGCGAATTACGCAAATATCTGGAAGCGCGACGCGTGTCAGGCAGGTGAGACCGCTTCCCTCTGTCTTCATTTCTTGCTTTCTTGTCACTACCCCTGCCAGCCCTTTTTTCATGCTACCTTTCTCATGTGACAAAGATGCTTCCATACTGATTTTAAACTATCGTAAGATACGATGTTAAGGAACTCAATTTGAAAAGAGTGCGCCAAGGAAGACTTCCAAAGAGTCTCTGGAAATAACAAAACAGTGTGAAGTGACAGAAATGTTGTGAAATACGTCAGGGCATATTGTTTTGTAGCAGTGCACAACGGCAAATTTGTAAACAAAAATTTACCTTTCGTCGCTACAAGAGATGGATACTTTGTCGAACAAACGAATGACAGGCGGTGCAACGAGCAGCTGTGTTGTGCGTCTGACCCACGTGGCAGCGCGCCGCACTGCGCGTCGCCTTCGAGGTGGAAGGACGTGCTTTGCGTCAAATGTGCCACCGAAGACGGCGATTGCGTGTGTTGGGAGGAGAGGCGAAGCCTTCTTCTGCCGTGCGGCTACTGTATAAGGACGCCAACGGCCATACCATGTTGAATACACCGGTTCTCGTCCGATCACCGAAGTTAAGCAACATCGGGCCCGGTTAGTACTTGGATGGGTGACCGCCTGGGAACACCGGGTGCTGTTGGCTCCCTCTCTTCTTCTAAATTTTATGTCACTACACCTGCCAGTCCTCTTTTCATACAAACTCTCAGGTGCGACAAAGATGCTTCCACAAGCATTTTAAACCACTGTATTAAATGTAAGATGCAAAATTACAGTAATGAACTCAGTTTGAACAAGAATGCGCGGAGGAAGAGTGCTAGGAACTCGTTGAAAATAACGAAACACTGCGAATCGACAGATGTGCTCTTAAAATGCGTCAGAGCCTACTGTTTTGTAGGAGCGCTAAATTCCAATTTTGTAGCAGTGCACAACGGCAAATTTGTAAACAAAAATTAACCTTTCGTCGCTACAAGAGATGGATACTTTGCCGAACAGCCTGTGTCTTGTGTGCATGTTTTCGCACCTTTCCACGGCACGGCGCAGCACAGAGCGGCTCTGGTAGCTCCGAACGGCCGCACACGGCGCCTCGGACACGCCGGTTCGGCCCGCGCCCATCTCGCAGATGCTTCTCGTACTTGTGCTGTCATATGGACCGCGACCCGAGCGGCAGCGAGCGGCAGTCGAGCAAAGTCGGGACAAGTCGGGACGGAAGGGGACAGCCGAGAATGCACCGTGCGAATTACGCAAATATCTGGAAGCGCGACGCGTGTCAGGCAGGTGAGACCGCTTCCCTCTGTCTTCATTTCTTGCTTTCTTGTCACTACCCCTGCCAGCCCTTTTTTCATGCTACCTTTCTCATGTGACAAAGATGCTTCCATACTGATTTTAAACTATCGTAAGATACGATGTTAAGGAACTCAATTTGAAAAGAGTGCGCCAAGGAAGACTTCCAAAGAGTCTCTGGAAATAACAAAACAGTGTGAAGTGACAGAAATGTTGTGAAATACGTCAGGGCATATTGTTTTGTAGCAGTGCACAACGGCAAATTTGTAAACAAAAATTTACCTTTCGTCGCTACAAGAGATGGATACTTTGTCGAACAAACGAATGACAGGCGGTGCAACGAGCAGCTGTGTTGTGCGTCTGACCCACGTGGCGGCGCGCCGCACTGCGCGTCGCCTTCGAGGTGGAAGGACGTGCTTTGCGTCAAATGTGCCACCGAAGACGGCGATTGCGTGTGTTGGGAGGAGAGGCGAAGCCTTCTTCTGCCGTGCGGCTACTGTATAAGGACGCCAACGGCCATACCATGTTGAATACACCGGTTCTCGTCCGATCACCGAAGTTAAGCAACATCGGGCCCGGTTAGTACTTGGATGGGTGACCGCCTGGGAACACCGGGTGCTGTTGGCTCCCTCTCTTCTTCTAAATTTTATGTCACTACACCTGCCAGTCCTCTTTTCATACAAACTCTCAGGTGCGACAAAGATGCTTCCACAAGCATTTTAAACCACTGTATTAAATGTAAGATGCAAAATTACAGTAATGAACTCAGTTTGAACAAGAATGCGCGGAGGAAGAGTGCTAGGAACTCGTTGAAAATAACGAAACACTGCGAATCGACAGATGTGCTCTTAAAATGCGTCAGAGCCTACTGTTTTGTAGGAGCGCTAAATTCCAATTTTGTAGCAGTGCACAACGGCAAATTTGTAAACAAAAATTAACCTTTCGTCGCTACAAGAGATGGATACTTTGCCGAACAGCCTGTGTCTTGTGTGCATGTTTTCGCACCTTTCCACGGCACGGCGCAGCACAGAGCGGCTCTGGTAGCTCCGAACGGCCGCACACGGCGCCTCGGACACGCCGGTTCGGCCCGCGCCCATCTCGCAGATGCTTCTCGTACTTGTGCTGTCATATGGACCGCGACCCGAGCGGCAGCGAGCGGCAGTCGAGCAAAGTCGGGACAAGTCGGGACGGAAGGGGACAGCCGAGAATGCACCGTGCGAATTACGCAAATATCTGGAAGCGCGACGCGTGTCAGGCAGGTGAGACCGCTTCCCTCTGTCTTCATTTCTTGCTTTCTTGTCACTACCCCTGCCAGCCCTTTTTTCATGCTACCTTTCTCATGTGACAAAGATGCTTCCATACTGATTTTAAACTATCGTAAGATACGATGTTAAGGAACTCAATTTGAAAAGAGTGCGCCAAGGAAGACTTCCAAAGAGTCTCTGGAAATAACAAAACAGTGTGAAGTGACAGAAATGTTGTGAAATACGTCAGGGCATATTGTTTTGTAGCAGTGCACAACGGCAAATTTGTAAACAAAAATTTACCTTTCGTCGCTACAAGAGATGGATACTTTGTCGAACAAACGAATGACAGGCGGTGCAACGAGCAGCTGTGTTGTGCGTCTGACCCACGTGGCGGCGCGCCGCACTGCGCGTCGCCTTCGAGGTGGAAGGACGTGCTTTGCGTCAAATGTGCCACCGAAGACGGCGATTGCGTGTGTTGGGAGGAGAGGCGAAGCCTTCTTCTGCCGTGCGGCTACTGTATAAGGACGCCAACGGCCATACCATGTTGAATACACCGGTTCTCGTCCGATCACCGAAGTTAAGCAACATCGGGCCCGGTTAGTACTTGGATGGGTGACCGCCTGGGAACACCGGGTGCTGTTGGCTCCCTCTCTTCTTCTAAATTTTATGTCACTACACCTGCCAGTCCTCTTTTCATACAAACTCTCAGGTGCGACAAAGATGCTTCCACAAGCATTTTAAACCACTGTATTAAATGTAAGATGCAAAATTACAGTAATGAACTCAGTTTGAACAAGAATGCGCGGAGGAAGAGTGCTAGGAACTCGTTGAAAATAACGAAACACTGCGAATCGACAGATGTGCTCTTAAAATGCGTCAGAGCCTACTGTTTTGTAGGAGCGCTAAATTCCAATTTTGTAGCAGTGCACAACGGCAAATTTGTAAACAAAAATTAACCTTTCGTCGCTACAAGAGATGGATACTTTGCCGAACAGCCTGTGTCTTGTGTGCATGTTTTCGCACCTTTCCACGGCACGGCGCAGCACAGAGCGGCTCTGGTAGCTCCGAACGGCCGCACACGGCGCCTCGGACACGCCGGTTCGGCCCGCGCCCATCTCGCAGATGCTTCTCGTACTTGTGCTGTCATATGGACCGCGACCCGAGCGGCAGCGAGCGGCAGTCGAGCAAAGTCGGGACAAGTCGGGACGGAAGGGGACAGCCGAGAATGCACCGTGCGAATTACGCAAATATCTGGAAGCGCGACGCGTGTCAGGCAGGTGAGACCGCTTCCCTCTGTCTTCATTTCTTGCTTTCTTGTCACTACCCCTGCCAGCCCTTTTTTCATGCTACCTTTCTCATGTGACAAAGATGCTTCCATACTGATTTTAAACTATCGTAAGATACGATGTTAAGGAACTCAATTTGAAAAGAGTGCGCCAAGGAAGACTTCCAAAGAGTCTCTGGAAATAACAAAACAGTGTGAAGTGACAGAAATGTTGTGAAATACGTCAGGGCATATTGTTTTGTAGCAGTGCACAACGGCAAATTTGTAAACAAAAATTTACCTTTCGTCGCTACAAGAGATGGATACTTTGTCGAACAAACGAATGACAGGCGGTGCAACGAGCAGCTGTGTTGTGCGTCTGACCCACGTGGCAGCGCGCCGCACTGCGCGTCGCCTTCGAGGTGGAAGGACGTGCTTTGCGTCAAATGTGCCACCGAAGACGGCGATTGCGTGTGTTGGGAGGAGAGGCGAAGCCTTCTTCTGCCGTGCGGCTACTGTATAAGGACGCCAACGGCCATACCATGTTGAATACACCGGTTCTCGTCCGATCACCGAAGTTAAGCAACATCGGGCCCGGTTAGTACTTGGATGGGTGACCGCCTGGGAACACCGGGTGCTGTTGGCTCCCTCTCTTCTTCTAAATTTTATGTCACTACACCTGCCAGTCCTCTTTTCATACAAACTCTCAGGTGCGACAAAGATGCTTCCACAAGCATTTTAAACCACTGTATTAAATGTAAGATGCAAAATTACAGTAATGAACTCAGTTTGAACAAGAATGCGCGGAGGAAGAGTGCTAGGAACTCGTTGAAAATAACGAAACACTGCGAATCGACAGATGTGCTCTTAAAATGCGTCAGAGCCTACTGTTTTGTAGGAGCGCTAAATTCCAATTTTGTAGCAGTGCACAACGGCAAATTTGTAAACAAAAATTAACCTTTCGTCGCTACAAGAGATGGATACTTTGCCGAACAGCCTGTGTCTTGTGTGCATGTTTTCGCACCTTTCCACGGCACGGCGCAGCACAGAGCGGCTCTGGTAGCTCCGAACGGCCGCACACGGCGCCACGGACACGCCGGTTCGGCCCGCGCCCATCTCGCAGATGCTTCTCGTACTTGTGCTGTCATATGGACCGCGACCCGAGCGGCAGCGAGCGGCAGTCGAGCAAAGTCGGGACAAGTCGGGACGGAAGGGGACAGCCGAGAATGCACCGTGCGAATTACGCAAATATCTGGAAGCGCGACGCGTGTCAGGCAGGTGAGACCGCTTCCCTCTGTCTTCATTTCTTGCTTTCTTGTCACTACCCCTGCCAGCCCTTTTTTCATGCTACCTTTCTCATGTGACAAAGATGCTTCCATACTGATTTTAAACTATCGTAAGATACGATGTTAAGGAACTCAATTTGAAAAGAGTGCGCCAAGGAAGACTTCCAAAGAGTCTCTGGAAATAACAAAACAGTGTGAAGTGACAGAAATGTTGTGAAATACGTCAGGGCATATTGTTTTGTAGCAGTGCACAACGGCAAATTTGTAAACAAAAATTTACCTTTCGTCGCTACAAGAGATGGATACTTTGTCGAACAAACGAATGACAGGCGGTGCAACGAGCAGCTGTGTTGTGCGTCTGACCCACGTGGCGGCGCGCCGCACTGCGCGTCGCCTTCGAGGTGGAAGGACGTGCTTTGCGTCAAATGTGCCACCGAAGACGGCGATTGCGTGTGTTGGGAGGAGAGGCGAAGCCTTCTTCTGCCGTGCGGCTACTGTATAAGGACGCCAACGGCCATACCATGTTGAATACACCGGTTCTCGTCCGATCACCGAAGTTAAGCAACATCGGGCCCGGTTAGTACTTGGATGGGTGACCGCCTGGGAACACCGGGTGCTGTTGGCTCCCTCTCTTCTTCTAAATTTTATGTCACTACACCTGCCAGTCCTCTTTTCATACAAACTCTCAGGTGCGACAAAGATGCTTCCACAAGCATTTTAAACCACTGTATTAAATGTAAGATGCAAAATTACAGTAATGAACTCAGTTTGAACAAGAATGCGCGGAGGAAGAGTGCTAGGAACTCGTTGAAAATAACGAAACACTGCGAATCGACAGATGTGCTCTTAAAATGCGTCAGAGCCTACTGTTTTGTAGGAGCGCTAAATTCCAATTTTGTAGCAGTGCACAACGGCAAATTTGTAAACAAAAATTAACCTTTCGTCGCTACAAGAGATGGATACTTTGCCGAACAGCCTGTGTCTTGTGTGCATGTTTTCGCACCTTTCCACGGCACGGCGCAGCACAGAGCGGCTCTGGTAGCTCCGAACGGCCGCACACGGCGCCTCGGACACGCCGGTTCGGCCCGCGCCCATCTCGCAGATGCTTCTCGTACTTGTGCTGTCATATGGACCGCGACCCGAGCGGCAGCGAGCGGCAGTCGAGCAAAGTCGGGACAAGTCGGGACGGAAGGGGACAGCCGAGAATGCACCGTGCGAATTACGCAAATATCTGGAAGCGCGACGCGTGTCAGGCAGGTGAGACCGCTTCCCTCTGTCTTCATTTCTTGCTTTCTTGTCACTACCCCTGCCAGCCCTTTTTTCATGCTACCTTTCTCATGTGACAAAGATGCTTCCATACTGATTTTAAACTATCGTAAGATACGATGTTAAGGAACTCAATTTGAAAAGAGTGCGCCAAGGAAGACTTCCAAAGAGTCTCTGGAAATAACAAAACAGTGTGAAGTGACAGAAATGTTGTGAAATACGTCAGGGCATATTGTTTTGTAGCAGTGCACAACGGCAAATTTGTAAACAAAAATTTACCTTTCGTCGCTACAAGAGATGGATACTTTGTCGAACAAACGAATGACAGGCGGTGCAACGAGCAGCTGTGTTGTGCGTCTGACCCACGTGGCAGCGCGCCGCACTGCGCGTCGCCTTCGAGGTGGAAGGACGTGCTTTGCGTCAAATGTGCCACCGAAGACGGCGATTGCGTGTGTTGGGAGGAGAGGCGAAGCCTTCTTCTGCCGTGCGGCTACTGTATAAGGACGCCAACGGCCATACCATGTTGAATACACCGGTTCTCGTCCGATCACCGAAGTTAAGCAACATCGGGCCCGGTTAGTACTTGGATGGGTGACCGCCTGGGAACACCGGGTGCTGTTGGCTCCCTCTCTTCTTCTAAATTTTATGTCACTACACCTGCCAGTCCTCTTTTCATACAAACTCTCAGGTGCGACAAAGATGCTTCCACAAGCATTTTAAACCACTGTATTAAATGTAAGATGCAAAATTACAGTAATGAACTCAGTTTGAACAAGAATGCGCGGAGGAAGAGTGCTAGGAACTCGTTGAAAATAACGAAACACTGCGAATCGACAGATGTGCTCTTAAAATGCGTCAGAGCCTACTGTTTTGTAGGAGCGCTAAATTCCAATTTTGTAGCAGTGCACAACGGCAAATTTGTAAACAAAAATTAACCTTTCGTCGCTACAAGAGATGGATACTTTGCCGAACAGCCTGTGTCTTGTGTGCATGTTTTCGCACCTTTCCACGGCACGGCGCAGCACAGAGCGGCTCTGGTAGCTCCGAACGGCCGCACACGGCGCCTCGGACACGCCGGTTCGGCCCGCGCCCATCTCGCAGATGCTTCTCGTACTTGTGCTGTCATATGGACCGCGACCCGAGCGGCAGCGAGCGGCAGTCGAGCAAAGTCGGGACAAGTCGGGACGGAAGGGGACAGCCGAGAATGCACCGTGCGAATTACGCAAATATCTGGAAGCGCGACGCGTGTCAGGCAGGTGAGACCGCTTCCCTCTGTCTTCATTTCTTGCTTTCTTGTCACTACCCCTGCCAGCCCTTTTTTCATGCTACCTTTCTCATGTGACAAAGATGCTTCCATACTGATTTTAAACTATCGTAAGATACGATGTTAAGGAACTCAATTTGAAAAGAGTGCGCCAAGGAAGACTTCCAAAGAGTCTCTGGAAATAACAAAACAGTGTGAAGTGACAGAAATGTTGTGAAATACGTCAGGGCATATTGTTTTGTAGCAGTGCACAACGGCAAATTTGTAAACAAAAATTTACCTTTCGTCGCTACAAGAGATGGATACTTTGTCGAACAAACGAATGACAGGCGGTGCAACGAGCAGCTGTGTTGTGCGTCTGACCCACGTGGCGGCGCGCCGCACTGCGCGTCGCCTTCGAGGTGGAAGGACGTGCTTTGCGTCAAATGTGCCACCGAAGACGGCGATTGCGTGTGTTGGGAGGAGAGGCGAAGCCTTCTTCTGCCGTGCGGCTACTGTATAAGGACGCCAACGGCCATACCATGTTGAATACACCGGTTCTCGTCCGATCACCGAAGTTAAGCAACATCGGGCCCGGTTAGTACTTGGATGGGTGACCGCCTGGGAACACCGGGTGCTGTTGGCTCCCTCTCTTCTTCTAAATTTTATGTCACTACACCTGCCAGTCCTCTTTTCATACAAACTCTCAGGTGCGACAAAGATGCTTCCACAAGCATTTTAAACCACTGTATTTAATGTAAGATGCAAAATTACAGTAATGAACTCAGTTTGAACAAGAATGCGCGGAGGAAGAGTGCTAGGAACTCGTTGAAAATAACGAAACACTGCGAATCGACAGATGTGCTCTTAAAATGCGTCAGAGCCTACTGTTTTGTAGGAGCGCTAAATTCCAATTTTGTAGCAGTGCACAACGGCAAATTTGTAAACAAAAATTAACCTTTCGTCGCTACAAGAGATGGATACTTTGCCGAACAGCCTGTGTCTTGTGTGCATGTTTTCGCACCTTTCCACGGCACGGCGCAGCACAGAGCGGCTCTGGTAGCTCCGAACGGCCGCACACGGCGCCTCGGACACGCCGGTTCGGCCCGCGCCCATCTCGCAGATGCTTCTCGTACTTGTGCTGTCATATGGACCGCGACCCGAGCGGCAGCGAGCGGCAGTCGAGCAAAGTCGGGACAAGTCGGGACGGAAGGGGACAGCCGAGAATGCACCGTGCGAATTACGCAAATATCTGGAAGCGCGACGCGTGTCAGGCAGGTGAGACCGCTTCCCTCTGTCTTCATTTCTTGCTTTCTTGTCACTACCCCTGCCAGCCCTTTTTTCATGCTACCTTTCTCATGTGACAAAGATGCTTCCATACTGATTTTAAACTATCGTAAGATACGATGTTAAGGAACTCAATTTGAAAAGAGTGCGCCAAGGAAGACTTCCAAAGAGTCTCTGGAAATAACAAAACAGTGTGAAGTGACAGAAATGTTGTGAAATACGTCAGGGCATATTGTTTTGTAGCAGTGCACAACGGCAAATTTGTAAACAAAAATTTACCTTTCGTCGCTACAAGAGATGGATACTTTGTCGAACAAACGAATGACAGGCGGTGCAACGAGCAGCTGTGTTGTGCGTCTGACCCACGTGGCGGCGCGCCGCACTGCGCGTCGCCTTCGAGGTGGAAGGACGTGCTTTGCGTCAAATGTGCCACCGAAGACGGCGATTGCGTGTGTTGGGAGGAGAGGCGAAGCCTTCTTCTGCCGTGCGGCTACTGTATAAGGACGCCAACGGCCATACCATGTTGAATACACCGGTTCTCGTCCGATCACCGAAGTTAAGCAACATCGGGCCCGGTTAGTACTTGGATGGGTGACCGCCTGGGAACACCGGGTGCTGTTGGCTCCCTCTCTTCTTCTAAATTTTATGTCACTACACCTGCCAGTCCTCTTTTCATACAAACTCTCAGGTGCGACAAAGATGCTTCCACAAGCATTTTAAACCACTGTATTAAATGTAAGATGCAAAATTACAGTAATGAACTCAGTTTGAACAAGAATGCGCGGAGGAAGAGTGCTAGGAACTCGTTGAAAATAACGAAACACTGCGAATCGACAGATGTGCTCTTAAAATGCGTCAGAGCCTACTGTTTTGTAGGAGCGCTAAATTCCAATTTTGTAGCAGTGCACAACGGCAAATTTGTAAACAAAAATTAACCTTTCGTCGCTACAAGAGATGGATACTTTGCCGAACAGCCTGTGTCTTGTGTGCATGTTTTCGCACCTTTCCACGGCACGGCGCAGCACAGAGCGGCTCTGGTAGCTCCGAACGGCCGCACACGGCGCCTCGGACACGCCGGTTCGGCCCGCGCCCATCTCGCAGATGCTTCTCGTACTTGTGCTGTCATATGGACCGCGACCCGAGCGGCAGCGAGCGGCAGTCGAGCAAAGTCGGGACAAGTCGGGACGGAAGGGGACAGCCGAGAATGCACCGTGCGAATTACGCAAATATCTGGAAGCGCGACGCGTGTCAGGCAGGTGAGACCGCTTCCCTCTGTCTTCATTTCTTGCTTTCTTGTCACTACCCCTGCCAGCCCTTTTTTCATGCTACCTTTCTCATGTGACAAAGATGCTTCCATACTGATTTTAAACTATCGTAAGATACGATGTTAAGGAACTCAATTTGAAAAGAGTGCGCCAAGGAAGACTTCCAAAGAGTCTCTGGAAATAACAAAACAGTGTGAAGTGACAGAAATGTTGTGAAATACGTCAGGGCATATTGTTTTGTAGCAGTGCACAACGGCAAATTTGTAAACAAAAATTTACCTTTCGTCGCTACAAGAGATGGATACTTTGTCGAACAAACGAATGACAGGCGGTGCAACGAGCAGCTGTGTTGTGCGTCTGACCCACGTGGCGGCGCGCCGCACTGCGCGTCGCCTTCGAGGTGGAAGGACGTGCTTTGCGTCAAATGTGCCACCGAAGACGGCGATTGCGTGTGTTGGGAGGAGAGGCGAAGCCTTCTTCTGCCGTGCGGCTACTGTATAAGGACGCCAACGGCCATACCATGTTGAATACACCGGTTCTCGTCCGATCACCGAAGTTAAGCAACATCGGGCCCGGTTAGTACTTGGATGGGCGACCGCCTGGGAACACCGGGTGCTGTTGGCTCCCTCTCTTCTTCTAAATTTTATGTCACTACACCTGCCAGTCCTCTTTTCATACAAACTCTCAGGTGCGACAAAGATGCTTCCACAAGCATTTTAAACCACTGTATTAAATGTAAGATGCAAAATTACAGTAATGAACTCAGTTTGAACAAGAATGCGCGGAGGAAGAGTGCTAGGAACTCGTTGAAAATAACGAAACACTGCGAATCGACAGATGTGCTCTTAAAATGCGTCAGAGCCTACTGTTTTGTAGGAGCGCTAAATTCCAATTTTGTAGCAGTGCACAACGGCAAATTTGTAAACAAAAATTAACCTTTCGTCGCTACAAGAGATGGATACTTTGCCGAACAGCCTGTGTCTTGTGTGCATGTTTTCGCACCTTTCCACGGCACGGCGCAGCACAGAGCGGCTCTGGTAGCTCCGAACGGCCGCACACGGCGCCTCGGACACGCCGGTTCGGCCCGCGCCCATCTCGCAGATGCTTCTCGTACTTGTGCTGTCATATGGACCGCGACCCGAGCGGCAGCGAGCGGCAGTCGAGCAAAGTCGGGACAAGTCGGGACGGAAGGGGACAGCCGAGAATGCACCGTGCGAATTACGCAAATATCTGGAAGCGCGACGCGTGTCAGGCAGGTGAGACCGCTTCCCTCTGTCTTCATTTCTTGCTTTCTTGTCACTACCCCTGCCAGCCCTTTTTTCATGCTACCTTTCTCATGTGACAAAGATGCTTCCATACTGATTTTAAACTATCGTAAGATACGATGTTAAGGAACTCAATTTGAAAAGAGTGCGCCAAGGAAGACTTCCAAAGAGTCTCTGGAAATAACAAAACAGTGTGAAGTGACAGAAATGTTGTGAAATACGTCAGGGCATATTGTTTTGTAGCAGTGCACAACGGCAAATTTGTAAACAAAAATTTACCTTTCGTCGCTACAAGAGATGGATACTTTGCCGAACAGCCTGTGTCTTGTGTGCATGTTTTCGCACCTTTCCACGGCACGGCGCAGCACAGAGCGGCTCTGGTAGCTCCGAACGGCCGCACACGGCGCCTCGGACACGCCGGTTCGGCCCGCGCCCATCTCGCAGATGCTTCTCGTACTTGTGCTGTCATATGGACCGCGACCCGAGCGGCAGCGAGCGGCAGTCGAGCAAAGTCGGGACAAGTCGGGACGGAAGGGGACAGCCGAGAATGCACCGTGCGAATTACGCAAATATCTGGAAGCGCGACGCGTGTCAGGCAGGTGAGACCGCTTCCCTCTGTCTTCATTTCTTGCTTTCTTGTCACTACCCCTGCCAGCCCTTTTTTCATGCTACCTTTCTCATGTGACAAAGATGCTTCCATACTGATTTTAAACTATCGTAAGATACGATGTTAAGGAACTCAATTTGAAAAGAGTGCGCCAAGGAAGACTTCCAAAGAGTCTCTGGAAATAACAAAACAGTGTGAAGTGACAGAAATGTTGTGAAATACGTCAGGGCATATTGTTTTGTAGCAGTGCACAACGGCAAATTTGTAAACAAAAATTTACCTTTCGTCGCTACAAGAGATGGATACTTTGTCGAACAAACGAATGACAGGCGGTGCAACGAGCAGCTGTGTTGTGCGTCTGACCCACGTGGCGGCGCGCCGCACTGCGCGTCGCCTTCGAGGTGGAAGGACGTGCTTTGCGTCAAATGTGCCACCGAAGACGGCGATTGCGTGTGTTGGGAGGAGAGGCGAAGCCTTCTTCTGCCGTGCGGCTACTGTATAAGGACGCCAACGGCCATACCATGTTGAATACACCGGTTCTCGTCCGATCACCGAAGTTAAGCAACATCGGGCCCGGTTAGTACTTGGATGGGTGACCGCCTGGGAACACCGGGTGCTGTTGGCTCCCTCTCTTCTTCTAAATTTTATGTCACTACACCTGCCAGTCCTCTTTTCATACAAACTCTCAGGTGCGACAAAGATGCTTCCACAAGCATTTTAAACCACTGTATTAAATGTAAGATGCAAAATTACAGTAATGAACTCAGTTTGAACAAGAATGCGCGGAGGAAGAGTGCTAGGAACTCGTTGAAAATAACGAAACACTGCGAATCGACAGATGTGCTCTTAAAATGCGTCAGAGCCTACTGTTTTGTAGGAGCGCTAAATTCCAATTTTGTAGCAGTGCACAACGGCAAATTTGTAAACAAAAATTAACCTTTCGTCGCTACAAGAGATGGATACTTTGCCGAACAGCCTGTGTCTTGTGTGCATGTTTTCGCACCTTTCCACGGCACGGCGCAGCACAGAGCGGCTCTGGTAGCTCCGAACGGCCGCACACGGCGCCTCGGACACGCCGGTTCGGCCCGCGCCCATCTCGCAGATGCTTCTCGTACTTGTGCTGTCATATGGACCGCGACCCGAGCGGCAGCGAGCGGCAGTCGAGCAAAGTCGGGACAAGTCGGGACGGAAGGGGACAGCCGAGAATGCACCGTGCGAATTACGCAAATATCTGGAAGCGCGACGCGTGTCAGGCAGGTGAGACCGCTTCCCTCTGTCTTCATTTCTTGCTTTCTTGTCACTACCCCTGCCAGCCCTTTTTTCATGCTACCTTTCTCATGTGACAAAGATGCTTCCATACTGATTTTAAACTATCGTAAGATACGATGTTAAGGAACTCAATTTGAAAAGAGTGCGCCAAGGAAGACTTCCAAAGAGTCTCTGGAAATAACAAAACAGTGTGAAGTGACAGAAATGTTGTGAAATACGTCAGGGCATATTGTTTTGTAGCAGTGCACAACGGCAAATTTGTAAACAAAAATTTACCTTTCGTCGCTACAAGAGATGGATACTTTGTCGAACAAACGAATGACAGGCGGTGCAACGAGCAGCTGTGTTGTGCGTCTGACCCACGTGGCGGCGCGCCGCACTGCGCGTCGCCTTCGAGGTGGAAGGACGTGCTTTGCGTCAAATGTGCCACCGAAGACGGCGATTGCGTGTGTTGGGAGGAGAGGCGAAGCCTTCTTCTGCCGTGCGGCTACTGTATAAGGACGCCAACGGCCATACCATGTTGAATACACCGGTTCTCGTCCGATCACCGAAGTTAAGCAACATCGGGCCCGGTTAGTACTTGGATGGGTGACCGCCTGGGAACACCGGGTGCTGTTGGCTCCCTCTCTTCTTCTAAATTTTATGTCACTACACCTGCCAGTCCTCTTTTCATACAAACTCTCAGGTGCGACAAAGATGCTTCCACAAGCATTTTAAACCACTGTATTAAATGTAAGATGCAAAATTACAGTAATGAACTCAGTTTGAACAAGAATGCGCGGAGGAAGAGTGCTAGGAACTCGTTGAAAATAACGAAACACTGCGAATCGACAGATGTGCTCTTAAAATGCGTCAGAGCCTACTGTTTTGTAGGAGCGCTAAATTCCAATTTTGTAGCAGTGCACAACGGCAAATTTGTAAACAAAAATTAACCTTTCGTCGCTACAAGAGATGGATACTTTGCCGAACAGCCTGTGTCTTGTGTGCATGTTTTCGCACCTTTCCACGGCACGGCGCAGCACAGAGCGGCTCTGGTAGCTCCGAACGGCCGCACACGGCGCCTCGGACACGCCGGTTCGGCCCGCGCCCATCTCGCAGATGCTTCTCGTACTTGTGCTGTCATATGGACCGCGACCCGAGCGGCAGCGAGCGGCAGTCGAGCAAAGTCGGGACAAGTCGGGACGGAAGGGGACAGCCGAGAATGCACCGTGCGAATTACGCAAATATCTGGAAGCGCGACGCGTGTCAGGCAGGTGAGACCGCTTCCCTCTGTCTTCATTTCTTGCTTTCTTGTCACTACCCCTGCCAGCCCTTTTTTCATGCTACCTTTCTCATGTGACAAAGATGCTTCCATACTGATTTTAAACTATCGTAAGATACGATGTTAAGGAACTCAATTTGAAAAGAGTGCGCCAAGGAAGACTTCCAAAGAGTCTCTGGAAATAACAAAACAGTGTGAAGTGACAGAAATGTTGTGAAATACGTCAGGGCATATTGTTTTGTAGCAGTGCACAACGGCAAATTTGTAAACAAAAATTTACCTTTCGTCGCTACAAGAGATGGATACTTTGTCGAACAAACGAATGACAGGCGGTGCAACGAGCAGCTGTGTTGTGCGTCTGACCCACGTGGCGGCGCGCCGCACTGCGCGTCGCCTTCGAGGTGGAAGGACGTGCTTTGCGTCAAATGTGCCACCGAAGACGGCGATTGCGTGTGTTGGGAGGAGAGGCGAAGCCTTCTTCTGCCGTGCGGCTACTGTATAAGGACGCCAACGGCCATACCATGTTGAATACACCGGTTCTCGTCCGATCACCGAAGTTAAGCAACATCGGGCCCGGTTAGTACTTGGATGGGTGACCGCCTGGGAACACCGGGTGCTGTTGGCTCCCTCTCTTCTTCTAAATTTTATGTCACTACACCTGCCAGTCCTCTTTTCATACAAACTCTCAGGTGCGACAAAGATGCTTCCACAAGCATTTTAAACCACTGTATTAAATGTAAGATGCAAAATTACAGTAATGAACTCAGTTTGAACAAGAATGCGCGGAGGAAGAGTGCTAGGAACTCGTTGAAAATAACGAAACACTGCGAATCGACAGATGTGCTCTTAAAATGCGTCAGAGCCTACTGTTTTGTAGGAGCGCTAAATTCCAATTTTGTAGCAGTGCACAACGGCAAATTTGTAAACAAAAATTAACCTTTCGTCGCTACAAGAGATGGATACTTTGCCGAACAGCCTGTGTCTTGTGTGCATGTTTTCGCACCTTTCCACGGCACGGCGCAGCACAGAGCGGCTCTGGTAGCTCCGAACGGCCGCACACGGCGCCTCGGACACGCCGGTTCGGCCCGCGCCCATCTCGCAGATGCTTCTCGTACTTGTGCTGTCATATGGACCGCGACCCGAGCGGCAGCGAGCGGCAGTCGAGCAAAGTCGGGACAAGTCGGGACGGAAGGGGACAGCCGAGAATGCACCGTGCGAATTACGCAAATATCTGGAAGCGCGACGCGTGTCAGGCAGGTGAGACCGCTTCCCTCTGTCTTCATTTCTTGCTTTCTTGTCACTACCCCTGCCAGCCCTTTTTTCATGCTACCTTTCTCATGTGACAAAGATGCTTCCATACTGATTTTAAACTATCGTAAGATACGATGTTAAGGAACTCAATTTGAAAAGAGTGCGCCAAGGAAGACTTCCAAAGAGTCTCTGGAAATAACAAAACAGTGTGAAGTGACAGAAATGTTGTGAAATACGTCAGGGCATATTGTTTTGTAGCAGTGCACAACGGCAAATTTGTAAACAAAAATTTACCTTTCGTCGCTACAAGAGATGGATACTTTGTCGAACAAACGAATGACAGGCGGTGCAACGAGCAGCTGTGTTGTGCGTCTGACCCACGTGGCGGCGCGCCGCACTGCGCGTCGCCTTCGAGGTGGAAGGACGTGCTTTGCGTCAAATGTGCCACCGAAGACGGCGATTGCGTGTGTTGGGAGGAGAGGCGAAGCCTTCTTCTGCCGTGCGGCTACTGTATAAGGACGCCAACGGCCATACCATGTTGAATACACCGGTTCTCGTCCGATCACCGAAGTTAAGCAACATCGGGCCCGGTTAGTACTTGGATGGGTGACCGCCTGGGAACACCGGGTGCTGTTGGCTCCCTCTCTTCTTCTAAATTTTATGTCACTACACCTGCCAGTCCTCTTTTCATACAAACTCTCAGGTGCGACAAAGATGCTTCCACAAGCATTTTAAACCACTGTATTAAATGTAAGATGCAAAATTACAGTAATGAACTCAGTTTGAACAAGAATGCGCGGAGGAAGAGTGCTAGGAACTCGTTGAAAATAACGAAACACTGCGAATCGACAGATGTGCTCTTAAAATGCGTCAGAGCCTACTGTTTTGTAGGAGCGCTAAATTCCAATTTTGTAGCAGTGCACAACGGCAAATTTGTAAACAAAAATTAACCTTTCGTCGCTACAAGAGATGGATACTTTGCCGAACAGCCTGTGTCTTGTGTGCATGTTTTCGCACCTTTCCACGGCACGGCGCAGCACAGAGCGGCTCTGGTAGCTCCGAACGGCCGCACACGGCGCCTCGGACACGCCGGTTCGGCCCGCGCCCATCTCGCAGATGCTTCTCGTACTTGTGCTGTCATATGGACCGCGACCCGAGCGGCAGCGAGCGGCAGTCGAGCAAAGTCGGGACAAGTCGGGACGGAAGGGGACAGCCGAGAATGCACCGTGCGAATTACGCAAATATCTGGAAGCGCGACGCGTGTCAGGCAGGTGAGACCGCTTCCCTCTGTCTTCATTTCTTGCTTTCTTGTCACTACCCCTGCCAGCCCTTTTTTCATGCTACCTTTCTCATGTGACAAAGATGCTTCCATACTGATTTTAAACTATCGTAAGATACGATGTTAAGGAACTCAATTTGAAAAGAGTGCGCCAAGGAAGACTTCCAAAGAGTCTCTGGAAATAACAAAACAGTGTGAAGTGACAGAAATGTTGTGAAATACGTCAGGGCATATTGTTTTGTAGCAGTGCACAACGGCAAATTTGTAAACAAAAATTTACCTTTCGTCGCTACAAGAGATGGATACTTTGCCGAACAGCCTGTGTCTTGTGTGCATGTTTTCGCACCTTTCCACGGCACGGCGCAGCACAGAGCGGCTCTGGTAGCTCCGAACGGCCGCACACGGCGCCTCGGACACGCCGGTTCGGCCCGCGCCCATCTCGCAGATGCTTCTCGTACTTGTGCTGTCATATGGACCGCGACCCGAGCGGCAGCGAGCGGCAGTCGAGCAAAGTCGGGACAAGTCGGGACGGAAGGGGACAGCCGAGAATGCACCGTGCGAATTACGCAAATATCTGGAAGCGCGACGCGTGTCAGGCAGGTGAGACCGCTTCCCTCTGTCTTCATTTCTTGCTTTCTTGTCACTACCCCTGCCAGCCCTTTTTTCATGCTACCTTTCTCATGTGACAAAGATGCTTCCATACTGATTTTAAACTATCGTAAGATACGATGTTAAGGAACTCAATTTGAAAAGAGTGCGCCAAGGAAGACTTCCAAAGAGTCTCTGGAAATAACAAAACAGTGTGAAGTGACAGAAATGTTGTGAAATACGTCAGGGCATATTGTTTTGTAGCAGTGCACAACGGCAAATTTGTAAACAAAAATTTACCTTTCGTCGCTACAAGAGATGGATACTTTGTCGAACAAACGAATGACAGGCGGTGCAACGAGCAGCTGTGTTGTGCGTCTGACCCACGTGGCGGCGCGCCGCACTGCGCGTCGCCTTCGAGGTGGAAGGACGTGCTTTGCGTCAAATGTGCCACCGAAGACGGCGATTGCGTGTGTTGGGAGGAGAGGCGAAGCCTTCTTCTGCCGTGCGGCTACTGTATAAGGACGCCAACGGCCATACCATGTTGAATACACCGGTTCTCGTCCGATCACCGAAGTTAAGCAACATCGGGCCCGGTTAGTACTTGGATGGGTGACCGCCTGGGAACACCGGGTGCTGTTGGCTCCCTCTCTTCTTCTAAATTTTATGTCACTACACCTGCCAGTCCTCTTTTCATACAAACTCTCAGGTGCGACAAAGATGCTTCCACAAGCATTTTAAACCACTGTATTAAATGTAAGATGCAAAATTACAGTAATGAACTCAGTTTGAACAAGAATGCGCGGAGGAAGAGTGCTAGGAACTCGTTGAAAATAACGAAACACTGCGAATCGACAGATGTGCTCTTAAAATGCGTCAGAGCCTACTGTTTTGTAGGAGCGCTAAATTCCAATTTTGTAGCAGTGCACAACGGCAAATTTGTAAACAAAAATTAACCTTTCGTCGCTACAAGAGATGGATACTTTGCCGAACAGCCTGTGTCTTGTGTGCATGTTTTCGCACCTTTCCACGGCACGGCGCAGCACAGAGCGGCTCTGGTAGCTCCGAACGGCCGCACACGGCGCCTCGGACACGCCGGTTCGGCCCGCGCCCATCTCGCAGATGCTTCTCGTACTTGTGCTGTCATATGGACCGCGACCCGAGCGGCAGCGAGCGGCAGTCGAGCAAAGTCGGGACAAGTCGGGACGGAAGGGGACAGCCGAGAATGCACCGTGCGAATTACGCAAATATCTGGAAGCGCGACGCGTGTCAGGCAGGTGAGACCGCTTCCCTCTGTCTTCATTTCTTGCTTTCTTGTCACTACCCCTGCCAGCCCTTTTTTCATGCTACCTTTCTCATGTGACAAAGATGCTTCCATACTGATTTTAAACTATCGTAAGATACGATGTTAAGGAACTCAATTTGAAAAGAGTGCGCCAAGGAAGACTTCCAAAGAGTCTCTGGAAATAACAAAACAGTGTGAAGTGACAGAAATGTTGTGAAATACGTCAGGGCATATTGTTTTGTAGCAGTGCACAACGGCAAATTTGTAAACAAAAATTTACCTTTCGTCGCTACAAGAGATGGATACTTTGTCGAACAAACGAATGACAGGCGGTGCAACGAGCAGCTGTGTTGTGCGTCTGACCCACGTGGCGGCGCGCCGCACTGCGCGTCGCCTTCGAGGTGGAAGGACGTGCTTTGCGTCAAATGTGCCACCGAAGACGGCGATTGCGTGTGTTGGGAGGAGAGGCGAAGCCTTCTTCTGCCGTGCGGCTACTGTATAAGGACGCCAACGGCCATACTATGTTGAATACACCGGTTCTCGTCCGATCACCGAAGTTAAGCAACATCGGGCCCGGTTAGTACTTGGATGGGTGACCGCCTGGGAACACCGGGTGCTGTTGGCTCCCTCTCTTCTTCTAAATTTTATGTCACTACACCTGCCAGTCCTCTTTTCATACAAACTCTCAGGTGCGACAAAGATGCTTCCACAAGCATTTTAAACCACTGTATTAAATGTAAGATGCAAAATTACAGTAATGAACTCAGTTTGAACAAGAATGCGCGGAGGAAGAGTGCTAGGAACTCGTTGAAAATAACGAAACACTGCGAATCGACAGATGTGCTCTTAAAATGCGTCAGAGCCTACTGTTTTGTAGGAGCGCTAAATTCCAATTTTGTAGCAGTGCACAACGGCAAATTTGTAAACAAAAATTAACCTTTCGTCGCTACAAGAGATGGATACTTTGCCGAACAGCCTGTGTCTTGTGTGCATGTTTTCGCACCTTTCCACGGCACGGCGCAGCACAGAGCGGCTCTGGTAGCTCCGAACGGCCGCACACGGCGCCTCGGACACGCCGGTTCGGCCCGCGCCCATCTCGCAGATGCTTCTCGTACTTGTGCTGTCATATGGACCGCGACCCGAGCGGCAGCGAGCGGCAGTCGAGCAAAGTCGGGACAAGTCGGGACGGAAGGGGACAGCCGAGAATGCACCGTGCGAATTACGCAAATATCTGGAAGCGCGACGCGTGTCAGGCAGGTGAGACCGCTTCCCTCTGTCTTCATTTCTTGCTTTCTTGTCACTACCCCTGCCAGCCCTTTTTTCATGCTACCTTTCTCATGTGACAAAGATGCTTCCATACTGATTTTAAACTATCGTAAGATACGATGTTAAGGAACTCAATTTGAAAAGAGTGCGCCAAGGAAGACTTCCAAAGAGTCTCTGGAAATAACAAAACAGTGTGAAGTGACAGAAATGTTGTGAAATACGTCAGGGCATATTGTTTTGTAGCAGTGCACAACGGCAAATTTGTAAACAAAAATTTACCTTTCGTCGCTACAAGAGATGGATACTTTGTCGAACAAACGAATGACAGGCGGTGCAACGAGCTGCTGTGTTGTGCGTCTGACCCACGTGGCGGCGCGCCGCACTGCGCGTCGCCTTCGAGGTGGAAGGACGTGCTTTGCGTCAAATGTGCCACCGAAGACGGCGATTGCGTGTGTTGGGAGGAGAGGCGAAGCCTTCTTCTGCCGTGCGGCTACTGTATAAGGACGCCAACGGCCATACCATGTTGAATACACCGGTTCTCGTCCGATCACCGAAGTTAAGCAACATCGGGCCCGGTTAGTACTTGGATGGGTGACCGCCTGGGAACACCGGGTGCTGTTGGCTCCCTCTCTTCTTCTAAATTTTATGTCACTACACCTGCCAGTCCTCTTTTCATACAAACTCTCAGGTGCGACAAAGATGCTTCCACAAGCATTTTAAACCACTGTATTAAATGTAAGATGCAAAATTACAGTAATGAACTCAGTTTGAACAAGAATGCGCGGAGGAAGAGTGCTAGGAACTCGTTGAAAATAACGAAACACTGCGAATCGACAGATGTGCTCTTAAAATGCGTCAGAGCCTACTGTTTTGTAGGAGCGCTAAATTCCAATTTTGTAGCAGTGCACAACGGCAAATTTGTAAACAAAAATTAACCTTTCGTCGCTACAAGAGATGGATACTTTGCCGAACAGCCTGTGTCTTGTGTGCATGTTTTCGCACCTTTCCACGGCACGGCGCAGCACAGAGCGGCTCTGGTAGCTCCGAACGGCCGCACACGGCGCCTCGGACACGCCGGTTCGGCCCGCGCCCATCTCGCAGATGCTTCTCGTACTTGTGCTGTCATATGGACCGCGACCCGAGCGGCAGCGAGCGGCAGTCGAGCAAAGTCGGGACAAGTCGGGACGGAAGGGGACAGCCGAGAATGCACCGTGCGAATTACGCAAATATCTGGAAGCGCGACGCGTGTCAGGCAGGTGAGACCGCTTCCCTCTGTCTTCATTTCTTGCTTTCTTGTCACTACCCCTGCCAGCCCTTTTTTCATGCTACCTTTCTCATGTGACAAAGATGCTTCCATACTGATTTTAAACTATCGTAAGATACGATGTTAAGGAACTCAATTTGAAAAGAGTGCGCCAAGGAAGACTTCCAAAGAGTCTCTGGAAATAACAAAACAGTGTGAAGTGACAGAAATGTTGTGAAATACGTCAGGGCATATTGTTTTGTAGCAGTGCACAACGGCAAATTTGTAAACAAAAATTTACCTTTCGTCGCTACAAGAGATGGATACTTTGCCGAACAGCCTGTGTCTTGTGTGCATGTTTTCGCACCTTTCCACGGCACGGCGCAGCACAGAGCGGCTCTGGTAGCTCCGAACGGCCGCACACGGCGCCTCGGACACGCCGGTTCGGCCCGCGCCCATCTCGCAGATGCTTCTCGTACTTGTGCTGTCATATGGACCGCGACCCGAGCGGCAGCGAGCGGCAGTCGAGCAAAGTCGGGACAAGTCGGGACGGAAGGGGACAGCCGAGAATGCACCGTGCGAATTACGCAAATATCTGGAAGCGCGACGCGTGTCAGGCAGGTGAGACCGCTTCCCTCTGTCTTCATTTCTTGCTTTCTTGTCACTACCCCTGCCAGCCCTTTTTTCATGCTACCTTTCTCATGTGACAAAGATGCTTCCATACTGATTTTAAACTATCGTAAGATACGATGTTAAGGAACTCAATTTGAAAAGAGTGCGCCAAGGAAGACTTCCAAAGAGTCTCTGGAAATAACAAAACAGTGTGAAGTGACAGAAATGTTGTGAAATACGTCAGGGCATATTGTTTTGTAGCAGTGCACAACGGCAAATTTGTAAACAAAAATTTACCTTTCGTCGCTACAAGAGATGGATACTTTGTCGAACAAACGAATGACAGGCGGTGCAACGAGCAGCTGTGTTGTGCGTCTGACCCACGTGGCGGCGCGCCGCACTGCGCGTCGCCTTCGAGGTGGAAGGACGTGCTTTGCGTCAAATGTGCCACCGAAGACGGCGATTGCGTGTGTTGGGAGGAGAGGCGAAGCCTTCTTCTGCCGTGCGGCTACTGTATAAGGACGCCAACGGCCATACCATGTTGAATACACCGGTTCTCGTCCGATCACCGAAGTTAAGCAACATCGGGCCCGGTTAGTACTTGGATGGGTGACCGCCTGGGAACACCGGGTGCTGTTGGCTCCCTCTCTTCTTCTAAATTTTATGTCACTACACCTGCCAGTCCTCTTTTCATACAAACTCTCAGGTGCGACAAAGATGCTTCCACAAGCATTTTAAACCACTGTATTAAATGTAAGATGCAAAATTACAGTAATGAACTCAGTTTGAACAAGAATGCGCGGAGGAAGAGTGCTAGGAACTCGTTGAAAATAACGAAACACTGCGAATCGACAGATGTGCTCTTAAAATGCGTCAGAGCCTACTGTTTTGTAGGAGCGCTAAATTCCAATTTTGTAGCAGTGCACAACGGCAAATTTGTAAACAAAAATTAACCTTTCGTCGCTACAAGAGATGGATACTTTGCCGAACAGCCTGTGTCTTGTGTGCATGTTTTCGCACCTTTCCACGGCACGGCGCAGCACAGAGCGGCTCTGGTAGCTCCGAACGGCCGCACACGGCGCCTCGGACACGCCGGTTCGGCCCGCGCCCATCTCGCAGATGCTTCTCGTACTTGTGCTGTCATATGGACCGCGACCCGAGCGGCAGCGAGCGGCAGTCGAGCAAAGTCGGGACAAGTCGGGACGGAAGGGGACAGCCGAGAATGCACCGTGCGAATTACGCAAATATCTGGAAGCGCGACGCGTGTCAGGCAGGTGAGACCGCTTCCCTCTGTCTTCATTTCTTGCTTTCTTGTCACTACCCCTGCCAGCCCTTTTTTCATGCTACCTTTCTCATGTGACAAAGATGCTTCCATACTGATTTTAAACTATCGTAAGATACGATGTTAAGGAACTCAATTTGAAAAGAGTGCGCCAAGGAAGACTTCCAAAGAGTCTCTGGAAATAACAAAACAGTGTGAAGTGACAGAAATGTTGTGAAATACGTCAGGGCATATTGTTTTGTAGCAGTGCACAACGGCAAATTTGTAAACAAAAATTTACCTTTCGTCGCTACAAGAGATGGATACTTTGTCGAACAAACGAATGACAGGCGGTGCAACGAGCAGCTGTGTTGTGCGTCTGACCCACGTGGCGGCGCGCCGCACTGCGCGTCGCCTTCGAGGTGGAAGGACGTGCTTTGCGTCAAATGTGCCACCGAAGACGGCGATTGCGTGTGTTGGGAGGAGAGGCGAAGCCTTCTTCTGCCGTGCGGCTACTGTATAAGGACGCCAACGGCCATACTATGTTGAATACACCGGTTCTCGTCCGATCACCGAAGTTAAGCAACATCGGGCCCGGTTAGTACTTGGATGGGTGACCGCCTGGGAACACCGGGTGCTGTTGGCTCCCTCTCTTCTTCTAAATTTTATGTCACTACACCTGCCAGTCCTCTTTTCATACAAACTCTCAGGTGCGACAAAGATGCTTCCACAAGCATTTTAAACCACTGTATTAAATGTAAGATGCAAAATTACAGTAATGAACTCAGTTTGAACAAGAATGCGCGGAGGAAGAGTGCTAGGAACTCGTTGAAAATAACGAAACACTGCGAATCGACAGATGTGCTCTTAAAATGCGTCAGAGCCTACTGTTTTGTAGGAGCGCTAAATTCCAATTTTGTAGCAGTGCACAACGGCAAATTTGTAAACAAAAATTAACCTTTCGTCGCTACAAGAGATGGATACTTTGCCGAACAGCCTGTGTCTTGTGTGCATGTTTTCGCACCTTTCCACGGCACGGCGCAGCACAGAGCGGCTCTGGTAGCTCCGAACGGCCGCACACGGCGCCTCGGACACGCCGGTTCGGCCCGCGCCCATCTCGCAGATGCTTCTCGTACTTGTGCTGTCATATGGACCGCGACCCGAGCGGCAGCGAGCGGCAGTCGAGCAAAGTCGGGACAAGTCGGGACGGAAGGGGACAGCCGAGAATGCACCGTGCGAATTACGCAAATATCTGGAAGCGCGACGCGTGTCAGGCAGGTGAGACCGCTTCCCTCTGTCTTCATTTCTTGCTTTCTTGTCACTACCCCTGCCAGCCCTTTTTTCATGCTACCTTTCTCATGTGACAAAGATGCTTCCATACTGATTTTAAACTATCGTAAGATACGATGTTAAGGAACTCAATTTGAAAAGAGTGCGCCAAGGAAGACTTCCAAAGAGTCTCTGGAAATAACAAAACAGTGTGAAGTGACAGAAATGTTGTGAAATACGTCAGGGCATATTGTTTTGTAGCAGTGCACAACGGCAAATTTGTAAACAAAAATTTACCTTTCGTCGCTACAAGAGATGGATACTTTGTCGAACAAACGAATGACAGGCGGTGCAACGAGCTGCTGTGTTGTGCGTCTGACCCACGTGGCGGCGCGCCGCACTGCGCGTCGCCTTCGAGGTGGAAGGACGTGCTTTGCGTCAAATGTGCCACCGAAGACGGCGATTGCGTGTGTTGGGAGGAGAGGCGAAGCCTTCTTCTGCCGTGCGGCTACTGTATAAGGACGCCAACGGCCATACCATGTTGAATACACCGGTTCTCGTCCGATCACCGAAGTTAAGCAACATCGGGCCCGGTTAGTACTTGGATGGGTGACCGCCTGGGAACACCGGGTGCTGTTGGCTCCCTCTCTTCTTCTAAATTTTATGTCACTACACCTGCCAGTCCTCTTTTCATACAAACTCTCAGGTGCGACAAAGATGCTTCCACAAGCATTTTAAACCACTGTATTAAATGTAAGATGCAAAATTACAGTAATGAACTCAGTTTGAACAAGAATGCGCGGAGGAAGAGTGCTAGGAACTCGTTGAAAATAACGAAACACTGCGAATCGACAGATGTGCTCTTAAAATGCGTCAGAGCCTACTGTTTTGTAGGAGCGCTAAATTCCAATTTTGTAGCAGTGCACAACGGCAAATTTGTAAACAAAAATTAACCTTTCGTCGCTACAAGAGATGGATACTTTGCCGAACAGCCTGTGTCTTGTGTGCATGTTTTCGCACCTTTCCACGGCACGGCGCAGCACAGAGCGGCTCTGGTAGCTCCGAACGGCCGCACACGGCGCCTCGGACACGCCGGTTCGGCCCGCGCCCATCTCGCAGATGCTTCTCGTACTTGTGCTGTCATATGGACCGCGACCCGAGCGGCAGCGAGCGGCAGTCGAGCAAAGTCGGGACAAGTCGGGACGGAAGGGGACAGCCGAGAATGCACCGTGCGAATTACGCAAATATCTGGAAGCGCGACGCGTGTCAGGCAGGTGAGACCGCTTCCCTCTGTCTTCATTTCTTGCTTTCTTGTCACTACCCCTGCCAGCCCTTTTTTCATGCTACCTTTCTCATGTGACAAAGATGCTTCCATACTGATTTTAAACTATCGTAAGATACGATGTTAAGGAACTCAATTTGAAAAGAGTGCGCCAAGGAAGACTTCCAAAGAGTCTCTGGAAATAACAAAACAGTGTGAAGTGACAGAAATGTTGTGAAATACGTCAGGGCATATTGTTTTGTAGCAGTGCACAACGGCAAATTTGTAAACAAAAATTTACCTTTCGTCGCTACAAGAGATGGATACTTTGTCGAACAAACGAATGACAGGCGGTGCAACGAGCAGCTGTGTTGTGCGTCTGACCCACGTGGCGGCGCGCCGCACTGCGCGTCGCCTTCGAGGTGGAAGGACGTGCTTTGCGTCAAATGTGCCACCGAAGACGGCGATTGCGTGTGTTGGGAGGAGAGGCGAAGCCTTCTTCTGCCGTGCGGCTACTGTATAAGGACGCCAACGGCCATACCATGTTGAATACACCGGTTCTCGTCCGATCACCGAAGTTAAGCAACATCGGGCCCGGTTAGTACTTGGATGGGTGACCGCCTGGGAACACCGGGTGCTGTTGGCTCCCTCTCTTCTTCTAAATTTTATGTCACTACACCTGCCAGTCCTCTTTTCATACAAACTCTCAGGTGCGACAAAGATGCTTCCACAAGCATTTTAAACCACTGTATTAAATGTAAGATGCAAAATTACAGTAATGAACTCAGTTTGAACAAGAATGCGCGGAGGAAGAGTGCTAGGAACTCGTTGAAAATAACGAAACACTGCGAATCGACAGATGTGCTCTTAAAATGCGTCAGAGCCTACTGTTTTGTAGGAGCGCTAAATTCCAATTTTGTAGCAGTGCACAACGGCAAATTTGTAAACAAAAATTAACCTTTCGTCGCTACAAGAGATGGATACTTTGCCGAACAGCCTGTGTCTTGTGTGCATGTTTTCGCACCTTTCCACGGCACGGCGCAGCACAGAGCGGCTCTGGTAGCTCCGAACGGCCGCACACGGCGCCTCGGACACGCCGGTTCGGCCCGCGCCCATCTCGCAGATGCTTCTCGTACTTGTGCTGTCATATGGACCGCGACCCGAGCGGCAGCGAGCGGCAGTCGAGCAAAGTCGGGACAAGTCGGGACGGAAGGGGACAGCCGAGAATGCACCGTGCGAATTACGCAAATATCTGGAAGCGCGACGCGTGTCAGGCAGGTGAGACCGCTTCCCTCTGTCTTCATTTCTTGCTTTCTTGTCACTACCCCTGCCAGCCCTTTTTTCATGCTACCTTTCTCATGTGACAAAGATGCTTCCATACTGATTTTAAACTATCGTAAGATACGATGTTAAGGAACTCAATTTGAAAAGAGTGCGCCAAGGAAGACTTCCAAAGAGTCTCTGGAAATAACAAAACAGTGTGAAGTGACAGAAATGTTGTGAAATACGTCAGGGCATATTGTTTTGTAGCAGTGCACAACGGCAAATTTGTAAACAAAAATTTACCTTTCGTCGCTACAAGAGATGGATACTTTGTCGAACAAACGAATGACAGGCGGTACAACGAGCAGCTGTGTTGTGCGTCTGACCCACGTGGCGGCGCGCCGCACTGCGCGTCGCCTTCGAGGTGGAAGGACGTGCTTTGCGTCAAATGTGCCACCGAAGACGGCGATTGCGTGTGTTGGGAGGAGAGGCGAAGCCTTCTTCTGCCGTGCGGCTACTGTATAAGGACGCCAACGGCCATACCATGTTGAATACACCGGTTCTCGTCCGATCACCGAAGTTAAGCAACATCGGGCCCGGTTAGTACTTGGATGGGTGACCGCCTGGGAACACCGGGTGCTGTTTGCTCCCTCTCTTCTTCTAAATTTTATGTCACTACACCTGCCAGTCCTCTTTTCATACAAACTCTCAGGTGCGACAAAGATGCTTCCACAAGCATTTTAAACCACTGTATTAAATGTAAGATGCAAAATTACAGTAATGAACTCAGTTTGAACAAGAATGCGCGGAGGAAGAGTGCTAGGAACTCGTTGAAAATAACGAAACACTGCGAATCGACAGATGTGCTCTTAAAATGCGTCAGAGCCTACTGTTTTGTAGGAGCGCTAAATTCCAATTTTGTAGCAGTGCACAACGGCAAATTTGTAAACAAAAATTAACCTTTCGTCGCTACAAGAGATGGATACTTTGCCGAACAGCCTGTGTCTTGTGTGCATGTTTTCGCACCTTTCCACGGCACGGCGCAGCACAGAGCGGCTCTGGTAGCTCCGAACGGCCGCACACGGCGCCTCGGACACGCCGGTTCGGCCCGCGCCCATCTCGCAGATGCTTCTCGTACTTGTGCTGTCATATGGACCGCGACCCGAGCGGCAGCGAGCGGCAGTCGAGCAAAGTCGGGACAAGTCGGGACGGAAGGGGACAGCCGAGAATGCACCGTGCGAATTACGCAAATATCTGGAAGCGCGACGCGTGTCAGGCAGGTGAGACCGCTTCCCTCTGTCTTCATTTCTTGCTTTCTTGTCACTACCCCTGCCAGCCCTTTTTTCATGCTACCTTTCTCATGTGACAAAGATGCTTCCATACTGATTTTAAACTATCGTAAGATACGATGTTAAGGAACTCAATTTGAAAAGAGTGCGCCAAGGAAGACTTCCAAAGAGTCTCTGGAAATAACAAAACAGTGTGAAGTGACAGAAATGTTGTGAAATACGTCAGGGCATATTGTTTTGTAGCAGTGCACAACGGCAAATTTGTAAACAAAAATTTACCTTTCGTCGCTACAAGAGATGGATACTTTGTCGAACAAACGAATGACAGGCGGTGCAACGAGCAGCTGTGTTGTGCGTCTGACCCACGTGGCGGCGCGCCGCACTGCGCGTCGCCTTCGATGTGGAAGGACGTGCTTTGCGTCAAATGTGCCACCGAAGACGGCGATTGCGTGTGTTGGGAGGAGAGGCGAAGCCTTCTTCTGCCGTGCGGCTACTGTATAAGGACGCCAACGGCCATACCATGTTGAATACACCGGTTCTCGTCCGATCACCGAAGTTAAGCAACATCGGGCCCGGTTAGTACTTGGATGGGTGACCGCCTGGGAACACCGGGTGCTGTTGGCTCCCTCTCTTCTTCTAAATTTTATGTCACTACACCTGCCAGTCCTCTTTTCATACAAACTCTCAGGTGCGACAAAGATGCTTCCACAAGCATTTTAAACCACTGTATTAAATGTAAGATGCAAAATTACAGTAATGAACTCAGTTTGAACAAGAATGCGCGGAGGAAGAGTGCTAGGAACTCGTTGAAAATAACGAAACACTGCGAATCGACAGATGTGCTCTTAAAATGCGTCAGAGCCTACTGTTTTGTAGGAGCGCTAAATTCCAATTTTGTAGCAGTGCACAACGGCAAATTTGTAAACAAAAATTAACCTTTCGTCGCTACAAGAGATGGATACTTTGCCGAACAGCCTGTGTCTTGTGTGCATGTTTTCGCACCTTTCCACGGCATGGCGCAGCACAGAGCGGCTCTGGTAGCTCCGAACGGCCGCACACGGCGCCTCGGACACGCCGGTTCGGCCCGCGCCCATCTCGCAGATGCTTCTCGTACTTGTGCTGTCATATGGACCGCGACCCGAGCGGCAGCGAGCGGCAGTCGAGCAAAGTCGGGACAAGTCGGGACGGAAGGGGACAGCCGAGAATGCACCGTGCGAATTACGCAAATATCTGGAAGCGCGACGCGTGTCAGGCAGGTGAGACCGCTTCCCTCTGTCTTCATTTCTTGCTTTCTTGTCACTACCCCTGCCAGCCCTTTTTTCATGCTACCTTTCTCATGTGACAAAGATGCTTCCATACTGATTTTAAACTATCGTAAGATACGATGTTAAGGAACTCAATTTGAAAAGAGTGCGCCAAGGAAGACTTCCAAAGAGTCTCTGGAAATAACAAAACAGTGTGAAGTGACAGAAATGTTGTGAAATACGTCAGGGCATATTGTTTTGTAGCAGTGCACAACGGCAAATTTGTAAACAAAAATTTACCTTTCGTCGCTACAAGAGATGGATACTTTGTCGAACAAACGAATGACAGGCGGTACAACGAGCAGCTGTGTTGTGCGTCTGACCCACGTGGCGGCGCGCCGCACTGCGCGTCGCCTTCGAGGTGGAAGGACGTGCTTTGCGTCAAATGTGCCACCGAAGACGGCGATTGCGTGTGTTGGGAGGAGAGGCGAAGCCTTCTTCTGCCGTGCGGCTACTGTATAAGGACGCCAACGGCCATACCATGTTGAATACACCGGTTCTCGTCCGATCACCGAAGTTAAGCAACATCGGGCCCGGTTAGTACTTGGATGGGTGACCGCCTGGGAACACCGGGTGCTGTTGGCTCCCTCTCTTCTTCTAAATTTTATGTCACTACACCTGCCAGTCCTCTTTTCATACAAACTCTCAGGTGCGACAAAGATGCTTCCACAAGCATTTTAAACCACTGTATTAAATGTAAGATGCAAAATTACAGTAATGAACTCAGTTTGAACAAGAATGCGCGGAGGAAGAGTGCTAGGAACTCGTTGAAAATAACGAAACACTGCGAATCGACAGATGTGCTCTTAAAATGCGTCAGAGCCTACTGTTTTGTAGGAGCGCTAAATTCCAATTTTGTAGCAGTGCACAACGGCAAATTTGTAAACAAAAATTAACCTTTCGTCGCTACAAGAGATGGATACTTTGCCGAACAGCCTGTGTCTTGTGTGCATGTTTTCGCACCTTTCCACGGCACGGCGCAGCACAGAGCGGCTCTGGTAGCTCCGAACGGCCGCACACGGCGCCTCGGACACGCCGGTTCGGCCCGCGCCCATCTCGCAGATGCTTCTCGTACTTGTGCTGTCATATGGACCGCGACCCGAGCGGCAGCGAGCGGCAGTCGAGCAAAGTCGGGACAAGTCGGGACGGAAGGGGACAGCCGAGAATGCACCGTGCGAATTACGCAAATATCTGGAAGCGCGACGCGTGTCAGGCAGGTGAGACCGCTTCCCTCTGTCTTCATTTCTTGCTTTCTTGTCACTACCCCTGCCAGCCCTTTTTTCATGCTACCTTTCTCATGTGACAAAGATGCTTCCATACTGATTTTAAACTATCGTAAGATACGATGTTAAGGAACTCAATTTGAAAAGAGTGCGCCAAGGAAGACTTCCAAAGAGTCTCTGGAAATAACAAAACAGTGTGAAGTGACAGAAATGTTGTGAAATACGTCAGGGCATATTGTTTTGTAGCAGTGCACAACGGCAAATTTGTAAACAAAAATTTACCTTTCGTCGCTACAAGAGATGGATACTTTGTCGAACAAACGAATGACAGGCGGTACAACGAGCAGCTGTGTTGTGCGTCTGACCCACGTGGCGGCGCGCCGCACTGCGCGTCGCCTTCGAGGTGGAAGGACGTGCTTTGCGTCAAATGTGCCACCGAAGACGGCGATTGCGTGTGTTGGGAGGAGAGGCGAAGCCTTCTTCTGCCGTGCGGCTACTGTATAAGGACGCCAACGGCCATACCATGTTGAATACACCGGTTCTCGTCCGATCACCGAAGTTAAGCAACATCGGGCCCGGTTAGTACTTGGATGGGTGACCGCCTGGGAACACCGGGTGCTGTTGGCTCCCTCTCTTCTTCTAAATTTTATGTCACTACACCTGCCAGTCCTCTTTTCATACAAACTCTCAGGTGCGACAAAGATGCTTCCACAAGCATTTTAAACCACTGTATTAAATGTAAGATGCAAAATTACAGTAATGAACTCAGTTTGAACAAGAATGCGCGGAGGAAGAGTGCTAGGAACTCGTTGAAAATAACGAAACACTGCGAATCGACAGATGTGCTCTTAAAATGCGTCAGAGCCTACTGTTTTGTAGGAGCGCTAAATTCCAATTTTGTAGCAGTGCACAACGGCAAATTTGTAAACAAAAATTAACCTTTCGTCGCTACAAGAGATGGATACTTTGCCGAACAGCCTGTGTCTTGTGTGCATGTTTTCGCACCTTTCCACGGCACGGCGCAGCACAGAGCGGCTCTGGTAGCTCCGAACGGCCGCACACGGCGCCTCGGACACGCCGGTTCGGCCCGCGCCCATCTCGCAGATGCTTCTCGTACTTGTGCTGTCATATGGACCGCGACCCGAGCGGCAGCGAGCGGCAGTCGAGCAAAGTCGGGACAAGTCGGGACGGAAGGGGACAGCCGAGAATGCACCGTGCGAATTACGCAAATATCTGGAAGCGCGACGCGTGTCAGGCAGGTGAGACCGCTTCCCTCTGTCTTCATTTCTTGCTTTCTTGTCACTACCCCTGCCAGCCCTTTTTTCATGCTACCTTTCTCATGTGACAAAGATGCTTCCATACTGATTTTAAACTATCGTAAGATACGATGTTAAGGAACTCAATTTGAAAAGAGTGCGCCAAGGAAGACTTCCAAAGAGTCTCTGGAAATAACAAAACAGTGTGAAGTGACAGAAATGTTGTGAAATACGTCAGGGCATATTGTTTTGTAGCAGTGCACAACGGCAAATTTGTAAACAAAAATTTACCTTTCGTCGCTACAAGAGATGGATACTTTGTCGAACAAACGAATGACAGGCGGTACAACGAGCAGCTGTGTTGTGCGTCTGACCCACGTGGCGGCGGGCCGCACTGCGCGTCGCCTTCGAGGTGGAAGGACGTGCTTTGCGTCAAATGTGCCACCGAAGACGGCGATTGCGTGTGTTGGGAGGAGAGGCGAAGCCTTCTTCTGCCGTGCGGCTACTGTATAAGGACGCCAACGGCCATACCATGTTGAATACACCGGTTCTCGTCCGATCACCGAAGTTAAGCAACATCGGGCCCGGTTAGTACTTGGATGGGTGACCGCCTGGGAACACCGGGTGCTGTTGGCTCCCTCTCTTCTTCTAAATTTTATGTCACTACACCTGCCAGTCCTCTTTTCATACAAACTCTCAGGTGCGACAAAGATGCTTCCACAAGCATTTTAAACCACTGTATTAAATGTAAGATGCAAAATTACAGTAATGAACTCAGTTTGAACAAGAATGCGCGGAGGAAGAGTGCTAGGAACTCGTTGAAAATAACGAAACACTGCGAATCGACAGATGTGCTCTTAAAATGCGTCAGAGCCTACTGTTTTGTAGGAGCGCTAAATTCCAATTTTGTAGCAGTGCACAACGGCAAATTTGTAAACAAAAATTAACCTTTCGTCGCTACAAGAGATGGATACTTTGCCGAACAGCCTGTGTCTTGTGTGCATGTTTTCGCACCTTTCCACGGCACGGCGCAGCACAGAGCGGCTCTGGTAGCTCCGAACGGCCGCACACGGCGCCTCGGACACGCCGGTTCGGCCCGCGCCCATCTCGCAGATGCTTCTCGTACTTGTGCTGTCATATGGACCGCGACTCGAGCGGCAGCGAGCGGCAGTCGAGCAAAGTCGGGACAAGTCGGGACGGAAGGGGACAGCCGAGAATGCACCGTGCGAATTACGCAAATATCTGGAAGCGCGACGCGTGTCAGGCAGGTGAGACCGCTTCCCTCTGTCTTCATTTCTTGCTTTCTTGTCACTACCCCTGCCAGCCCTTTTTTCATGCTACCTTTCTCATGTGACAAAGATGCTTCCATACTGATTTTAAACTATCGTAAGATACGATGTTAAGGAACTCAATTTGAAAAGAGTGCGCCAAGGAAGACTTCCAAAGAGTCTCTGGAAATAACAAAACAGTGTGAAGTGACAGAAATGTTGTGAAATACGTCAGGGCATATTGTTTTGTAGCAGTGCACAACGGCAAATTTGTAAACAAAAATTTACCTTTCGTCGCTACAAGAGATGGATACTTTGTCGAACAAACGAATGACAGGCGGTGCAACGAGCAGCTGTGTTGTGCGTCTGACCCACGTGGCGGCGCGCCGCACTGCGCGTCGCCTTCGAGGTGGAAGGACGTGCTTTGCGTCAAATGTGCCACCGAAGACGGCGATTGCGTGTGTTGGGAGGAGAGGCGAAGCCTTCTTCTGCCGTGCGGCTACTGTATAAGGACGCCAACGGCCATACCATGTTGAATACACCGGTTCTCGTCCGATCACCGAAGTTAAGCAACATCGGGCCCGGTTAGTACTTGGATGGGTGACCGCCTGGGAACACCGGGTGCTGTTGGCTCCCTCTCTTCTTCTAAATTTTATGTCACTACACCTGCCAGTCCTCTTTTCATACAAACTCTCAGGTGCGACAAAGATGCTTCCACAAGCATTTTAAACCACTGTATTAAATGTAAGATGCAAAATTACAGTAATGAACTCAGTTTGAACAAGAATGCGCGGAGGAAGAGTGCTAGGAACTCGTTGAAAATAACGAAACACTGCGAATCGACAGATGTGCTCTTAAAATGCGTCAGAGCCTACTGTTTTGTAGGAGCGCTAAATTCCAATTTTGTAGCAGTGCACAACGGCAAATTTGTAAACAAAAATTAACCTTTCGTCGCTACAAGAGATGGATACTTTGCCGAACAGCCTGTGTCTTGTGTGCATGTTTTCGCACCTTTCCACGGCATGGCGCAGCACAGAGCGGCTCTGGTAGCTCCGAACGGCCGCACACGGCGCCTCGGACACGCCGGTTCGGCCCGCGCCCATCTCGCAGATGCTTCTCGTACTTGTGCTGTCATATGGACCGCGACCCGAGCGGCAGCGAGCGGCAGTCGAGCAAAGTCGGGACAAGTCGGGACGGAAGGGGACAGCCGAGAATGCACCGTGCGAATTACGCAAATATCTGGAAGCGCGACGCGTGTCAGGCAGGTGAGACCGCTTCCCTCTGTCTTCATTTCTTGCTTTCTTGTCACTACCCCTGCCAGCCCTTTTTTCATGCTACCTTTCTCATGTGACAAAGATGCTTCCATACTGATTTTAAACTATCGTAAGATACGATGTTAAGGAACTCAATTTGAAAAGAGTGCGCCAAGGAAGACTTCCAAAGAGTCTCTGGAAATAACAAAACAGTGTGAAGTGACAGAAATGTTGTGAAATACGTCAGGGCATATTGTTTTGTAGCAGTGCACAACGGCAAATTTGTAAACAAAAATTTACCTTTCGTCGCTACAAGAGATGGATACTTTGTCGAACAAACGAATGACAGGCGGTACAACGAGCAGCTGTGTTGTGCGTCTGACCCACGTGGCGGCGCGCCGCACTGCGCGTCGCCTTCGAGGTGGAAGGACGTGCTTTGCGTCAAATGTGCCACCGAAGACGGCGATTGCGTGTGTTGGGAGGAGAGGCGAAGCCTTCTTCTGCCGTGCGGCTACTGTATAAGGACGCCAACGGCCATACCATGTTGAATACACCGGTTCTCGTCCGATCACCGAAGTTAAGCAACATCGGGCCCGGTTAGTACTTGGATGGGTGACCGCCTGGGAACACCGGGTGCTGTTGGCTCCCTCTCTTCTTCTAAATTTTATGTCACTACACCTGCCAGTCCTCTTTTCATACAAACTCTCAGGTGCGACAAAGATGCTTCCACAAGCATTTTAAACCACTGTATTAAATGTAAGATGCAAAATTACAGTAATGAACTCAGTTTGAACAAGAATGCGCGGAGGAAGAGTGCTAGGAACTCGTTGAAAATAACGAAACACTGCGAATCGACAGATGTGCTCTTAAAATGCGTCAGAGCCTACTGTTTTGTAGGAGCGCTAAATTCCAATTTTGTAGCAGTGCACAACGGCAAATTTGTAAACAAAAATTAACCTTTCGTCGCTACAAGAGATGGATACTTTGCCGAACAGCCTGTGTCTTGTGTGCATGTTTTCGCACCTTTCCACGGCACGGCGCAGCACAGAGCGGCTCTGGTAGCTCCGAACGGCCGCACACGGCGCCTCGGACACGCCGGTTCGGCCCGCGCCCATCTCGCAGATGCTTCTCGTACTTGTGCTGTCATATGGACCGCGACCCGAGCGGCAGCGAGCGGCAGTCGAGCAAAGTCGGGACAAGTCGGGACGGAAGGGGACAGCCGAGAATGCACCGTGCGAATTACGCAAATATCTGGAAGCGCGACGCGTGTCAGGCAGGTGAGACCGCTTCCCTCTGTCTTCATTTCTTGCTTTCTTGTCACTACCCCTGCCAGCCCTTTTTTCATGCTACCTTTCTCATGTGACAAAGATGCTTCCATACTGATTTTAAACTATCGTAAGATACGATGTTAAGGAACTCAATTTGAAAAGAGTGCGCCAAGGAAGACTTCCAAAGAGTCTCTGGAAATAACAAAACAGTGTGAAGTGACAGAAATGTTGTGAAATACGTCAGGGCATATTGTTTTGTAGCAGTGCACAACGGCAAATTTGTAAACAAAAATTTACCTTTCGTCGCTACAAGAGATGGATACTTTGTCGAACAAACGAATGACAGGCGGTACAACGAGCAGCTGTGTTGTGCGTCTGACCCACGTGGCGGCGGGCCGCACTGCGCGTCGCCTTCGAGGTGGAAGGACGTGCTTTGCGTCAAATGTGCCACCGAAGACGGCGATTGCGTGTGTTGGGAGGAGAGGCGAAGCCTTCTTCTGCCGTGCGGCTACTGTATAAGGACGCCAACGGCCATACCATGTTGAATACACCGGTTCTCGTCCGATCACCGAAGTTAAGCAACATCGGGCCCGGTTAGTACTTGGATGGGTGACCGCCTGGGAACACCGGGTGCTGTTGGCTCCCTCTCTTCTTCTAAATTTTATGTCACTACACCTGCCAGTCCTCTTTTCATACAAACTCTCAGGTGCGACAAAGATGCTTCCACAAGCATTTTAAACCACTGTATTAAATGTAAGATGCAAAATTACAGTAATGAACTCAGTTTGAACAAGAATGCGCGGAGGAAGAGTGCTAGGAACTCGTTGAAAATAACGAAACACTGCGAATCGACAGATGTGCTCTTAAAATGCGTCAGAGCCTACTGTTTTGTAGGAGCGCTAAATTCCAATTTTGTAGCAGTGCACAACGGCAAATTTGTAAACAAAAATTAACCTTTCGTCGCTACAAGAGATGGATACTTTGCCGAACAGCCTGTGTCTTGTGTGCATGTTTTCGCACCTTTCCACGGCACGGCGCAGCACAGAGCGGCTCTGGTAGCTCCGAACGGCCGCACACGGCGCCTCGGACACGCCGGTTCGGCCCGCGCCCATCTCGCAGATGCTTCTCGTACTTGTGCTGTCATATGGACCGCGACTCGAGCGGCAGCGAGCGGCAGTCGAGCAAAGTCGGGACAAGTCGGGACGGAAGGGGACAGCCGAGAATGCACCGTGCGAATTACGCAAATATCTGGAAGCGCGACGCGTGTCAGGCAGGTGAGACCGCTTCCCTCTGTCTTCATTTCTTGCTTTCTTGTCACTACCCCTGCCAGCCCTTTTTTCATGCTACCTTTCTCATGTGACAAAGATGCTTCCATACTGATTTTAAACTATCGTAAGATACGATGTTAAGGAACTCAATTTGAAAAGAGTGCGCCAAGGAAGACTTCCAAAGAGTCTCTGGAAATAACAAAACAGTGTGAAGTGACAGAAATGTTGTGAAATACGTCAGGGCATATTGTTTTGTAGCAGTGCACAACGGCAAATTTGTAAACAAAAATTTACCTTTCGTCGCTACAAGAGATGGATACTTTGTCGAACAAACGAATGACAGGCGGTGCAACGAGCAGCTGTGTTGTGCGTCTGACCCACGTGGCGGCGCGCCGCACTGCGCGTCGCCTTCGAGGTGGAAGGACGTGCTTTGCGTCAAATGTGCCACCGAAGACGGCGATTGCGTGTGTTGGGAGGAGAGGCGAAGCCTTCTTCTGCCGTGCGGCTACTGTATAAGGACGCCAACGGCCATACCATGTTGAATACACCGGTTCTCGTCCGATCACCGAAGTTAAGCAACATCGGGCCCGGTTAGTACTTGGATGGGTGACCGCCTGGGAACACCGGGTGCTGTTGGCTCCCTCTCTTCTTCTAAATTTTATGTCACTACACCTGCCAGTCCTCTTTTCATACAAACTCTCAGGTGCGACAAAGATGCTTCCACAAGCATTTTAAACCACTGTATTAAATGTAAGATGCAAAATTACAGTAATGAACTCAGTTTGAACAAGAATGCGCGGAGGAAGAGTGCTAGGAACTCGTTGAAAATAACGAAACACTGCGAATCGACAGATGTGCTCTTAAAATGCGTCAGAGCCTACTGTTTTGTAGGAGCGCTAAATTCCAATTTTGTAGCAGTGCACAACGGCAAATTTGTAAACAAAAATTAACCTTTCGTCGCTACAAGAGATGGATACTTTGCCGAACAGCCTGTGTCTTGTGTGCATGTTTTCGCACCTTTCCACGGCATGGCGCAGCACAGAGCGGCTCTGGTAGCTCCGAACGGCCGCACACGGCGCCTCGGACACGCCGGTTCGGCCCGCGCCCATCTCGCAGATGCTTCTCGTACTTGTGCTGTCATATGGACCGCGACCCGAGCGGCAGCGAGCGGCAGTCGAGCAAAGTCGGGACAAGTCGGGACGGAAGGGGACAGCCGAGAATGCACCGTGCGAATTACGCAAATATCTGGAAGCGCGACGCGTGTCAGGCAGGTGAGACCGCTTCCCTCTGTCTTCATTTCTTGCTTTCTTGTCACTACCCCTGCCAGCCCTTTTTTCATGCTACCTTTCTCATGTGACAAAGATGCTTCCATACTGATTTTAAACTATCGTAAGATACGATGTTAAGGAACTCAATTTGAAAAGAGTGCGCCAAGGAAGACTTCCAAAGAGTCTCTGGAAATAACAAAACAGTGTGAAGTGACAGAAATGTTGTGAAATACGTCAGGGCATATTGTTTTGTAGCAGTGCACAACGGCAAATTTGTAAACAAAAATTTACCTTTCGTCGCTACAAGAGATGGATACTTTGTCGAACAAACGAATGACAGGCGGTACAACGAGCAGCTGTGTTGTGCGTCTGACCCACGTGGCGGCGCGCCGCACTGCGCGTCGCCTTCGAGGTGGAAGGACGTGCTTTGCGTCAAATGTGCCACCGAAGACGGCGATTGCGTGTGTTGGGAGGAGAGGCGAAGCCTTCTTCTGCCGTGCGGCTACTGTATAAGGACGCCAACGGCCATACCATGTTGAATACACCGGTTCTCGTCCGATCACCGAAGTTAAGCAACATCGGGCCCGGTTAGTACTTGGCTGTCTGCCCGCCTGGCAACACCTCGGTGCCGAGCGAGCAGTACTTCCTTGTGCGACTTGGCCGGCGGCGCCTCGCGTGTCGTCTGTCTCCTGCCTCGCGGCTACATTTCATCAAGTCCGTAAGTTATGGCAATGTTGTATGATAATAGTGAAGAACGACAAAATAATGTGCAATGCGAATTCGATAGTTCCGTCGGAAAACCGTCAGCTTTCGAAATTCACCGTTGGATACTTGAGGAATTGTGTTTGTCGACCGATGACGTTCTCGGAGTTCAATTTGATACTTTTATCAATTCCGTGTTTTTGAAGTTGAAAACTCCCGAATTGTGTGATACCGTGGTAAATGTTAATGATGGTATCCGTAAATTTCGACATCTAGACGGTCGCATTAGTAACGTGACTATTTCTCATGGTGGGTTTGGCCTTCGAAATGTTCGTGTGTTCAACTTGCCTTTTGAAATCCGGAATGACACAATATCTCGTCATTTGCGGCCGTACGGGACCGTGCTATCTGTTTTTAAAGAGAAGTGGTCTTCCGCCTATGTTTTTCAGGTCGAAAACGGCGTGAGGAGTGTAAAGATGGTAGTACGACAACATATTCCGTCCTTCTTGTTAGTTAACGGTCATCGTGCTTTTATAACCTATAGTGGTCAACCTCAGACGTGTTCCTTTTGCGGTGCTGTTGGTCATTACCGACAAAACTGTCCTAAACGCAGGCAGCCTGTTCAGTTGCCACGTGAGGACGTTTTAAGTGGGCCTAGCTTTGCTTCTGTTGCTGCAACGAGTTTAGGTTCCGCCCCCCCCGCACGTGTGCAACTCGCGGCCGCCCCCCCTGTATCGGCCGCCGCTGACGTTATGGACACGTCTGTTCCTGATAGTGACTCTGTTTCTGTTTCTGAACCTCCTGTTGAGCCTTCTTTGCTCGCGGCTGCGACAACTGAATCTGTTTTTGAAAAACCGGTAGTGGACGAAGTCTCACCGCAATCCGTGCCGATGTCGGCAGAAATTGTTCCGCATACTGTCCCGGTTACGGAACCCGACATATCGGCGGTTGCTCCTACTACCGTCCCCGACAGTCTTTCTGCTGCCAGTGCTGTTGTAGAACGTGAAGCTTTTACTGCACCGAAACCGCGTAGGGACCGGAATGTCGCTCGAGCTTCTGGCACCCCACGTTTACGTAGTGCCAGTAGCTCTGCTTCGTTTAATACGCGTGGTTTTTCGGACAAAAATCGGAGTCCGTCTCCGGTGGCGCGTTCTCCTGCCCCCCCTCAGGTTCGGTCGGTCGGGCAACCGACCTCCCGACAACCGGCCACGCGCGACGGCGTAGACCTCGGCCACCGCCCGTCTCAGGGGGGAGGCAGCAGGCGCCACGCGAAAAAGCAGACCTCTTCCCGCACTCAGCCGGGGGGTGATGTTGTTGCTGCAACGCAGAAACGTGACATCGCGGTGCAACATTTGAAAACCTTCCTGAGCCAACCGACTTCTGATGCCGATTCCGGCATGGCGGTGGATCCGCCTTTGTCTGTGACACCTTCCCCCTTTCCAACCAAAAGAAAGGCCGAAGATTCGCACCTTCGTCGTGCCCCCCCTTCCACCCACGATTTGGTGCCGCCTTTATCTTCGGATGTCGAGATGCCCGCCGTGGAGCATTCCGTCACAGAAAGTGCAGTCACAGTTTCTGGGACTCCACCGCTCCCGCCCCCCCTTCCTAGTCAGTCACAGGATTGGTCGGCGGACGTGGAGGCCGGTGGTAACCATTAGTGTGACTCATTGTATGTCCTCCCCCTCCTAGCAAGTTTGTATGTTTTATCTTGTTTTAAGCAAATTTCATGTTTTTCTTTTATTTTCTTGTTTTTTAACTGTGTTATTACGTGTATATGGTTAACGACTGTAGCCAGTGGAACATCTTAACAGTTAATCTTAATAAGTTGCGAAATCCGCAGAAGGCTATGATTTTAAAAAATTTCTTGTATGATAATAACTGTCACGTCGCTTTTTTACAGGAGGTGACTTGTGAAGCGCTTTTGTTTTTGCATGATTTTACTGATTTTACTGTGATTGATAATATTGCCCCTGATAACGATACGGGCACTGCAATTTTAGTGCGTTCTGGCTTACCAATATCTAACGTTGACATTTTACCGAACGGTCGCGCTGTTGCTTGTACCATTTTTGGAATTGTGTTTGTAAATGTGTACGCTCCGTCAGGAAATGTTAAACCGGCCAGGGCTGACTTTTATGGTAGAGATTTGTGTCAGCTTCTATCCAGGAATGTCGATACTTTAATCGTTGGGGGTGATTTTAATTGTGTTTTAGACGACTGCGATCAAGAGCCACGTCCAAACAAATGTCACGAGCTGGGTACTTTAGTCACTAGTTTTCAGCTGCTCGACACGTGGCGTGTTTTACACCCGGATTTCACCTACTTCACCTATTTTTACGGTACCGGGCGTAGCCGCCTCGATCGGATTTATGTGTCTAGGCAGCTGTCTGCCCGTATTTGTAGTGTTGACGTGACTCCTGTCGTATTTTCTGACCACTCCAGTTACTCCTGTCGTCTTTTATTGCCTCGTTTGTGTGTTCCTCGCCGTACCAATTTGTGGAAGTTCAATTGCAGTTTACTCAATGACGACCATTTTGTGACTTGTTTTAACCGTATATGGCAACGGTTGTTACGGACTCGAGGCGGTCATAGTAGCACCATTGAGTGGTGGGTTGCGATAGTTAAACCGGCGATTAGGAAATTTTTAATTGATTACAGCCGTGAGGCGGCACGCTGGCGTCGGGCAACGGCTCGCTTCCGCCAGGCTTGTTTACGGGACTTAGCGTTGCGGGTGACGTCACAGCCCGAGTTGTTGCCCACTCTGAAGCAATTTCAAGCAAAGCTTTTACTTGACATGCGTGCCGTTAGTGATGGGGTGACCGTCCGAAGTCAGCCTGCGGGACTTGTTACTGGGGAACCTCTGTCCATTTACCATTTACACAGGGAACGCAAACGCCGTGAACGTTTGAAGATTAATGTTTGGCGGCTGCGAAACGGCGATCGCACTTCTGTACAGTCGGAAATTGAAACAGATATTTTTGAACATTTCGCTTCACTTTTCCGTGCTGTTGATGTGGATTCCGACGCGTTGCGAGATTTTTTGCAGACTGTACCCCATGTTTTAACTCGCCCGGACAGGAATCATTTAACTGCCGCCTTTACGTCTGATGAAGTTCTCGATGCCGTTCGGCGGAGTCCCAACGGGAAGTCTCCAGGTCCAGATGGGATTCCTGCGGAATTTTATTTGAAATTTTTTCATCTTTTTAGTGAGATTTTAGTAGATTTGGTAAATGATATTCGAAATGGTGTGACTGTACCAGCTGCCTTTGTGGAGGGGGTTGTGACGCTCGTTCCCAAATCCAATGCTGTGCCAAATATCGACGCTGTCCGTCCGATTACTTTATTAAATGTTGACTACAAGATCGTCACGCGCTGCGTCGCTCAGCGACTTAAAAACATTTTGCCGGCGGTACTTAGTCCTCAGCAAACGTGTGCGGTGCGCGATCGGAATATCTTTGACGCTATCCTTGCTTACAGGGACTGCATTGGTTATGTAAAAAGTGCTCGGCTTCGGACTGCGGCGATTTTATTAGTTGATTTTAAGAATGCCTTTGACCGTATTAGTCATTTTTATTTGCGTCAGGTTTTGGTGCGCATGGGGTTTGGTTATAAATTTACCAAATTAGTGACGCATCTGTTGCAAAATGCTACGTCACGCATCTGTGTTAATGGTCGTCTTACTCCTGCTTTTCGTGTAGGTCGCTCCGTGCGGCAAGGGTGTCCGCTTTCCATGGCGCTTTTTGCCATTGCGCTGGATCCCCTCCTCCGCTATATCGGTCAGGAATGTCGCGGCATTCAGATGGGGACTACCAGATTGGTTTGTAAAGCATACGCTGATGACCTTGGCGTATTTATTGAGCATTTAGACGATGTTGACAGGTTGCAAGTCGTTCTGCACAACTTTGAACAAGCTACGGGGGCGATTGTCAATACACAGAAAACTGTTCTTTTACCGCTCACCGCCCGCGCACGTACCCTTCGTAGGGACTGGTTCTGTGTAAAGCAGCAGCATAAAGTTCTTGGAGTCCTTTTATCCTCGAATCCACAGCAGATGGAAGCATTAAATTGGCGGCCTACGCTGCATCGGATTCGTGCTGTTGTCAAGATCCATGCGGTCCGAAATTTGGCCCTTCGGGAAAAGGTGCAGTTAATAAATAATAACTTCTTGGCAAGGGCGTGGTACCTTGCGCAGGTTCTCCCGGTACCCAAGCAATTGGGGCGCGCCATCACACAGGCGATTTACTGGTTTTTATGGAGGGGGGAGATTTTTAAGGTGTCACATGCTGTCTGTACCTTGGGCCTGTCCCACGGCGGTTTGGGACTTGTCGATTTTTCAGCCAAATGTGCGGCTCTCCTTTGGAAGAGAATTACCGCTGTTATGCAGAAGGCACCTTGCAGTCCCACCGCGGTTGTTTTTAATCGTTATCGTCCTCATTCTGAAGTGGCACCTGTTTCTGTGTCGCACATCCCGTTTTATCTTTCTTACGTGCGCCGCTACTATTTCGATAATAGTTACCTGACACTTCGTGACATCTCCGCCCACACGGTTAGCGCTGTCTGCGATGCTATACGCGGACCTCCTATTCGTTGCAAGTGGGAGTATCGATTGCCACGCTGCAACTGGGTGGCAGTGTGGCAAAACCTCGCCAACAAAGTCCTCCCGGCTTCCGTACACGCTGCATGGTACAAGGTGGTGCATCGCACCATCCCTACCAACTCCAAACTTCATTCCATCAACCTTATCCCATCTGGAGTGTGTGACGTGTGTACTGTCGACGATACTCTTGAACACCGCTTTGCGTGTGACCGCTTCCGCCGTGTTTGGGACGTCGCCAGGGATATGATTCGTCTGATTCAGCGGGTGGACGCTCGAACCGTTACTGTGGATGATGTATTAATTCCGCAGTGTGTCGTCTACCCCACCACCAAGCGAAATGCCACGGTGTGGATCTTTGGCCATACAGTTTTTGCTATTTTCTCTTTAAAGTTGTGTACCGATTTGGACTTCCTTACCTATTTATGGACCCAACATTCTCAGATTCAGACATCGCCACATTATCGGCAAAATTTTGCAAATTTTTTGCAGGTCGCACTGGCGCATGCTTTTGCGCATATGTCGGTACCTGCGTAACATGGATGTTATTGTCTCGTATTTTCAAATTGCCCTTGTTCGACACAATATGAATAAATGCGACTTTCTCTATGTTTTCTGGAACGAAAATTGCCGAAACTTGACTATCGAACGACATCAGAAGTCTTTTCAGTTTTTTTCTGGACGTTATTGCCAAACTTCTTGTTTGGCATGAGTGTCGGTATTATTAGTTTCTTTTTTCTTTTTTCTTTTTTTCTTTTTTTTCCCCGTATGTGGCGTGACGAGATTCTTTACTGATGTTTCAGTTCTAGTTTCTAGTGGTGACTGTTTGCGTTATTTTTTTTCTTTTTTTCTTTTTTCATTTCTTTTACTGTCGAGCGCTCCCACTTCTCGTCACGTGTCTGCGCTCGGCACTTTTGGAACCTTTCGTCGGTGTGGGATTTCACACCGGGATTACCGGCGCTTTAAAATAGCGTTTTGTTTCATGTTGTTTTTACTATACCTAGGCTGTTGCGATTTCTCTTTTTTTTCATACATGAAATATTGTTTTGTTTTACGGTCGATATGAGTGATGACGGGTGTGGAGGCGACACTGTGGCCAGGCCTCAGACTAATTGACCCCTGCCCTCATTGCCGCCGCCTGCCAGCCACGCTCGATGCCCGACCGACAATGACTTTCCTTTTCCGGTGGATGCGTCGTCCTGGTTGCGTACAAATGTTTTGTGTTCCCTTTGGACAGTCGTCATCATCGATTGTTACGGTGTGAATCCGCCTTATCTTTCCGTTTCCTCTTTCTGTTTCTGGCGTATAAATGGGAGGCATTTATCACATTTCGTTTTCACGTGTTGCAGGCCTATTTAATTTGTGAAAAAAAAAAAAAAAAGTGCTGTTGGCTCCCTCTCTCTTTTTAGATTGTACGTCACTACACCTGTTAAAAAAAAAAAAAAAAAAAAAAAAAAAAAAAAAAAAAAAAAAAGGTGCTGTTGGCTCCCTCTCTTCTTTTAAATTTTATGTCACTACACCTGCCAAAAAAAAAAAAAAAAAAAAAAAAAAAAGGTGCTGTTGGCTCCCTCTCTTCTTCTAAATTTTATGTCACTACACCTGCCAGTCCTCTTTTCATACAAACTCTCAGGTGCGACAAAGATGCTTCCACAAGCATTTTAAACCACTGTATTAAATGTAAGATGCAAAATTACAGTAATGAACTCAGTTTGAACAAGAATGCGCGGAGGAAGAGTGCTAGGAACTCGTTGAAAATAACGAAACACTGCGAATCGACAGATGTGCTCTTAAAATGCGTCAGAGCCTACTGTTTTGTAGGAGCGCTAAATTCCAATTTTGTAGCAGTGCACAACGGCAAATTTGTAAACAAAAATTAACCTTTCGTCGCTACAAGAGATGGATACTTTGCCGAACAGCCTGTGTCTTGTGTGCATGTTTTCGCACCTTTCCACGGCACGGCGCAGCACAGAGCGGCTCTGGTAGCTCCGAACGGCCGCACACGGCGCCTCGGACACGCCGGTTCGGCCCGCGCCCATCTCGCAGATGCTTCTCGTACTTGTGCTGTCATATGGACCGCGACCCGAGCGGCAGCGAGCGGCAGTCGAGCAAAGTCGGGACAAGTCGGGACGGAAGGGGACAGCCGAGAATGCACCGTGCGAATTACGCAAATATCTGGAAGCGCGACGCGTGTCAGGCAGGTGAGACCGCTTCCCTCTGTCTTCATTTCTTGCTTTCTTGTCACTACCCCTGCCAGCCCTTTTTTCATGCTACCTTTCTCATGTGACAAAGATGCTTCCATACTGATTTTAAACTATCGTAAGATACGATGTTAAGGAACTCAATTTGAAAAGAGTGCGCCAAGGAAGACTTCCAAAGAGTCTCTGGAAATAACAAAACAGTGTGAAGTGACAGAAATGTTGTGAAATACGTCAGGGCATATTGTTTTGTAGCAGTGCACAACGGCAAATTTGTAAACAAAAATTTACCTTTCGTCGCTACAAGAGATGGATACTTTGTCGAACAAACGAATGACAGGCGGTACAACGAGCAGCTGTGTTGTGCGTCTGACCCACGTGGCGGCGCGCCGCACTGCGCGTCGCCTTCGAGGTGGAAGGACGTGCTTTGCGTCAAATGTGCCACCGAAGACGGCGATTGCGTGTGTTGGGAGGAGAGGCGAAGCCTTCTTCTGCCGTGCGGCTACTGTATAAGGACGCCAACGGCCATACCATGTTGAATACACCGGTTCTCGTCCGATCACCGAAGTTAAGCAACATCGGGCCCGGTTAGTACTTGGATGGGTGACCGCCTGGGAACACCGGGTGCTGTTGGCTCCCTCTCTTCTTCTAAATTTTATGTCACTACACCTGCCAGTCCTCTTTTCATACAAACTCTCAGGTGCGACAAAGATGCTTCCACAAGCATTTTAAACCACTGTATTAAATGTAAGATGCAAAATTACAGTAATGAACTCAGTTTGAACAAGAATGCGCGGAGGAAGAGTGCTAGGAACTCGTTGAAAATAACGAAACACTGCGAATCGACAGATGTGCTCTTAAAATGCGTCAGAGCCTACTGTTTTGTAGGAGCGCTAAATTCCAATTTTGTAGCAGTGCACAACGGCAAATTTGTAAACAAAAATTAACCTTTCGTCGCTACAAGAGATGGATACTTTGCCGAACAGCCTGTGTCTTGTGTGCATGTTTTCGCACCTTTCCACGGCACGGCGCAGCACAGAGCGGCTCTGGTAGCTCCGAACGGCCGCACACGGCGCCTCGGACACGCCGGTTCGGCCCGCGCCCATCTCGCAGATGCTTCTCGTACTTGTGCTGTCATATGGACCGCGACCCGAGCGGCAGCGAGCGGCAGTCGAGCAAAGTCGGGACAAGTCGGGACGGAAGGGGACAGCCGAGAATGCACCGTGCGAATTACGCAAATATCTGGAAGCGCGACGCGTGTCAGGCAGGTGAGACCGCTTCCCTCTGTCTTCATTTCTTGCTTTCTTGTCACTACCCCTGCCAGCCCTTTTTTCATGCTACCTTTCTCATGTGACAAAGATGCTTCCATACTGATTTTAAACTATCGTAAGATACGATGTTAAGGAACTCAATTTGAAAAGAGTGCGCCAAGGAAGACTTCCAAAGAGTCTCTGGAAATAACAAAACAGTGTGAAGTGACAGAAATGTTGTGAAATACGTCAGGGCATATTGTTTTGTAGCAGTGCACAACGGCAAATTTGTAAACAAAAATTTACCTTTCGTCGCTACAAGAGATGGATACTTTGTCGAACAAACGAATGACAGGCGGTGCAACGAGCAGCTGTGTTGTGCGTCTGACCCACGTGGCGGCGCGCCGCACTGCGCGTCGCCTTCGAGGTGGAAGGACGTGCTTTGCGTCAAATGTGCCACCGAAGACGGCGATTGCGTGTGTTGGGAGGAGAGGCGAAGCCTTCTTCTGCCGTGCGGCTACTGTATAAGGACGCCAACGGCCATACCATGTTGAATACACCGGTTCTCGTCCGATCACCGAAGTTAAGCAACATCGGGCCCGGTTAGTACTTGGATGGGTGACCGCCTGGGAACACCGGGTGCTGTTGGCTCCCTCTCTTCTTCTAAATTTTATGTCACTACACCTGCCAGTCCTCTTTTCATACAAACTCTCAGGTGCGACAAAGATGCTTCCACAAGCATTTTAAACCACTGTATTAAATGTAAGATGCAAAATTACAGTAATGAACTCAGTTTGAACAAGAATGCGCGGAGGAAGAGTGCTAGGAACTCGTTGAAAATAACGAAACACTGCGAATCGACAGATGTGCTCTTAAAATGCGTCAGAGCCTACTGTTTTGTAGGAGCGCTAAATTCCAATTTTGTAGCAGTGCACAACGGCAAATTTGTAAACAAAAATTAACCTTTCGTCGCTACAAGAGATGGATACTTTGCCGAACAGCCTGTGTCTTGTGTGCATGTTTTCGCACCTTTCCACGGCACGGCGCAGCACAGAGCGGCTCTGGTAGCTCCGAACGGCCGCACACGGCGCCTCGGACACGCCGGTTCGGCCCGCGCCCATCTCGCAGATGCTTCTCGTACTTGTGCTGTCATATGGACCGCGACCCGAGCGGCAGCGAGCGGCAGTCGAGCAAAGTCGGGACAAGTCGGGACGGAAGGGGACAGCCGAGAATGCACCGTGCGAATTACGCAAATATCTGGAAGCGCGACGCGTGTCAGGCAGGTGAGACCGCTTCCCTCTGTCTTCATTTCTTGCTTTCTTGTCACTACCCCTGCCAGCCCTTTTTTCATGCTACCTTTCTCATGTGACAAAGATGCTTCCATACTGATTTTAAACTATCGTAAGATACGATGTTAAGGAACTCAATTTGAAAAGAGTGCGCCAAGGAAGACTTCCAAAGAGTCTCTGGAAATAACAAAACAGTGTGAAGTGACAGAAATGTTGTGAAATACGTCAGGGCATATTGTTTTGTAGCAGTGCACAACGGCAAATTTGTAAACAAAAATTTACCTTTCGTCGCTACAAGAGATGGATACTTTGTCGAACAAACGAATGACAGGCGGTGCAACGAGCAGCTGTGTTGTGCGTCTGACCCACGTGGCGGCGCGCCGCACTGCGCGTCGCCTTCGAGGTGGAAGGACGTGCTTTGCGTCAAATGTGCCACCGAAGACGGCGATTGCGTGTGTTGGGAGGAGAGGCGAAGCCTTCTTCTGCCGTGCGGCTACTGTATAAGGACGCCAACGGCCATACCATGTTGAATACACCGGTTCTCGTCCGATCACCGAAGTTAAGCAACATCGGGCCCGGTTAGTACTTGGATGGGTGACCGCCTGGGAACACCGGGTGCTGTTGGCTCCCTCTCTTCTTCTAAATTTTATGTCACTACACCTGCCAGTCCTCTTTTCATACAAACTCTCAGGTGCGACAAAGATGCTTCCACAAGCATTTTAAACCACTGTATTAAATGTAAGATGCAAAATTACAGTAATGAACTCAGTTTGAACAAGAATGCGCGGAGGAAGAGTGCTAGGAACTCGTTGAAAATAACGAAACACTGCGAATCGACAGATGTGCTCTTAAAATGCGTCAGAGCCTACTGTTTTGTAGGAGCGCTAAATTCCAATTTTGTAGCAGTGCACAACGGCAAATTTGTAAACAAAAATTAACCTTTCGTCGCTACAAGAGATGGATACTTTGCCGAACAGCCTGTGTCTTGTGTGCATGTTTTCGCACCTTTCCACGGCACGGCGCAGCACAGAGCGGCTCTGGTAGCTCCGAACGGCCGCACACGGCGCCTCGGACACGCCGGTTCGGCCCGCGCCCATCTCGCAGATGCTTCTCGTACTTGTGCTGTCATATGGACCGCGACCCGAGCGGCAGCGAGCGGCAGTCGAGCAAAGTCGGGACAAGTCGGGACGGAAGGGGACAGCCGAGAATGCACCGTGCGAATTACGCAAATATCTGGAAGCGCGACGCGTGTCAGGCAGGTGAGACCGCTTCCCTCTGTCTTCATTTCTTGCTTTCTTGTCACTACCCCTGCCAGCCCTTTTTTCATGCTACCTTTCTCATGTGACAAAGATGCTTCCATACTGATTTTAAACTATCGTAAGATACGATGTTAAGGAACTCAATTTGAAAAGAGTGCGCCAAGGAAGACTTCCAAAGAGTCTCTGGAAATAACAAAACAGTGTGAAGTGACAGAAATGTTGTGAAATACGTCAGGGCATATTGTTTTGTAGCAGTGCACAACGGCAAATTTGTAAACAAAAATTTACCTTTCGTCGCTACAAGAGATGGATACTTTGTCGAACAAACGAATGACAGGCGGTACAACGAGCAGCTGTGTTGTGCGTCTGACCCACGTGGCGGCGCGCCGCACTGCGCGTCGCCTTCGAGGTGGAAGGACGTGCTTTGCGTCAAATGTGCCACCGAAGACGGCGATTGCGTGTGTTGGGAGGAGAGGCGAAGCCTTCTTCTGCCGTGCGGCTACTGTATAAGGACGCCAACGGCCATACCATGTTGAATACACCGGTTCTCGTCCGATCACCGAAGTTAAGCAACATCGGGCCCGGTTAGTACTTGGATGGGTGACCGCCTGGGAACACCGGGTGCTGTTGGCTCCCTCTCTTCTTCTAAATTTTATGTCACTACACCTGCCAGTCCTCTTTTCATACAAACTCTCAGGTGCGACAAAGATGCTTCCACAAGCATTTTAAACCACTGTATTAAATGTAAGATGCAAAATTACAGTAATGAACTCAGTTTGAACAAGAATGCGCGGAGGAAGAGTGCTAGGAACTCGTTGAAAATAACGAAACACTGCGAATCGACAGATGTGCTCTTAAAATGCGTCAGAGCCTACTGTTTTGTAGGAGCGCTAAATTCCAATTTTGTAGCAGTGCACAACGGCAAATTTGTAAACAAAAATTAACCTTTCGTCGCTACAAGAGATGGATACTTTGCCGAACAGCCTGTGTCTTGTGTGCATGTTTTCGCACCTTTCCACGGCACGGCGCAGCACAGAGCGGCTCTGGTAGCTCCGAACGGCCGCACACGGCGCCTCGGACACGCCGGTTCGGCCCGCGCCCATCTCGCAGATGCTTCTCGTACTTGTGCTGTCATATGGACCGCGACCCGAGCGGCAGCGAGCGGCAGTCGAGCAAAGTCGGGACAAGTCGGGACGGAAGGGGACAGCCGAGAATGCACCGTGCGAATTACGCAAATATCTGGAAGCGCGACGCGTGTCAGGCAGGTGAGACCGCTTCCCTCTGTCTTCATTTCTTGCTTTCTTGTCACTACCCCTGCCAGCCCTTTTTTCATGCTACCTTTCTCATGTGACAAAGATGCTTCCATACTGATTTTAAACTATCGTAAGATACGATGTTAAGGAACTCAATTTGAAAAGAGTGCGCCAAGGAAGACTTCCAAAGAGTCTCTGGAAATAACAAAACAGTGTGAAGTGACAGAAATGTTGTGAAATACGTCAGGGCATATTGTTTTGTAGCAGTGCACAACGGCAAATTTGTAAACAAAAATTTACCTTTCGTCGCTACAAGAGATGGATACTTTGTCGAACAAACGAATGACAGGCGGTACAACGAGCAGCTGTGTTGTGCGTCTGACCCACGTGGCGGCGCGCCGCACTGCGCGTCGCCTTCGAGGTGGAAGGACGTGCTTTGCGTCAAATGTGCCACCGAAGACGGCGATTGCGTGTGTTGGGAGGAGAGGCGAAGCCTTCTTCTGCCGTGCGGCTACTGTATAAGGACGCCAACGGCCATACCATGTTGAATACACCGGTTCTCGTCCGATCACCGAAGTTAAGCAACATCGGGCCCGGTTAGTACTTGGATGGGTGACCGCCTGGGAACACCGGGTGCTGTTGGCTCCCTCTCTTCTTCTAAATTTTATGTCACTACACCTGCCAGTCCTCTTTTCATACAAACTCTCAGGTGCGACAAAGATGCTTCCACAAGCATTTTAAACCACTGTATTAAATGTAAGATGCAAAATTACAGTAATGAACTCAGTTTGAACAAGAATGCGCGGAGGAAGAGTGCTAGGAACTCGTTGAAAATAACGAAACACTGCGAATCGACAGATGTGCTCTTAAAATGCGTCAGAGCCTACTGTTTTGTAGGAGCGCTAAATTCCAATTTTGTAGCAGTGCACAACGGCAAATTTGTAAACAAAAATTAACCTTTCGTCGCTACAAGAGATGGATACTTTGCCGAACAGCCTGTGTCTTGTGTGCATGTTTTCGCACCTTTCCACGGCACGGCGCAGCACAGAGCGGCTCTGGTAGCTCCGAACGGCCGCACACGGCGCCTCGGACACGCCGGTTCGGCCCGCGCCCATCTCGCAGATGCTTCTCGTACTTGTGCTGTCATATGGACCGCGACCCGAGCGGCAGCGAGCGGCAGTCGAGCAAAGTCGGGACAAGTCGGGACGGAAGGGGACAGCCGAGAATGCACCGTGCGAATTACGCAAATATCTGGAAGCGCGACGCGTGTCAGGCAGGTGAGACCGCTTCCCTCTGTCTTCATTTCTTGCTTTCTTGTCACTACCCCTGCCAGCCCTTTTTTCATGCTACCTTTCTCATGTGACAAAGATGCTTCCATACTGATTTTAAACTATCGTAAGATACGATGTTAAGGAACTCAATTTGAAAAGAGTGCGCCAAGGAAGACTTCCAAAGAGTCTCTGGAAATAACAAAACAGTGTGAAGTGACAGAAATGTTGTGAAATACGTCAGGGCATATTGTTTTGTAGCAGTGCACAACGGCAAATTTGTAAACAAAAATTTACCTTTCGTCGCTACAAGAGATGGATACTTTGTCGAACAAACGAATGACAGGCGGTGCAACGAGCAGCTGTGTTGTGCGTCTGACCCACGTGGCGGCGCGCCGCACTGCGCGTCGCCTTCGAGGTGGAAGGACGTGCTTTGCGTCAAATGTGCCACCGAAGACGGCGATTGCGTGTGTTGGGAGGAGAGGCGAAGCCTTCTTCTGCCGTGCGGCTACTGTATAAGGACGCCAACGGCCATACCATGTTGAATACACCGGTTCTCGTCCGATCACCGAAGTTAAGCAACATCGGGCCCGGTTAGTACTTGGATGGGTGACCGCCTGGGAACACCGGGTGCTGTTGGCTCCCTCTCTTCTTCTAAATTTTATGTCACTACACCTGCCAGTCCTCTTTTCATACAAACTCTCAGGTGCGACAAAGATGCTTCCACAAGCATTTTAAACCACTGTATTAAATGTAAGATGCAAAATTACAGTAATGAACTCAGTTTGAACAAGAATGCGCGGAGGAAGAGTGCTAGGAACTCGTTGAAAATAACGAAACACTGCGAATCGACAGATGTGCTCTTAAAATGCGTCAGAGCCTACTGTTTTGTAGGAGCGCTAAATTCCAATTTTGTAGCAGTGCACAACGGCAAATTTGTAAACAAAAATTAACCTTTCGTCGCTACAAGAGATGGATACTTTGCCGAACAGCCTGTGTCTTGTGTGCATGTTTTCGCACCTTTCCACGGCACGGCGCAGCACAGAGCGGCTCTGGTAGCTCCGAACGGCCGCACACGGCGCCTCGGACACGCCGGTTCGGCCCGCGCCCATCTCGCAGATGCTTCTCGTACTTGTGCTGTCATATGGACCGCGACCCGAGCGGCAGCGAGCGGCAGTCGAGCAAAGTCGGGACAAGTCGGGACGGAAGGGGACAGCCGAGAATGCACCGTGCGAATTACGCAAATATCTGGAAGCGCGACGCGTGTCAGGCAGGTGAGACCGCTTCCCTCTGTCTTCATTTCTTGCTTTCTTGTCACTACCCCTGCCAGCCCTTTTTTCATGCTACCTTTCTCATGTGACAAAGATGCTTCCATACTGATTTTAAACTATCGTAAGATACGATGTTAAGGAACTCAATTTGAAAAGAGTGCGCCAAGGAAGACTTCCAAAGAGTCTCTGGAAATAACAAAACAGTGTGAAGTGACAGAAATGTTGTGAAATACGTCAGGGCATATTGTTTTGTAGCAGTGCACAACGGCAAATTTGTAAACAAAAATTTACCTTTCGTCGCTACAAGAGATGGATACTTTGTCGAACAAACGAATGACAGGCGGTACAACGAGCAGCTGTGTTGTGCGTCTGACCCACGTGGCGGCGGGCCGCACTGCGCGTCGCCTTCGAGGTGGAAGGACGTGCTTTGCGTCAAATGTGCCACCGAAGACGGCGATTGCGTGTGTTGGGAGGAGAGGCGAAGCCTTCTTCTGCCGTGCGGCTACTGTATAAGGACGCCAACGGCCATACCATGTTGAATACACCGGTTCTCGTCCGATCACCGAAGTTAAGCAACATCGGGCCCGGTTAGTACTTGGATGGGTGACCGCCTGGGAACACCGGGTGCTGTTGGCTCCCTCTCTTCTTCTAAATTTTATGTCACTACACCTGCCAGTCCTCTTTTCATACAAACTCTCAGGTGCGACAAAGATGCTTCCACAAGCATTTTAAACCACTGTATTAAATGTAAGATGCAAAATTACAGTAATGAACTCAGTTTGAACAAGAATGCGCGGAGGAAGAGTGCTAGGAACTCGTTGAAAATAACGAAACACTGCGAATCGACAGATGTGCTCTTAAAATGCGTCAGAGCCTACTGTTTTGTAGGAGCGCTAAATTCCAATTTTGTAGCAGTGCACAACGGCAAATTTGTAAACAAAAATTAACCTTTCGTCGCTACAAGAGATGGATACTTTGCCGAACAGCCTGTGTCTTGTGTGCATGTTTTCGCACCTTTCCACGGCACGGCGCAGCACAGAGCGGCTCTGGTAGCTCCGAACGGCCGCACACGGCGCCTCGGACACGCCGGTTCGGCCCGCGCCCATCTCGCAGATGCTTCTCGTACTTGTGCTGTCATATGGACCGCGACCCGAGCGGCAGCGAGCGGCAGTCGAGCAAAGTCGGGACAAGTCGGGACGGAAGGGGACAGCCGAGAATGCACCGTGCGAATTACGCAAATATCTGGAAGCGCGACGCGTGTCAGGCAGGTGAGACCGCTTCCCTCTGTCTTCATTTCTTGCTTTCTTGTCACTACCCCTGCCAGCCCTTTTTTCATGCTACCTTTCTCATGTGACAAAGATGCTTCCATACTGATTTTAAACTATCGTAAGATACGATGTTAAGGAACTCAATTTGAAAAGAGTGCGCCAAGGAAGACTTCCAAAGAGTCTCTGGAAATAACAAAACAGTGTGAAGTGACAGAAATGTTGTGAAATACGTCAGGGCATATTGTTTTGTAGCAGTGCACAACGGCAAATTTGTAAACAAAAATTTACCTTTCGTCGCTACAAGAGATGGATACTTTGTCGAACAAACGAATGACAGGCGGTGCAACGAGCAGCTGTGTTGTGCGTCTGACCCACGTGGCGGCGCGCCGCACTGCGCGTCGCCTTCGAGGTGGAAGGACGTGCTTTGCGTCAAATGTGCCACCGAAGACGGCGATTGCGTGTGTTGGGAGGAGAGGCGAAGCCTTCTTCTGCCGTGCGGCTACTGTATAAGGACGCCAACGGCCATACCATGTTGAATACACCGGTTCTCGTCCGATCACCGAAGTTAAGCAACATCGGGCCCGGTTAGTACTTGGATGGGTGACCGCCTGGGAACACCGGGTGCTGTTGGCTCCCTCTCTTCTTCTAAATTTTATGTCACTACACCTGCCAGTCCTCTTTTCATACAAACTCTCAGGTGCGACAAAGATGCTTCCACAAGCATTTTAAACCACTGTATTAAATGTAAGATGCAAAATCACAGTAATGAACTCAGTTTGAACAAGAATGCGCGGAGGAAGAGTGCTAGGAACTCGTTGAAAATAACGAAACACTGCGAATCGACAGATGTGCTCTTAAAATGCGTCAGAGCCTACTGTTTTGTAGGAGCGCTAAATTCCAATTTTGTAGCAGTGCACAACGGCAAATTTGTAAACAAAAATTAACCTTTCGTCGCTACAAGAGATGGATACTTTGCCGAACAGCCTGTGTCTTGTGTGCATGTTTTCGCACCTTTCCACGGCACGGCGCAGCACAGAGCGGCTCTGGTAGCTCCGAACGGCCGCACACGGCGCCTCGGACACGCCGGTTCGGCCCGCGCCCATCTCGCAGATGCTTCTCGTACTTGTGCTGTCATATGGACCGCGACCCGAGCGGCAGCGAGCGGCAGTCGAGCAAAGTCGGGACAAGTCGGGACGGAAGGGGACAGCCGAGAATGCACCGTGCGAATTACGCAAATATCTGGAAGCGCGACGCGTGTCAGGCAGGTGAGACCGCTTCCCTCTGTCTTCATTTCTTGCTTTCTTGTCACTACCCCTGCCAGCCCTTTTTTCATGCTACCTTTCTCATGTGACAAAGATGCTTCCATACTGATTTTAAACTATCGTAAGATACGATGTTAAGGAACTCAATTTGAAAAGAGTGCGCCAAGGAAGACTTCCAAAGAGTCTCTGGAAATAACAAAACAGTGTGAAGTGACAGAAATGTTGTGAAATACGTCAGGGCATATTGTTTTGTAGCAGTGCACAACGGCAAATTTGCAAACAAAAATTTACCTTTCGTCGCTACAAGAGATGGATACTTTGTCGAACAAACGAATGACAGGCGGTGCAACGAGCAGCTGTGTTGTGCGTCTGACCCACGTGGCGGCGCGCCGCACTGCGCGTCGCCTTCGAGGTGGAAGGACGTGCTTTGCGTCAAATGTGCCACCGAAGACGGCGATTGCGTGTGTTGGGAGGAGAGGCGAAGCCTTCTTCTGCCGTGCGGCTACTGTATAAGGACGCCAACGGCCATACCATGTTGAATACACCGGTTCTCGTCCGATCACCGAAGTTAAGCAACATCGGGCCCGGTTAGTACTTGGATGGGTGACCGCCTGGGAACACCGGGTGCTGTTGGCTCCCTCTCTTCTTCTAAATTTTATGTCACTACACCTGCCAGTCCTCTTTTCATACAAACTCTCAGGTGCGACAAAGATGCTTCCACAAGCATTTTAAACCACTGTATTAAATGTAAGATGCAAAATTACAGTAATGAACTCAGTTTGAACAAGAATGCGCGGAGGAAGAGCGCTAGGAACTCGTTGAAAATAACGAAACACTGCGAATCGACAGATGTGCTCTTAAAATGCGTCAGAGCCTACTGTTTTGTAGGAGCGCTAAATTCCAATTTTGTAGCAGTGCACAACGGCAAATTTGTAAACAAAAATTAACCTTTCGTCGCTACAAGAGATGGATACTTTGCCGAACAGCCTGTGTCTTGTGTGCATGTTTTCGCACCTTTCCACGGCACGGCGCAGCACAGAGCGGCTCTGGTAGCTCCGAACGGCCGCACACGGCGCCTCGGACACGCCGGTTCGGCCCGCGCCCATCTCGCAGATGCTTCTCGTACTTGTGCTGTCATATGGACCGCGACCCGAGCGGCAGCGAGCGGCAGTCGAGCAAAGTCGGGACAAGTCGGGACGGAAGGGGACAGCCGAGAATGCACCGTGCGAATTACGCAAATATCTGGAAGCGCGACGCGTGTCAGGCAGGTGAGACCGCTTCCCTCTGTCTTCATTTCTTGCTTTCTTGTCACTACCCCTGCCAGCCCTTTTTTCATGCTACCTTTCTCATGTGACAAAGATGCTTCCATACTGATTTTAAACTATCGTAAGATACGATGTTAAGGAACTCAATTTGAAAAGAGTGCGCCAAGGAAGACTTCCAAAGAGTCTCTGGAAATAACAAAACAGTGTGAAGTGACAGAAATGTTGTGAAATACGTCAGGGCATATTGTTTTGTAGCAGTGCACAACGGCAAATTTGTAAACAAAAATTTACCTTTCGTCGCTACAAGAGATGGATACTTTGTCGAACAAACGAATGACAGGCGGTGCAACGAGCAGCTGTGTTGTGCGTCTGACCCACGTGGCGGCGCGCCGCACTGCGCGTCGCCTTCGAGGTGGAAGGACGTGCTTTGCGTCAAATGTGCCACCGAAGACGGCGATTGCGTGTGTTGGGAGGAGAGGCGAAGCCTTCTTCTGCCGTGCGGCTACTGTATAAGGACGCCAACGGCCATACCATGTTGAATACACCGGTTCTCGTCCGATCACCGAAGTTAAGCAACATCGGGCCCGGTTAGTACTTGGATGGGTGACCGCCTGGGAACACCGGGTGCTGTTGGCTCCCTCTCTTCTTCTAAATTTTATGTCACTACACCTGCCAGTCCTCTTTTCATACAAACTCTCAGGTGCGACAAAGATGCTTCCACAAGCATTTTAAACCACTGTATTAAATGTAAGATGCAAAATCACAGTAATGAACTCAGTTTGAACAAGAATGCGCGGAGGAAGAGTGCTAGGAACTCGTTGAAAATAACGAAACACTGCGAATCGACAGATGTGCTCTTAAAATGCGTCAGAGCCTACTGTTTTGTAGGAGCGCTAAATTCCAATTTTGTAGCAGTGCACAACGGCAAATTTGTAAACAAAAATTAACCTTTCGTCGCTACAAGAGATGGATACTTTGCCGAACAGCCTGTGTCTTGTGTGCATGTTTTCGCACCTTTCCACGGCACGGCGCAGCACAGAGCGGCTCTGGTAGCTCCGAACGGCCGCACACGGCGCCTCGGACACGCCGGTTCGGCCCGCGCCCATCTCGCAGATGCTTCTCGTACTTGTGCTGTCATATGGACCGCGACCCGAGCGGCAGCGAGCGGCAGTCGAGCAAAGTCGGGACAAGTCGGGACGGAAGGGGACAGCCGAGAATGCACCGTGCGAATTACGCAAATATCTGGAAGCGCGACGCGTGTCAGGCAGGTGAGACCGCTTCCCTCTGTCTTCATTTCTTGCTTTCTTGTCACTACCCCTGCCAGCCCTTTTTTCATGCTACCTTTCTCATGTGACAAAGATGCTTCCATACTGATTTTAAACTATCGTAAGATACGATGTTAAGGAACTCAATTTGAAAAGAGTGCGCCAAGGAAGACTTCCAAAGAGTCTCTGGAAATAACAAAACAGTGTGAAGTGACAGAAATGTTGTGAAATACGTCAGGGCATATTGTTTTGTAGCAGTGCACAACGGCAAATTTGTAAACAAAAATTTACCTTTCGTCGCTACAAGAGATGGATACTTTGTCGAACAAACGAATGACAGGCGGTGCAACGAGCAGCTGTGTTGTGCGTCTGACCCACGTGGCGGCGCGCCGCACTGCGCGTCGCCTTCGAGGTGGAAGGACGTGCTTTGCGTCAAATGTGCCACCGAAGACGGCGATTGCGTGTGTTGGGAGGAGAGGCGAAGCCTTCTTCTGCCGTGCGGCTACTGTATAAGGACGCCAACGGCCATACCATGTTGAATACACCGGTTCTCGTCCGATCACCGAAGTTAAGCAACATCGGGCCCGGTTAGTACTTGGATGGGTGACCGCCTGGGAACACCGGGTGCTGTTGGCTCCCTCTCTTCTTCTAAATTTTATGTCACTACACCTGCCAGTCCTCTTTTCATACAAACTCTCAGGTGCGACAAAGATGCTTCCACAAGCATTTTAAACCACTGTATTAAATGTAAGATGCAAAATCACAGTAATGAACTCAGTTTGAACAAGAATGCGCGGAGGAAGAGTGCTAGGAACTCGTTGAAAATAACGAAACACTGCGAATCGACAGATGTGCTCTTAAAATGCGTCAGAGCCTACTGTTTTGTAGGAGCGCTAAATTCCAATTTTGTAGCAGTGCACAACGGCAAATTTGTAAACAAAAATTAACCTTTCGTCGCTACAAGAGATGGATACTTTGCCGAACAGCCTGTGTCTTGTGTGCATGTTTTCGCACCTTTCCACGGCACGGCGCAGCACAGAGCGGCTCTGGTAGCTCCGAACGGCCGCACACGGCGCCTCGGACACGCCGGTTCGGCCCGCGCCCATCTAGCAGATGCTTCTCGTACTTGTGCTGTCATATGGACCGCGACCCGAGCGGCAGCGAGCGGCAGTCGAGCAAAGTCGGGACAAGTCGGGACGGAAGGGGACAGCCGAGAATGCACCGTGCGAATTACGCAAATATCTGGAAGCGCGACGCGTGTCAGGCAGGTGAGACCGCTTCCCTCTGTCTTCATTTCTTGCTTTCTTGTCACTACCCCTGCCAGCCCTTTTTTCATGCTACCTTTCTCATGTGACAAAGATGCTTCCATACTGATTTTAAACTATCGTAAGATACGATGTTAAGGAACTCAATTTGAAAAGAGTGCGCCAAGGAAGACTTCCAAAGAGTCTCTGGAAATAACAAAACAGTGTGAAGTGACAGAAATGTTGTGAAATACGTCAGGGCATATTGTTTTGTAGCAGTGCACAACGGCAAATTTGTAAACAAAAATTTACCTTTCGTCGCTACAAGAGATGGATACTTTGTCGAACAAACGAATGACAGGCGGTGCAACGAGCAGCTGTGTTGTGCGTCTGACCCACGTGGCGGCGCGCCGCACTGCGCGTCGCCTTCGAGGTGGAAGGACGTGCTTTGCGTCAAATGTGCCACCGAAGACGGCGATTGCGTGTGTTGGGAGGAGAGGCGAAGCCTTCTTCTGCCGTGCGGCTACTGTATAAGGACGCCAACGGCCATACCATGTTGAATACACCGGTTCTCGTCCGATCACCGAAGTTAAGCAACATCGGGCCCGGTTAGTACTTGGATGGGTGACCGCCTGGGAACACCGGGTGCTGTTGGCTCCCTCTCTTCTTCTAAATTTTATGTCACTACACCTGCCAGTCCTCTTTTCATACAAACTCTCAGGTGCGACAAAGATGCTTCCACAAGCATTTTAAACCACTGTATTAAATGTAAGATGCAAAATCACAGTAATGAACTCAGTTTGAACAAGAATGCGCGGAGGAAGAGTGCTAGGAACTCGTTGAAAATAACGAAACACTGCGAATCGACAGATGTGCTCTTAAAATGCGTCAGAGCCTACTGTTTTGTAGGAGCGCTAAATTCCAATTTTGTAGCAGTGCACAACGGCAAATTTGTAAACAAAAATTAACCTTTCGTCGCTACAAGAGATGGATACTTTGCCGAACAGCCTGTGTCTTGTGTGCATGTTTTCGCACCTTTCCACGGCACGGCGCAGCACAGAGCGGCTCTGGTAGCTCCGAACGGCCGCACACGGCGCCTCGGACACGCCGGTTCGGCCCGCGCCCATCTCGCAGATGCTTCTCGTACTTGTGCTGTCATATGGACCGCGACCCGAGCGGCAGCGAGCGGCAGTCGAGCAAAGTCGGGACAAGTCGGGACGGAAGGGGACAGCCGAGAATGCACCGTGCGAATTACGCAAATATCTGGAAGCGCGACGCGTGTCAGGCAGGTGAGACCGCTTCCCTCTGTCTTCATTTCTTGCTTTCTTGTCGCTACCCCTGCCAGCCCTTTTTTCATGCTACCTTTCTCATGTGACAAAGATGCTTCCATACTGATTTTAAACTATCGTAAGATACGATGTTAAGGAACTCAATTTGAAAAGAGTGCGCCAAGGAAGACTTCCAAAGAGTCTCTGGAAATAACAAAACAGTGTGAAGTGACAGAAATGTTGTGAAATACGTCAGGGCATATTGTTTTGTAGCAGTGCACAACGGCAAATTTGTAAACAAAAATTTACCTTTCGTCGCTACAAGAGATGGATACTTTGTCGAACAAACGAATGACAGGCGGTGCAACGAGCAGCTGTGTTGTGCGTCTGACCCACGTGGCGGCGCGCCGCACTGCGCGTCGCCTTCGAGGTGGAAGGACGTGCTTTGCGTCAAATGTGCCACCGAAGACGGCGATTGCGTGTGTTGGGAGGAGAGGCGAAGCCTTCTTCTGCCGTGCGGCTACTGTATAAGGACGCCAACGGCCATACCATGTTGAATACACCGGTTCTCGTCCGATCACCGAAGTTAAGCAACATCGGGCCCGGTTAGTACTTGGATGGGTGACCGCCTGGGAACACCGGGTGCTGTTGGCTCCCTCTCTTCTTCTAAATTTTATGTCACTACACCTGCCAGTCCTCTTTTCATACAAACTCTCAGGTGCGACAAAGATGCTTCCACAAGCATTTTAAACCACTGTATTAAATGTAAGATGCAAAATCACAGTAATGAACTCAGTTTGAACAAGAATGCGCGGAGGAAGAGTGCTAGGAACTCGTTGAAAATAACGAAACACTGCGAATCGACAGATGTGCTCTTAAAATGCGTCAGAGCCTACTGTTTTGTAGGAGCGCTAAATTCCAATTTTGTAGCAGTGCACAACGGCAAATTTGTAAACAAAAATTAACCTTTCGTCGCTACAAGAGATGGATACTTTGCCGAACAGCCTGTGTCTTGTGTGCATGTTTTCGCACCTTTCCACGGCACGGCGCAGCACAGAGCGGCTCTGGTAGCTCCGAACGGCCGCACACGGCGCCTCGGACACGCCGGTTCGGCCCGCGCCCATCTCGCAGATGCTTCTCGTACTTGTGCTGTCATATGGACCGCGACCCGAGCGGCAGCGAGCGGCAGTCGAGCAAAGTCGGGACAAGTCGGGACGGAAGGGGACAGCCGAGAATGCACCGTGCGAATTACGCAAATATCTGGAAGCGCGACGCGTGTCAGGCAGGTGAGACCGCTTCCCTCTGTCTTCATTTCTTGCTTTCTTGTCACTACCCCTGCCAGCCCTTTTTTCATGCTACCTTTCTCATGTGACAAAGATGCTTCCATACTGATTTTAAACTATCGTAAGATACGATGTTAAGGAACTCAATTTGAAAAGAGTGCGCCAAGGAAGACTTCCAAAGAGTCTCTGGAAATAACAAAACAGTGTGAAGTGACAGAAATGTTGTGAAATACGTCAGGGCATATTGTTTTGTAGCAGTGCACAACGGCAAATTTGTAAACAAAAATTTACCTTTCGTCGCTACAAGAGATGGATACTTTGTCGAACAAACGAATGACAGGCGGTGCAACGAGCAGCTGTGTTGTGCGTCTGACCCACGTGGCGGCGCGCCGCACTGCGCGTCGCCTTCGAGGTGGAAGGACGTGCTTTGCGTCAAATGTGCCACCGAAGACGGCGATTGCGTGTGTTGGGAGGAGAGGCGAAGCCTTCTTCTGCCGTGCGGCTACTGTATAAGGACGCCAACGGCCATACCATGTTGAATACACCGGTTCTCGTCCGATCACCGAAGTTAAGCAACATCGGGCCCGGTTAGTACTTGGATGGGTGACCGCCTGGGAACACCGGGTGCTGTTGGCTCCCTCTCTTCTTCTAAATTTTATGTCACTACACCTGCCAGTCCTCTTTTCATACAAACTCTCAGGTGCGACAAAGATGCTTCCACAAGCATTTTAAACCACTGTATTAAATGTAAGATGCAAAATCACAGTAATGAACTCAGTTTGAACAAGAATGCGCGGAGGAAGAGTGCTAGGAACTCGTTGAAAATAACGAAACACTGCGAATCGACAGATGTGCTCTTAAAATGCGTCAGAGCCTACTGTTTTGTAGGAGCGCTAAATTCCAATTTTGTAGCAGTGCACAACGGCAAATTTGTAAACAAAAATTAACCTTTCGTCGCTACAAGAGATGGATACTTTGCCGAACAGCCTGTGTCTTGTGTGCATGTTTTCGCACCTTTCCACGGCACGGCGCAGCACAGAGCGGCTCTGGTAGCTCCGAACGGCCGCACACGGCGCCTCGGACACGCCGGTTCGGCCCGCGCCCATCTAGCAGATGCTTCTCGTACTTGTGCTGTCATATGGACCGCGACCCGAGCGGCAGCGAGCGGCAGTCGAGCAAAGTCGGGACAAGTCGGGACGGAAGGGGACAGCCGAGAATGCACCGTGCGAATTACGCAAATATCTGGAAGCGCGACGCGTGTCAGGCAGGTGAGACCGCTTCCCTCTGTCTTCATTTCTTGCTTTCTTGTCACTACCCCTGCCAGCCCTTTTTTCATGCTACCTTTCTCATGTGACAAAGATGCTTCCATACTGATTTTAAACTATCGTAAGATACGATGTTAAGGAACTCAATTTGAAAAGAGTGCGCCAAGGAAGACTTCCAAAGAGTCTCTGGAAATAACAAAACAGTGTGAAGTGACAGAAATGTTGTGAAATACGTCAGGGCATATTGTTTTGTAGCAGTGCACAACGGCAAATTTGTAAACAAAAATTTACCTTTCGTCGCTACAAGAGATGGATACTTTGTCGAACAAACGAATGACAGGCGGTGCAACGAGCAGCTGTGTTGTGCGTCTGACCCACGTGGCGGCGCGCCGCACTGCGCGTCGCCTTCGAGGTGGAAGGACGTGCTTTGCGTCAAATGTGCCACCGAAGACGGCGATTGCGTGTGTTGGGAGGAGAGGCGAAGCCTTCTTCTGCCGTGCGGCTACTGTATAAGGACGCCAACGGCCATACCATGTTGAATACACCGGTTCTCGTCCGATCACCGAAGTTAAGCAACATCGGGCCCGGTTAGTACTTGGATGGGTGACCGCCTGGGAACACCGGGTGCTGTTGGCTCCCTCTCTTCTTCTAAATTTTATGTCACTACACCTGCCAGTCCTCTTTTCATACAAACTCTCAGGTGCGACAAAGATGCTTCCACAAGCATTTTAAACCACTGTATTAAATGTAAGATGCAAAATTACAGTAATGAACTCAGTTTGAACAAGAATGCGCGGAGGAAGAGTGCTAGGAACTCGCTGAAAATAACGAAACACTGCGAATCGACAGATGTGCTCTTAAAATGCGTCAGAGCCTACTGTTTTGTAGGAGCGCTAAATTCCAATTTTGTAGCAGTGCACAACGGCAAATTTGTAAACAAAAATTAACCTTTCGTCGCTACAAGAGATGGATACTTTGCCGAACAGCCTGTGTCTTGTGTGCATGTTTTCGCACCTTTCCACGGCACGGCGCAGCACAGAGCGGCTCTGGTAGCTCCGAACGGCCGCACACGGCGCCTCGGACACGCCGGTTCGGCCCGCGCCCATCTCGCAGATGCTTCTCGTACTTGTGCTGTCATATGGACCGCGACCCGAGCGGCAGCGAGCGGCAGTCGAGCAAAGTCGGGACAAGTCGGGACGGAAGGGGACAGCCGAGAATGCACCGTGCGAATTACGCAAATATCTGGAAGCGCGACGCGTGTCAGGCAGGTGAGACCGCTTCCCTCTGTCTTCATTTCTTGCTTTCTTGTCACTACCCCTGCCAGCCCTTTTTTCATGCTACCTTTCTCATGTGACAAAGATGCTTCCATACTGATTTTAAACTATCGTAAGATACGATGTTAAGGAACTCAATTTGAAAAGAGTGCGCCAAGGAAGACTTCCAAAGAGTCTCTGGAAATAACAAAACAGTGTGAAGTGACAGAAATGTTGTGAAATACGTCAGGGCATATTGTTTTGTAGCAGTGCACAACGGCAAATTTGTAAACAAAAATTTACCTTTCGTCGCTACAAGAGATGGATACTTTGTCGAACAAACGAATGACAGGCGGTGCAACGAGCAGCTGTGTTGTGCGTCTGACCCACGTGGCGGCGCGCCGCACTGCGCGTCGCCTTCGAGGTGGAAGGACGTGCTTTGCGTCAAATGTGCCACCGAAGACGGCGATTGCGTGTGTTGGGAGGAGAGGCGAAGCCTTCTTCTGCCGTGCGGCTACTGTATAAGGACGCCAACGGCCATACCATGTTGAATACACCGGTTCTCGTCCGATCACCGAAGTTGAGCAACATCGGGCCCGGTTAGTACTTGGATGGGTGACCGCCTGGGAACACCGGGTGCTGTTGGCTCCCTCTCTTCTTCTAAATTTTATGTCACTACACCTGCCAGTCCTCTTTTCATACAAACTCTCAGGTGCGACAAAGATGCTTCCACAAGCATTTTAAACCACTGTATTAAATGTAAGATGCAAAATCACGGTAATGAACTCAGTTTGAACAAGAATGCGCGGAGGAAGAGTGCTAGGAACTCGTTGAAAATAACGAAACACTGCGAATCGACAGATGTGCTCTTAAAATGCGTCAGAGCCTACTGTTTTGTAGGAGCGCTAAATTCCAATTTTGTAGCAGTGCACAACGGCAAATTTGTAAACAAAAATTAACCTTTCGTCGCTACAAGAGATGGATACTTTGCCGAACAGCCTGTGTCTTGTGTGCATGTTTTCGCACCTTTCCACGGCACGGCGCAGCACAGAGCGGCTCTGGTAGCTCCGAACGGCCGCACACGGCGCCTCGGACACGCCGGTTCGGCCCGCGCCCATCTCGCAGATGCTTCTCGTACTTGTGCTGTCATATGGACCGCGGCCCGAGCGGCAGCGAGCGGCAGTCGAGCAAAGTCGGGACAAGTCGGGACGGAAGGGGACAGCCGAGAATGCACCGTGCGAATTACGCAAATATCTGGAAGCGCGACGCGTGTCAGGCAGGTGAGACCGCTTCCCTCTGTCTTCATTTCTTGCTTTCTTGTCACTACCCCTGCCAGCCCTTTTTTCATGCTACCTTTCTCATGTGACAAAGATGCTTCCATACTGATTTTAAACTATCGTAAGATACGATGTTAAGGAACTCAATTTGAAAAGAGTGCGCCAAGGAAGACTTCCAAAGAGTCTCTGGAAATAACAAAACAGTGTGAAGTGACAGAAATGTTGTGAAATACGTCAGGGCATATTGTTTTGTAGCAGTGCACAACGGCAAATTTGTAAACAAAAATTTACCTTTCGTCGCTACAAGAGATGGATACTTTGTCGAACAAACGAATGACAGGCGGTACAACGAGCAGCTGTGTTGTGCGTCTGACCCACGTGGCGGCGCGCCGCACTGCGCGTCGCCTTCGAGGTGGAAGGACGTGCTTTGCGTCAAATGTGCCACCGAAGACGGCGATTGCGTGTGTTGGGAGGAGAGGCGAAGCCTTCTTCTGCCGTGCGGCTACTGTATAAGGACGCCAACGGCCATACCATGTTGAATACACCGGTTCTCGTCCGATCACCGAAGTTAAGCAACATCGGGCCCGGTTAGTACTTGGATGGGTGACCGCCTGGGAACACCGGGTGCTGTTGGCTCCCTCTCTTCTTCTAAATTTTATGTCACTACACCTGCCAGTCCTCTTTTCATACAAACTCTCAGGTGCGACAAAGATGCTTCCACAAGCATTTTAAACCACTGTATTAAATGTAAGATGCAAAATTACAGTAATGAACTCAGTTTGAACAAGAATGCGCGGAGGAAGAGTGCTAGGAACTCGTTGAAAATAACGAAACACTGCGAATCGACAGATGTGCTCTTAAAATGCGTCAGAGCCTACTGTTTTGTAGGAGCGCTAAATTCCAATTTTGTAGCAGTGCACAACGGCAAATTTGTAAACAAAAATTAACCTTTCGTCGCTACAAGAGATGGATACTTTGCCGAACAGCCTGTGTCTTGTGTGCATGTTTTCGCACCTTTCCACGGCATGGCGCAGCACAGAGCGGCTCTGGTAGCTCCGAACGGCCGCACACGGCGCCTCGGACACGCCGGTTCGGCCCGCGCCCATCTCGCAGATGCTTCTCGTACTTGTGCTGTCATATGGACCGCGACCCGAGCGGCAGCGAGCGGCAGTCGAGCAAAGTCGGGACAAGTCGGGACGGAAGGGGACAGCCGAGAATGCACCGTGCGAATTACGCAAATATCTGGAAGCGCGACGCGTGTCAGGCAGGTGAGACCGCTTCCCTCTGTCTTCATTTCTTGCTTTCTTGTCACTACCCCTGCCAGCCCTTTTTTCATGCTACCTTTCTCATGTGACAAAGATGCTTCCATACTGATTTTAAACTATCGTAAGATACGATGTTAAGGAACTCAATTTGAAAAGAGTGCGCCAAGGAAGACTTCCAAAGAGTCTCTGGAAATAACAAAACAGTGTGAAGTGACAGAAATGTTGTGAAATACGTCAGGGCATATTGTTTTGTAGCAGTGCACAACGGCAAATTTGTAAACAAAAATTTACCTTTCGTCGCTACAAGAGATGGATACTTTGTCGAACAAACGAATGACAGGCGGTACAACGAGCAGCTGTGTTGTGCGTCTGACCCACGTGGCGGCGCGCCGCACTGCGCGTCGCCTTCGAGGTGGAAGGACGTGCTTTGCGTCAAATGTGCCACCGAAGACGGCGATTGCGTGTGTTGGGAGGAGAGGCGAAGCCTTCTTCTGCCGTGCGGCTACTGTATAAGGACGCCAACGGCCATACCATGTTGAATACACCGGTTCTCGTCCGATCACCGAAGTTAAGCAACATCGGGCCCGGTTAGTACTTGGATGGGTGACCGCCTGGGAACACCGGGTGCTGTTGGCTCCCTCTCTTCTTCTAAATTTTATGTCACTACACCTGCCAGTCCTCTTTTCATACAAACTCTCAGGTGCGACAAAGATGCTTCCACAAGCATTTTAAACCACTGTATTAAATGTAAGATGCAAAATTACAGTAATGAACTCAGTTTGAACAAGAATGCGCGGAGGAAGAGTGCTAGGAACTCGTTGAAAATAACGAAACACTGCGAATCGACAGATGTGCTCTTAAAATGCGTCAGAGCCTACTGTTTTGTAGGAGCGCTAAATTCCAATTTTGTAGCAGTGCACAACGGCAAATTTGTAAACAAAAATTAACCTTTCGTCGCTACAAGAGATGGATACTTTGCCGAACAGCCTGTGTCTTGTGTGCATGTTTTCGCACCTTTCCACGGCACGGCGCAGCACAGAGCGGCTCTGGTAGCTCCGAACGGCCGCACACGGCGCCTCGGACACGCCGGTTCGGCCCGCGCCCATCTCGCAGATGCTTCTCGTACTTGTGCTGTCATATGGACCGCGACCCGAGCGGCAGCGAGCGGCAGTCGAGCAAAGTCGGGACAAGTCGGGACGGAAGGGGACAGCCGAGAATGCACCGTGCGAATTACGCAAATATCTGGAAGCGCGACGCGTGTCAGGCAGGTGAGACCGCTTCCCTCTGTCTTCATTTCTTGCTTTCTTGTCACTACCCCTGCCAGCCCTTTTTTCATGCTACCTTTCTCATGTGACAAAGATGCGTCCATACTGATTTTAAACTATCGTAAGATACGATGTTAAGGAACTCAATTTGAAAAGAGTGCGCCAAGGAAGACTTCCAAAGAGTCTCTGGAAATAACAAAACAGTGTGAAGTGACAGAAATGTTGTGAAATACGTCAGGGCATATTGTTTTGTAGCAGTGCACAACGGCAAATTTGTAAACAAAAATTTACCTTTCGTCGCTACAAGAGATGGATACTTTGTCGAACAAACGAATGACAGGCGGTACAACGAGCAGCTGTGTTGTGCGTCTGACCCACGTGGCGGCGCGCCGCACTGCGCGTCGCCTTCGAGGTGGAAGGACGTGCTTTGCGTCAAATGTGCCACCGAAGACGGCGATTGCGTGTGTTGGGAGGAGAGGCGAAGCCTTCTTCTGCCGTGCGGCTACTGTATAAGGACGCCAACGGCCATACCATGTTGAATACACCGGTTCTCGTCCGATCACCGAAGTTAAGCAACATCGGGCCCGGTTAGTACTTGGATGGGTGACCGCCTGGGAACACCGGGTGCTGTTGGCTCCCTCTCTTCTTCTAAATTTTATGTCACTACACCTGCCAGTCCTCTTTTCATACAAACTCTCAGGTGCGACAAAGATGCTTCCACAAGCATTTTAAACCACTGTATTAAATGTAAGATGCAAAATTACAGTAATGAACTCAGTTTGAACAAGAATGCGCGGAGGAAGAGTGCTAGGAACTCGTTGAAAATAACGAAACACTGCGAATCGACAGATGTGCTCTTAAAATGCGTCAGAGCCTACTGTTTTGTAGGAGCGCTAAATTCCAATTTTGTAGCAGTGCACAACGGCAAATTTGTAAACAAAAATTAACCTTTCGTCGCTACAAGAGATGGATACTTTGCCGAACAGCCTGTGTCTTGTGTGCATGTTTTCGCACCTTTCCACGGCACGGCGCAGCACAGAGCGGCTCTGGTAGCTCCGAACGGCCGCACACGGCGCCTCGGACACGCCGGTTCGGCCCGCGCCCATCTCGCAGATGCTTCTCGTACTTGTGCTGTCATATGGACCGCGACCCGAGCGGCAGCGAGCGGCAGTCGAGCAAAGTCGGGACAAGTCGGGACGGAAGGGGACAGCCGAGAATGCACCGTGCGAATTACGCAAATATCTGGAAGCGCGACGCGTGTCAGGCAGGTGAGACCGCTTCCCTCTGTCTTCATTTCTTGCTTTCTTGTCACTACCCCTGCCAGCCCTTTTTTCATGCTACCTTTCTCATGTGACAAAGATGCGTCCATACTGATTTTAAACTATCGTAAGATACGATGTTAAGGAACTCAATTTGAAAAGAGTGCGCCAAGGAAGACTTCCAAAGAGTCTCTGGAAATAACAAAACAGTGTGAAGTGACAGAAATGTTGTGAAATACGTCAGGGCATATTGTTTTGTAGCAGTGCACAACGGCAAATTTGTAAACAAAAATTTACCTTTCGTCGCTACAAGAGATGGATACTTTGTCGAACAAACGAATGACAGGCGGTACAACGAGCAGCTGTGTTGTGCGTCTGACCCACGTGGCGGCGCGCCGCACTGCGCGTCGCCTTCGAGGTGGAAGGACGTGCTTTGCGTCAAATGTGCCACCGAAGACGGCGATTGCGTGTGTTGGGAGGAGAGGCGAAGCCTTCTTCTGCCGTGCGGCTACTGTATAAGGACGCCAACGGCCATACCATGTTGAATACACCGGTTCTCGTCCGATCACCGAAGTTAAGCAACATCGGGCCCGGTTAGTACTTGGATGGGTGACCGCCTGGGAACACCGGGTGCTGTTGGCTCCCTCTCTTCTTCTAAATTTTATGTCACTACACCTGCCAGTCCTCTTTTCATACAAACTCTCAGGTGCGACAAAGATGCTTCCACAAGCATTTTAAACCACTGTATTAAATGTAAGATGCAAAATTACAGTAATGAACTCAGTTTGAACAAGAATGCGCGGAGGAAGAGTGCTAGGAACTCGTTGAAAATAACGAAACACTGCGAATCGACAGATGTGCTCTTAAAATGCGTCAGAGCCTACTGTTTTGTAGGAGCGCTAAATTCCAATTTTGTAGCAGTGCACAACGGCAAATTTGTAAACAAAAATTAACCTTTCGTCGCTACAAGAGATGGATACTTTGCCGAACAGCCTGTGTCTTGTGTGCATGTTTTCGCACCTTTCCACGGCACGGCGCAGCACAGAGCGGCTCTGGTAGCTCCGAACGGCCGCACACGGCGCCTCGGACACGCCGGTTCGGCCCGCGCCCATCTCGCAGATGCTTCTCGTACTTGTGCTGTCATATGGACCGCGACCCGAGCGGCAGCGAGCGGCAGTCGAGCAAAGTCGGGACAAGTCGGGACGGAAGGGGACAGCCGAGAATGCACCGTGCGAATTACGCAAATATCTGGAAGCGCGACGCGTGTCAGGCAGGTGAGACCGCTTCCCTCTGTCTTCATTTCTTGCTTTCTTGTCACTACCCCTGCCAGCCCTTTTTTCATGCTACCTTTCTCATGTGACAAAGATGCTTCCATACTGATTTTAAACTATCGTAAGATACGATGTTAAGGAACTCAATTTGAAAAGAGTGCGCCAAGGAAGACTTCCAAAGAGTCTCTGGAAATAACAAAACAGTGTGAAGTGACAGAAATGTTGTGAAATACGTCAGGGCATATTGTTTTGTAGCAGTGCACAACGGCAAATTTGTAAACAAAAATTTACCTTTCGTCGCTACAAGAGATGGATACTTTGTCGAACAAACGAATGACAGGCGGTGCAACGAGCAGCTGTGTTGTGCGTCTGACCCACGTGGCGGCGCGCCGCACTGCGCGTCGCCTTCGAGGTGGAAGGACGTGCTTTGCGTCAAATGTGCCACCGAAGACGGCGATTGCGTGTGTTGGGAGGAGAGGCGAAGCCTTCTTCTGCCGTGCGGCTACTGTATAAGGACGCCAACGGCCATACCATGTTGAATACACCGGTTCTCGTCCGATCACCGAAGTTAAGCAACATCGGGCCCGGTTAGTACTTGGATGGGTGACCGCCTGGGAACACCGGGTGCTGTTGGCTCCCTCTCTTCTTCTAAATTTTATGTCACTACACCTGCCAGTCCTCTTTTCATACAAACTCTCAGGTGCGACAAAGATGCTTCCACAAGCATTTTAAACCACTGTATTAAATGTAAGATGCAAAATTACAGTAATGAACTCAGTTTGAACAAGAATGCGCGGAGGAAGAGTGCTAGGAACTCGTTGAAAATAACGAAACACTGCGAATCGACAGATGTGCTCTTAAAATGCGTCAGAGCCTACTGTTTTGTAGGAGCGCTAAATTCCAATTTTGTAGCAGTGCACAACGGCAAATTTGTAAACAAAAATTAACCTTTCGTCGCTACAAGAGATGGATACTTTGCCGAACAGCCTGTGTCTTGTGTGCATGTTTTCGCACCTTTCCACGGCACGGCGCAGCACAGAGCGGCTCTGGTAGCTCCGAACGGCCGCACACGGCGCCTCGGACACGCCGGTTCGGCCCGCGCCCATCTCGCAGATGCTTCTCGTACTTGTGCTGTCATATGGACCGCGACCCGAGCGGCAGCGAGCGGCAGTCGAGCAAAGTCGGGACAAGTCGGGACGGAAGGGGACAGCCGAGAATGCACCGTGCGAATTACGCAAATATCTGGAAGCGCGACGCGTGTCAGGCAGGTGAGACCGCTTCCCTCTGTCTTCATTTCTTGCTTTCTTGTCACTACCCCTGCCAGCCCTTTTTTCATGCTACCTTTCTCATGTGACAAAGATGCGTCCATACTGATTTTAAACTATCGTAAGATACGATGTTAAGGAACTCAATTTGAAAAGAGTGCGCCAAGGAAGACTTCCAAAGAGTCTCTGGAAATAACAAAACAGTGTGAAGTGACAGAAATGTTGTGAAATACGTCAGGGCATATTGTTTTGTAGCAGTGCACAACGGCAAATTTGTAAACAAAAATTTACCTTTCGTCGCTACAAGAGATGGATACTTTGTCGAACAAACGAATGACAGGCGGTACAACGAGCAGCTGTGTTGTGCGTCTGACCCACGTGGCGGCGCGCCGCACTGCGCGTCGCCTTCGAGGTGGAAGGACGTGCTTTGCGTCAAATGTGCCACCGAAGACGGCGATTGCGTGTGTTGGGAGGAGAGGCGAAGCCTTCTTCTGCCGTGCGGCTACTGTATAAGGACGCCAACGGCCATACCATGTTGAATACACCGGTTCTCGTCCGATCACCGAAGTTAAGCAACATCGGGCCCGGTTAGTACTTGGATGGGTGACCGCCTGGGAACACCGGGTGCTGTTGGCTCCCTCTCTTCTTCTAAATTTTATGTCACTACACCTGCCAGTCCTCTTTTCATACAAACTCTCAGGTGCGACAAAGATGCTTCCACAAGCATTTTAAACCACTGTATTAAATGTAAGATGCAAAATTACAGTAATGAACTCAGTTTGAACAAGAATGCGCGGAGGAAGAGTGCTAGGAACTCGTTGAAAATAACGAAACACTGCGAATCGACAGATGTGCTCTTAAAATGCGTCAGAGCCTACTGTTTTGTAGGAGCGCTAAATTCCAATTTTGTAGCAGTGCACAACGGCAAATTTGTAAACAAAAATTAACCTTTCGTCGCTACAAGAGATGGATACTTTGCCGAACAGCCTGTGTCTTGTGTGCATGTTTTCGCACCTTTCCACGGCACGGCGCAGCACAGAGCGGCTCTGGTAGCTCCGAACGGCCGCACACGGCGCCTCGGACACGCCGGTTCGGCCCGCGCCCATCTCGCAGATGCTTCTCGTACTTGTGCTGTCATATGGACCGCGACCCGAGCGGCAGCGAGCGGCAGTCGAGCAAAGTCGGGACAAGTCGGGACGGAAGGGGACAGCCGAGAATGCACCGTGCGAATTACGCAAATATCTGGAAGCGCGACGCGTGTCAGGCAGGTGAGACCGCTTCCCTCTGTCTTCATTTCTTGCTTTCTTGTCACTACCCCTGCCAGCCCTTTTTTCATGCTACCTTTCTCATGTGACAAAGATGCGTCCATACTGATTTTAAACTATCGTAAGATACGATGTTAAGGAACTCAATTTGAAAAGAGTGCGCCAAGGAAGACTTCCAAAGAGTCTCTGGAAATAACAAAACAGTGTGAAGTGACAGAAATGTTGTGAAATACGTCAGGGCATATTGTTTTGTAGCAGTGCACAACGGCAAATTTGTAAACAAAAATTTACCTTTCGTCGCTACAAGAGATGGATACTTTGTCGAACAAACGAATGACAGGCGGTACAACGAGCAGCTGTGTTGTGCGTCTGACCCACGTGGCGGCGCGCCGCACTGCGCGTCGCCTTCGAGGTGGAAGGACGTGCTTTGCGTCAAATGTGCCACCGAAGACGGCGATTGCGTGTGTTGGGAGGAGAGGCGAAGCCTTCTTCTGCCGTGCGGCTACTGTATAAGGACGCCAACGGCCATACCATGTTGAATACACCGGTTCTCGTCCGATCACCGAAGTTAAGCAACATCGGGCCCGGTTAGTACTTGGATGGGTGACCGCCTGGGAACACCGGGTGCTGTTGGCTCCCTCTCTTCTTCTAAATTTTATGTCACTACACCTGCCAGTCCTCTTTTCATACAAACTCTCAGGTGCGACAAAGATGCTTCCACAAGCATTTTAAACCACTGTATTAAATGTAAGATGCAAAATTACAGTAATGAACTCAGTTTGAACAAGAATGCGCGGAGGAAGAGTGCTAGGAACTCGTTGAAAATAACGAAACACTGCGAATCGACAGATGTGCTCTTAAAATGCGTCAGAGCCTACTGTTTTGTAGGAGCGCTAAATTCCAATTTTGTAGCAGTGCACAACGGCAAATTTGTAAACAAAAATTAACCTTTCGTCGCTACAAGAGATGGATACTTTGCCGAACAGCCTGTGTCTTGTGTGCATGTTTTCGCACCTTTCCACGGCACGGCGCAGCACAGAGCGGCTCTGGTAGCTCCGAACGGCCGCACACGGCGCCTCGGACACGCCGGTTCGGCCCGCGCCCATCTCGCAGATGCTTCTCGTACTTGTGCTGTCATATGGACCGCGACCCGAGCGGCAGCGAGCGGCAGTCGAGCAAAGTCGGGACAAGTCGGGACGGAAGGGGACAGCCGAGAATGCACCGTGCGAATTACGCAAATATCTGGAAGCGCGACGCGTGTCAGGCAGGTGAGACCGCTTCCCTCTGTCTTCATTTCTTGCTTTCTTGTCACTACCCCTGCCAGCCCTTTTTTCATGCTACCTTTCTCATGTGACAAAGATGCTTCCATACTGATTTTAAACTATCGTAAGATACGATGTTAAGGAACTCAATTTGAAAAGAGTGCGCCAAGGAAGACTTCCAAAGAGTCTCTGGAAATAACAAAACAGTGTGAAGTGACAGAAATGTTGTGAAATACGTCAGGGCATATTGTTTTGTAGCAGTGCACAACGGCAAATTTGTAAACAAAAATTTACCTTTCGTCGCTACAAGAGATGGATACTTTGTCGAACAAACGAATGACAGGCGGTGCAACGAGCAGCTGTGTTGTGCGTCTGACCCACGTGGCGGCGCGCCGCACTGCGCGTCGCCTTCGAGGTGGAAGGACGTGCTTTGCGTCAAATGTGCCACCGAAGACGGCGATTGCGTGTGTTGGGAGGAGAGGCGAAGCCTTCTTCTGCCGTGCGGCTACTGTATAAGGACGCCAACGGCCATACCATGTTGAATACACCGGTTCTCGTCCGATCACCGAAGTTAAGCAACATCGGGCCCGGTTAGTACTTGGATGGGTGACCGCCTGGGAACACCGGGTGCTGTTGGCTCCCTCTCTTCTTCTAAATTTTATGTCACTACACCTGCCAGTCCTCTTTTCATACAAACTCTCAGGTGCGACAAAGATGCTTCCACAAGCATTTTAAACCACTGTATTAAATGTAAGATGCAAAATTACAGTAATGAACTCAGTTTGAACAAGAATGCGCGGAGGAAGAGTGCTAGGAACTCGTTGAAAATAACGAAACACTGCGAATCGACAGATGTGCTCTTAAAATGCGTCAGAGCCTACTGTTTTGTAGGAGCGCTAAATTCCAATTTTGTAGCAGTGCACAACGGCAAATTTGTAAACAAAAATTAACCTTTCGTCGCTACAAGAGATGGATACTTTGCCGAACAGCCTGTGTCTTGTGTGCATGTTTTCGCACCTTTCCACGGCACGGCGCAGCACAGAGCGGCTCTGGTAGCTCCGAACGGCCGCACACGGCGCCTCGGACACGCCGGTTCGGCCCGCGCCCATCTCGCAGATGCTTCTCGTACTTGTGCTGTCATATGGACCGCGACCCGAGCGGCAGCGAGCGGCAGTCGAGCAAAGTCGGGACAAGTCGGGACGGAAGGGGACAGCCGAGAATGCACCGTGCGAATTACGCAAATATCTGGAAGCGCGACGCGTGTCAGGCAGGTGAGACCGCTTCCCTCTGTCTTCATTTCTTGCTTTCTTGTCACTACCCCTGCCAGCCCTTTTTTCATGCTACCTTTCTCATGTGACAAAGATGCGTCCATACTGATTTTAAACTATCGTAAGATACGATGTTAAGGAACTCAATTTGAAAAGAGTGCGCCAAGGAAGACTTCCAAAGAGTCTCTGGAAATAACAAAACAGTGTGAAGTGACAGAAATGTTGTGAAATACGTCAGGGCATATTGTTTTGTAGCAGTGCACAACGGCAAATTTGTAAACAAAAATTTACCTTTCGTCGCTACAAGAGATGGATACTTTGTCGAACAAACGAATGACAGGCGGTACAACGAGCAGCTGTGTTGTGCGTCTGACCCACGTGGCGGCGCGCCGCACTGCGCGTCGCCTTCGAGGTGGAAGGACGTGCTTTGCGTCAAATGTGCCACCGAAGACGGCGATTGCGTGTGTTGGGAGGAGAGGCGAAGCCTTCTTCTGCCGTGCGGCTACTGTATAAGGACGCCAACGGCCATACCATGTTGAATACACCGGTTCTCGTCCGATCACCGAAGTTAAGCAACATCGGGCCCGGTTAGTACTTGGATGGGTGACCGCCTGGGAACACCGGGTGCTGTTGGCTCCCTCTCTTCTTCTAAATTTTATGTCACTACACCTGCCAGTCCTCTTTTCATACAAACTCTCAGGTGCGACAAAGATGCTTCCACAAGCATTTTAAACCACTGTATTAAATGTAAGATGCAAAATTACAGTAATGAACTCAGTTTGAACAAGAATGCGCGGAGGAAGAGTGCTAGGAACTCGTTGAAAATAACGAAACACTGCGAATCGACAGATGTGCTCTTAAAATGCGTCAGAGCCTACTGTTTTGTAGGAGCGCTAAATTCCAATTTTGTAGCAGTGCACAACGGCAAATTTGTAAACAAAAATTAACCTTTCGTCGCTACAAGAGATGGATACTTTGCCGAACAGCCTGTGTCTTGTGTGCATGTTTTCGCACCTTTCCACGGCACGGCGCAGCACAGAGCGGCTCTGGTAGCTCCGAACGGCCGCACACGGCGCCTCGGACACGCCGGTTCGGCCCGCGCCCATCTCGCAGATGCTTCTCGTACTTGTGCTGTCATATGGACCGCGACCCGAGCGGCAGCGAGCGGCAGTCGAGCAAAGTCGGGACAAGTCGGGACGGAAGGGGACAGCCGAGAATGCACCGTGCGAATTACGCAAATATCTGGAAGCGCGACGCGTGTCAGGCAGGTGAGACCGCTTCCCTCTGTCTTCATTTCTTGCTTTCTTGTCACTACCCCTGCCAGCCCTTTTTTCATGCTACCTTTCTCATGTGACAAAGATGCGTCCATACTGATTTTAAACTATCGTAAGATACGATGTTAAGGAACTCAATTTGAAAAGAGTGCGCCAAGGAAGACTTCCAAAGAGTCTCTGGAAATAACAAAACAGTGTGAAGTGACAGAAATGTTGTGAAATACGTCAGGGCATATTGTTTTGTAGCAGTGCACAACGGCAAATTTGTAAACAAAAATTTACCTTTCGTCGCTACAAGAGATGGATACTTTGTCGAACAAACGAATGACAGGCGGTACAACGAGCAGCTGTGTTGTGCGTCTGACCCACGTGGCGGCGCGCCGCACTGCGCGTCGCCTTCGAGGTGGAAGGACGTGCTTTGCGTCAAATGTGCCACCGAAGACGGCGATTGCGTGTGTTGGGAGGAGAGGCGAAGCCTTCTTCTGCCGTGCGGCTACTGTATAAGGACGCCAACGGCCATACCATGTTGAATACACCGGTTCTCGTCCGATCACCGAAGTTAAGCAACATCGGGCCCGGTTAGTACTTGGATGGGTGACCGCCTGGGAACACCGGGTGCTGTTGGCTCCCTCTCTTCTTCTAAATTTTATGTCACTACACCTGCCAGTCCTCTTTTCATACAAACTCTCAGGTGCGACAAAGATGCTTCCACAAGCATTTTAAACCACTGTATTAAATGTAAGATGCAAAATTACAGTAATGAACTCAGTTTGAACAAGAATGCGCGGAGGAAGAGTGCTAGGAACTCGTTGAAAATAACGAAACACTGCGAATCGACAGATGTGCTCTTAAAATGCGTCAGAGCCTACTGTTTTGTAGGAGCGCTAAATTCCAATTTTGTAGCAGTGCACAACGGCAAATTTGTAAACAAAAATTAACCTTTCGTCGCTACAAGAGATGGATACTTTGCCGAACAGCCTGTGTCTTGTGTGCATGTTTTCGCACCTTTCCACGGCACGGCGCAGCACAGAGCGGCTCTGGTAGCTCCGAACGGCCGCACACGGCGCCTCGGACACGCCGGTTCGGCCCGCGCCCATCTCGCAGATGCTTCTCGTACTTGTGCTGTCATATGGACCGCGACCCGAGCGGCAGCGAGCGGCAGTCGAGCAAAGTCGGGACAAGTCGGGACGGAAGGGGACAGCCGAGAATGCACCGTGCGAATTACGCAAATATCTGGAAGCGCGACGCGTGTCAGGCAGGTGAGACCGCTTCCCTCTGTCTTCATTTCTTGCTTTCTTGTCACTACCCCTGCCAGCCCTTTTTTCATGCTACCTTTCTCATGTGACAAAGATGCTTCCATACTGATTTTAAACTATCGTAAGATACGATGTTAAGGAACTCAATTTGAAAAGAGTGCGCCAAGGAAGACTTCCAAAGAGTCTCTGGAAATAACAAAACAGTGTGAAGTGACAGAAATGTTGTGAAATACGTCAGGGCATATTGTTTTGTAGCAGTGCACAACGGCAAATTTGTAAACAAAAATTTACCTTTCGTCGCTACAAGAGATGGATACTTTGTCGAACAAACGAATGACAGGCGGTGCAACGAGCAGCTGTGTTGTGCGTCTGACCCACGTGGCGGCGCGCCGCACTGCGCGTCGCCTTCGAGGTGGAAGGACGTGCTTTGTGTCAAATGTGCCACCGAAGACGGCGATTGCGTGTGTTGGGAGGAGAGGCGAAGCCTTCTTCTGCCGTGCGGCTACTGTATAAGGACGCCAACGGCCATACCATGTTGAATACACCGGTTCTCGTCCGATCACCGAAGTTAAGCAACATCGGGCCCGGTTAGTACTTGGATGGGTGACCGCCTGGGAACACCGGGTGCTGTTGGCTCCCTCTCTTCTTCTAAATTTTATGTCACTACACCTGCCAGTCCTCTTTTCATACAAACTCTCAGGTGCGACAAAGATGCTTCCACAAGCATTTTAAACCACTGTATTAAATGTAAGATGCAAAATTACAGTAATGAACTCAGTTTGAACAAGAATGCGCGGAGGAAGAGTGCTAGGAACTCGTTGAAAATAACGAAACACTGCGAATCGACAGATGTGCTCTTAAAATGCGTCAGAGCCTACTGTTTTGTAGGAGCGCTAAATTCCAATTTTGTAGCAGTGCACAACGGCAAATTTGTAAACAAAAATTAACCTTTCGTCGCTACAAGAGATGGATACTTTGCCGAACAGCCTGTGTCTTGTGTGCATGTTTTCGCACCTTTCCACGGCACGGCGCAGCACAGAGCGGCTCTGGTAGCTCCGAACGGCCGCACACGGCGCCTCGGACACGCCGGTTCGGCCCGCGCCCATCTCGCAGATGCTTCTCGTACTTGTGCTGTCATATGGACCGCGACCCGAGCGGCAGCGAGCGGCAGTCGAGCAAAGTCGGGACAAGTCGGGACGGAAGGGGACAGCCGAGAATGCACCGTGCGAATTACGCAAATATCTGGAAGCGCGACGCGTGTCAGGCAGGTGAGACCGCTTCCCTCTGTCTTCATTTCTTGCTTTCTTGTCACTACCCATGCCAGCCCTTTTTTCATGCTACCTTTCTCATGTGACAAAGATGCTTCCATACTGATTTTAAACTATCGTAAGATACGATGTTAAGGAACTCAATTTGAAAAGAGTGCGCCAAGGAAGACTTCCAAAGAGTCTCTGGAAATAACAAAACAGTGTGAAGTGACAGAAATGTTGTGAAATACGTCAGGGCATATTGTTTTGTAGCAGTGCACAACGGCAAATTTGTAAACAAAAATTTACCTTTCGTCGCTACAAGAGATGGATACTTTGTCGAACAAACGAATGACAGGCGGTACAACGAGCAGCTGTGTTGTGCGTCTGACCCACGTGGCGGCGCGCCGCACTGCGCGTCGCCTTCGAGGTGGAAGGACGTGCTTTGCGTCAAATGTGCCACCGAAGACGGCGATTGCGTGTGTTGGGAGGAGAGGCGAAGCCTTCTTCTGCCGTGCGGCTACTGTATAAGGACGCCAACGGCCATACCATGTTGAATACACCGGTTCTCGTCCGATCACCGAAGTTAAGCAACATCGGGCCCGGTTAGTACTTGGATGGGTGACCGCCTGGGAACACCGGGTGCTGTTGGCTCCCTCTCTTCTTCTAAATTTTATGTCACTACACCTGCCAGTCCTCTTTTCATACAAACTCTCAGGTGCGACAAAGATGCTTCCACAAGCATTTTAAACCACTGTATTAAATGTAAGATGCAAAATTACAGTAATGAACTCAGTTTGAACAAGAATGCGCGGAGGAAGAGTGCTAGGAACTCGTTGAAAATAACGAAACACTGCGAATCGACAGATGTGCTCTTAAAATGCGTCAGAGCCTACTGTTTTGTAGGAGCGCTAAATTCCAATTTTGTAGCAGTGCACAACGGCAAATTTGTAAACAAAAATTAACCTTTCGTCGCTACAAGAGATGGATACTTTGCCGAACAGCCTGTGTCTTGTGTGCATGTTTTCGCACCTTTCCACGGCACGGCGCAGCACAGAGCGGCTCTGGTAGCTCCGAACGGCCGCACACGGCGCCTCGGACACGCCGGTTCGGCCCGCGCCCATCTCGCAGATGCTTCTCGTACTTGTGCTGTCATATGGACCGCGACCCGAGCGGCAGCGAGCGGCAGTCGAGCAAAGTCGGGACAAGTCGGGACGGAAGGGGACAGCCGAGAATGCACCGTGCGAATTACGCAAATATCTGGAAGCGCGACGCGTGTCAGGCAGGTGAGACCGCTTCCCTCTGTCTTCATTTCTTGCTTTCTTGTCACTACCCCTGCCAGCCCTTTTTTCATGCTACCTTTCTCATGTGACAAAGATGCTTCCATACTGATTTTAAACTATCGTAAGATACGATGTTAAGGAACTCAATTTGAAAAGAGTGCGCCAAGGAAGACTTCCAAAGAGTCTCTGGAAATAACAAAACAGTGTGAAGTGACAGAAATGTTGTGAAATACGTCAGGGCATATTGTTTTGTAGCAGTGCACAACGGCAAATTTGTAAACAAAAATTTACCTTTCGTCGCTACAAGAGATGGATACTTTGTCGAACAAACGAATGACAGGCGGTACAACGAGCAGCTGTGTTGTGCGTCTGACCCACGTGGCGGCGCGCCGCACTGCGCGTCGCCTTCGAGGTGGAAGGACGTGCTTTGCGTCAAATGTGCCACCGAAGACGGCGATTGCGTGTGTTGGGAGGAGAGGCGAAGCCTTCTTCTGCCGTGCGGCTACTGTATAAGGACGCCAACGGCCATACCATGTTGAATACACCGGTTCTCGTCCGATCACCGAAGTTAAGCAACATCGGGCCCGGTTAGTACTTGGATGGGTGACCGCCTGGGAACACCGGGTGCTGTTGGCTCCCTCTCTTCTTCTAAATTTTATGTCACTACACCTGCCAGTCCTCTTTTCATACAAACTCTCAGGTGCGACAAAGATGCTTCCACAAGCATTTTAAACCACTGTATTAAATGTAAGATGCAAAATTACAGTAATGAACTCAGTTTGAACAAGAATGCGCGGAGGAAGAGTGCTAGGAACTCGTTGAAAATAACGAAACACTGCGAATCGACAGATGTGCTCTTAAAATGCGTCAGAGCCTACTGTTTTGTAGGAGCGCTAAATTCCAATTTTGTAGCAGTGCACAACGGCAAATTTGTAAACAAAAATTAACCTTTCGTCGCTACAAGAGATGGATACTTTGCCGAACAGCCTGTGTCTTGTGTGCATGTTTTCGCACCTTTCCACGGCACGGCGCAGCACAGAGCGGCTCTGGTAGCTCCGAACGGCCGCACACGGCGCCTCGGACACGCCGGTTCGGCCCGCGCCCATCTCGCAGATGCTTCTCGTACTTGTGCTGTCATATGGACCGCGACCCGAGCGGCAGCGAGCGGCAGTCGAGCAAAGTCGGGACAAGTCGGGACGGAAGGGGACAGCCGAGAATGCACCGTGCGAATTACGCAAATATCTGGAAGCGCGACGCGTGTCAGGCAGGTGAGACCGCTTCCCTCTGTCTTCATTTCTTGCTTTCTTGTCACTACCCCTGCCAGCCCTTTTTTCATGCTACCTTTCTCATGTGACAAAGATGCTTCCATACTGATTTTAAACTATCGTAAGATACGATGTTAAGGAACTCAATTTGAAAAGAGTGCGCCAAGGAAGACTTCCAAAGAGTCTCTGGAAATAACAAAACAGTGTGAAGTGACAGAAATGTTGTGAAATACGTCAGGGCATATTGTTTTGTAGCAGTGCACAACGGCAAATTTGTAAACAAAAATTTACCTTTCGTCGCTACAAGAGATGGATACTTTGTCGAACAAACGAATGACAGGCGGTGCAACGAGCAGCTGTGTTGTGCGTCTGACCCACGTGGCGGCGCGCCGCACTGCGCGTCGCCTTCGAGGTGGAAGGACGTGCTTTGTGTCAAATGTGCCACCGAAGACGGCGATTGCGTGTGTTGGGAGGAGAGGCGAAGCCTTCTTCTGCCGTGCGGCTACTGTATAAGGACGCCAACGGCCATACCATGTTGAATACACCGGTTCTCGTCCGATCACCGAAGTTAAGCAACATCGGGCCCGGTTAGTACTTGGATGGGTGACCGCCTGGGAACACCGGGTGCTGTTGGCTCCCTCTCTTCTTCTAAATTTTATGTCACTACACCTGCCAGTCCTCTTTTCATACAAACTCTCAGGTGCGACAAAGATGCTTCCACAAGCATTTTAAACCACTGTATTAAATGTAAGATGCAAAATTACAGTAATGAACTCAGTTTGAACAAGAATGCGCGGAGGAAGAGTGCTAGGAACTCGTTGAAAATAACGAAACACTGCGAATCGACAGATGTGCTCTTAAAATGCGTCAGAGCCTACTGTTTTGTAGGAGCGCTAAATTCCAATTTTGTAGCAGTGCACAACGGCAAATTTGTAAACAAAAATTAACCTTTCGTCGCTACAAGAGATGGATACTTTGCCGAACAGCCTGTGTCTTGTGTGCATGTTTTCGCACCTTTCCACGGCACGGCGCAGCACAGAGCGGCTCTGGTAGCTCCGAACGGCCGCACACGGCGCCTCGGACACGCCGGTTCGGCCCGCGCCCATCTCGCAGATGCTTCTCGTACTTGTGCTGTCATATGGACCGCGACCCGAGCGGCAGCGAGCGGCAGTCGAGCAAAGTCGGGACAAGTCGGGACGGAAGGGGACAGCCGAGAATGCACCGTGCGAATTACGCAAATATCTGGAAGCGCGACGCGTGTCAGGCAGGTGAGACCGCTTCCCTCTGTCTTCATTTCTTGCTTTCTTGTCACTACCCATGCCAGCCCTTTTTTCATGCTACCTTTCTCATGTGACAAAGATGCTTCCATACTGATTTTAAACTATCGTAAGATACGATGTTAAGGAACTCAATTTGAAAAGAGTGCGCCAAGGAAGACTTCCAAAGAGTCTCTGGAAATAACAAAACAGTGTGAAGTGACAGAAATGTTGTGAAATACGTCAGGGCATATTGTTTTGTAGCAGTGCACAACGGCAAATTTGTAAACAAAAATTTACCTTTCGTCGCTACAAGAGATGGATACTTTGTCGAACAAACGAATGACAGGCGGTACAACGAGCAGCTGTGTTGTGCGTCTGACCCACGTGGCGGCGCGCCGCACTGCGCGTCGCCTTCGAGGTGGAAGGACGTGCTTTGCGTCAAATGTGCCACCGAAGACGGCGATTGCGTGTGTTGGGAGGAGAGGCGAAGCCTTCTTCTGCCGTGCGGCTACTGTATAAGGACGCCAACGGCCATACCATGTTGAATACACCGGTTCTCGTCCGATCACCGAAGTTAAGCAACATCGGGCCCGGTTAGTACTTGGATGGGTGACCGCCTGGGAACACCGGGTGCTGTTGGCTCCCTCTCTTCTTCTAAATTTTATGTCACTACACCTGCCAGTCCTCTTTTCATACAAACTCTCAGGTGCGACAAAGATGCTTCCACAAGCATTTTAAACCACTGTATTAAATGTAAGATGCAAAATTACAGTAATGAACTCAGTTTGAACAAGAATGCGCGGAGGAAGAGTGCTAGGAACTCGTTGAAAATAACGAAACACTGCGAATCGACAGATGTGCTCTTAAAATGCGTCAGAGCCTACTGTTTTGTAGGAGCGCTAAATTCCAATTTTGTAGCAGTGCACAACGGCAAATTTGTAAACAAAAATTAACCTTTCGTCGCTACAAGAGATGGATACTTTGCCGAACAGCCTGTGTCTTGTGTGCATGTTTTCGCACCTTTCCACGGCACGGCGCAGCACAGAGCGGCTCTGGTAGCTCCGAACGGCCGCACACGGCGCCTCGGACACGCCGGTTCGGCCCGCGCCCATCTCGCAGATGCTTCTCGTACTTGTGCTGTCATATGGACCGCGACCCGAGCGGCAGCGAGCGGCAGTCGAGCAAAGTCGGGACAAGTCGGGACGGAAGGGGACAGCCGAGAATGCACCGTGCGAATTACGCAAATATCTGGAAGCGCGACGCGTGTCAGGCAGGTGAGACCGCTTCCCTCTGTCTTCATTTCTTGCTTTCTTGTCACTACCCCTGCCAGCCCTTTTTTCATGCTACCTTTCTCATGTGACAAAGATGCTTCCATACTGATTTTAAACTATCGTAAGATACGATGTTAAGGAACTCAATTTGAAAAGAGTGCGCCAAGGAAGACTTCCAAAGAGTCTCTGGAAATAACAAAACAGTGTGAAGTGACAGAAATGTTGTGAAATACGTCAGGGCATATTGTTTTGTAGCAGTGCACAACGGCAAATTTGTAAACAAAAATTTACCTTTCGTCGCTACAAGAGATGGATACTTTGTCGAACAAACGAATGACAGGCGGTACAACGAGCAGCTGTGTTGTGCGTCTGACCCACGTGGCGGCGCGCCGCACTGCGCGTCGCCTTCGAGGTGGAAGGACGTGCTTTGCGTCAAATGTGCCACCGAAGACGGCGATTGCGTGTGTTGGGAGGAGAGGCGAAGCCTTCTTCTGCCGTGCGGCTACTGTATAAGGACGCCAACGGCCATACCATGTTGAATACACCGGTTCTCGTCCGATCACCGAAGTTAAGCAACATCGGGCCCGGTTAGTACTTGGATGGGTGACCGCCTGGGAACACCGGGTGCTGTTGGCTCCCTCTCTTCTTCTAAATTTTATGTCACTACACCTGCCAGTCCTCTTTTCATACAAACTCTCAGGTGCGACAAAGATGCTTCCACAAGCATTTTAAACCACTGTATTAAATGTAAGATGCAAAATTACAGTAATGAACTCAGTTTGAACAAGAATGCGCGGAGGAAGAGTGCTAGGAACTCGTTGAAAATAACGAAACACTGCGAATCGACAGATGTGCTCTTAAAATGCGTCAGAGCCTACTGTTTTGTAGGAGCGCTAAATTCCAATTTTGTAGCAGTGCACAACGGCAAATTTGTAAACAAAAATTAACCTTTCGTCGCTACAAGAGATGGATACTTTGCCGAACAGCCTGTGTCTTGTGTGCATGTTTTCGCACCTTTCCATGGCACGGCGCAGCACAGAGCGGCTCTGGTAGCTCCGAACGGCCGCACACGGCGCCTCGGACACGCCGGTTCGGCCCGCGCCCATCTCGCAGATGCTTCTCGTACTTGTGCTGTCATATGGACCGCGACCCGAGCGGCAGCGAGCGGCAGTCGAGCAAAGTCGGGACAAGTCGGGACGGAAGGGGACAGCCGAGAATGCACCGTGCGAATTACGCAAATATCTGGAAGCGCGACGCGTGTCAGGCAGGTGAGACCGCTTCCCTCTGTCTTCATTTCTTGCTTTCTTGTCACTACCCATGCCAGCCCTTTTTTCATGCTACCTTTCTCATGTGACAAAGATGCTTCCATACTGATTTTAAACTATCGTAAGATACGATGTTAAGGAACTCAATTTGAAAAGAGTGCGCCAAGGAAGACTTCCAAAGAGTCTCTGGAAATAACAAAACAGTGTGAAGTGACAGAAATGTTGTGAAATACGTCAGGGCATATTGTTTTGTAGCAGTGCACAACGGCAAATTTGTAAACAAAAATTTACCTTTCGTCGCTACAAGAGATGGATACTTTGTCGAACAAACGAATGACAGGCGGTACAACGAGCAGCTGTGTTGTGCGTCTGACCTACGTGGCGGCGCGCCGCACTGCGCGTCGCCTTCGAGGTGGAAGGACGTGCTTTGCGTCAAATGTGCCACCGAAGACGGCGATTGCGTGTGTTGGGAGGAGAGGCGAAGCCTTCTTCTGCCGTGCGGCTACTGTATAAGGACGCCAACGGCCATACCATGTTGAATACACCGGTTCTCGTCCGATCACCGAAGTTAAGCAACATCGGGCCCGGTTAGTACTTGGATGGGTGACCGCCTGGGAACACCGGGTGCTGTTGGCTCCCTCTCTTCTTCTAAATTTTATGTCACTACACCTGCCAGTCCTCTTTTCATACAAACTCTCAGGTGCGACAAAGATGCTTCCACAAGCATTTTAAACCACTGTATTAAATGTAAGATGCAAAATTACAGTAATGAACTCAGTTTGAACAAGAATGCGCGGAGGAAGAGTGCTAGGAACTCGTTGAAAATAACGAAACACTGCGAATCGACAGATGTGCTCTTAAAATGCGTCAGAGCCTACTGTTTTGTAGGAGCGCTAAATTCCAATTTTGTAGCAGTGCACAACGGCAAATTTGTAAACAAAAATTAACCTTTCGTCGCTACAAGAGATGGATACTTTGCCGAACAGCCTGTGTCTTGTGTGCATGTTTTCGCACCTTTCCACGGCACGGCGCAGCACAGAGCGGCTCTGGTAGCTCCGAACGGCCGCACACGGCGCCTCGGACACGCCGGTTCGGCCCGCGCCCATCTCGCAGATGCTTCTCGTACTTGTGCTGTCATATGGACCGCGACCCGAGCGGCAGCGAGCGGCAGTCGAGCAAAGTCGGGACAAGTCGGGACGGAAGGGGACAGCCGAGAATGCACCGTGCGAATTACGCAAATATCTGGAAGCGCGACGCGTGTCAGGCAGGTGAGACCGCTTCCCTCTGTCTTCATTTCTTGCTTTCTTGTCACTACCCCTGCCAGCCCTTTTTTCATGCTACCTTTCTCATGTGACAAAGATGCTTCCATACTGATTTTAAACTATCGTAAGATACGATGTTAAGGAACTCAATTTGAAAAGAGTGCGCCAAGGAAGACTTCCAAAGAGTCTCTGGAAATAACAAAACAGTGTGAAGTGACAGAAATGTTGTGAAATACGTCAGGGCATATTGTTTTGTAGCAGTGCACAACGGCAAATTTGTAAACAAAAATTTACCTTTCGTCGCTACAAGAGATGGATACTTTGTCGAACAAACGAATGACAGGCGGTACAACGAGCAGCTGTGTTGTGCGTCTGACCCACGTGGCGGCGCGCCGCACTGCGCGTCGCCTTCGAGGTGGAAGGACGTGCTTTGCGTCAAATGTGCCACCGAAGACGGCGATTGCGTGTGTTGGGAGGAGAGGCGAAGCCTTCTTCTGCCGTGCGGCTACTGTATAAGGACGCCAACGGCCATACCATGTTGAATACACCGGTTCTCGTCCGATCACCGAAGTTAAGCAACATCGGGCCCGGTTAGTACTTGGATGGGTGACCGCCTGGGAACACCGGGTGCTGTTGGCTCCCTCTCTTCTTCTAAATTTTATGTCACTACACCTGCCAGTCCTCTTTTCATACAAACTCTCAGGTGCGACAAAGATGCTTCCACAAGCATTTTAAACCACTGTATTAAATGTAAGATGCAAAATTACAGTAATGAACTCAGTTTGAACAAGAATGCGCGGAGGAAGAGTGCTAGGAACTCGTTGAAAATAACGAAACACTGCGAATCGACAGATGTGCTCTTAAAATGCGTCAGAGCCTACTGTTTTGTAGGAGCGCTAAATTCCAATTTTGTAGCAGTGCACAACGGCAAATTTGTAAACAAAAATTAACCTTTCGTCGCTACAAGAGATGGATACTTTGCCGAACAGCCTGTGTCTTGTGTGCATGTTTTCGCACCTTTCCACGGCACGGCGCAGCACAGAGCGGCTCTGGTAGCTCCGAACGGCCGCACACGGCGCCTCGGACACGCCGGTTCGGCCCGCGCCCATCTCGCAGATGCTTCTCGTACTTGTGCTGTCATATGGACCGCGACCCGAGCGGCAGCGAGCGGCAGTCGGGACAAGTCGGGACGGAAGGGGACAGCCGAGAATGCACCGTGCGAATTACGCAAATATCTGGAAGCGCGACGCGTGTCAGGCAGGTGAGACCGCTTCCCTCTGTCTTCATTTCTTGCTTTCTTGTCACTACCCATGCCAGCCCTTTTTTCATGCTACCTTTCTCATGTGACAAAGATGCTTCCATACTGATTTTAAACTATCGTAAGATACGATGTTAAGGAACTCAATTTGAAAAGAGTGCGCCAAGGAAGACTTCCAAAGAGTCTCTGGAAATAACAAAACAGTGTGAAGTGACAGAAATGTTGTGAAATACGTCAGGGCATATTGTTTTGTAGCAGTGCACAACGGCAAATTTGTAAACAAAAATTTACCTTTCGTCGCTACAAGAGATGGATACTTTGTCGAACAAACGAATGACAGGCGGTACAACGAGCAGCTGTGTTGTGCGTCTGACCCACGTGGCGGCGCGCCGCACTGCGCGTCGCCTTCGAGGTGGAAGGACGTGCTTTGCGTCAAATGTGCCACCGAAGACGGCGATTGCGTGTGTTGGGAGGAGAGGCGAAGCCTTCTTCTGCCGTGCGGCTACTGTATAAGGACGCCAACGGCCATACCATGTTGAATACACCGGTTCTCGTCCGATCACCGAAGTTAAGCAACATCGGGCCCGGTTAGTACTTGGATGGGTGACCGCCTGGGAACACCGGGTGCTGTTGGCTCCCTCTCTTCTTCTAAATTTTATGTCACTACACCTGCCAGTCCTCTTTTCATACAAACTCTCAGGTGCGACAAAGATGCTTCCACAAGCATTTTAAACCACTGTATTAAATGTAAGATGCAAAATTACAGTAATGAACTCAGTTTGAACAAGAATGCGCGGAGGAAGAGTGCTAGGAACTCGTTGAAAATAACGAAACACTGCGAATCGACAGATGTGCTCTTAAAATGCGTCAGAGCCTACTGTTTTGTAGGAGCGCTAAATTCCAATTTTGTAGCAGTGCACAACGGCAAATTTGTAAACAAAAATTAACCTTTCGTCGCTACAAGAGATGGATACTTTGCCGAACAGCCTGTGTCTTGTGTGCATGTTTTCGCACCTTTCCACGGCACGGCGCAGCACAGAGCGGCTCTGGTAGCTCCGAACGGCCGCACACGGCGCCTCGGACACGCCGGTTCGGCCCGCGCCCATCTCGCAGATGCTTCTCGTACTTGTGCTGTCATATGGACCGCGACCCGAGCGGCAGCGAGCGGCAGTCGAGCAAAGTCGGGACAAGTCGGGACGGAAGGGGACAGCCGAGAATGCACCGTGCGAATTACGCAAATATCTGGAAGCGCGACGCGTGTCAGGCAGGTGAGACCGCTTCCCTCTGTCTTCATTTCTTGCTTTCTTGTCACTACCCCTGCCAGCCCTTTTTTCATGCTACCTTTCTCATGTGACAAAGATGCTTCCATACTGATTTTAAACTATCGTAAGATACGATGTTAAGGAACTCAATTTGAAAAGAGTGCGCCAAGGAAGACTTCCAAAGAGTCTCTGGAAATAACAAAACAGTGTGAAGTGACAGAAATGTTGTGAAATACGTCAGGGCATATTGTTTTGTAGCAGTGCACAACGGCAAATTTGTAAACAAAAATTTACCTTTCGTCGCTACAAGAGATGGATACTTTGTCGAACAAACGAATGACAGGCGGTACAACGAGCAGCTGTGTTGTGCGTCTGACCCACGTGGCGGCGCGCCGCACTGCGCGTCGCCTTCGAGGTGGAAGGACGTGCTTTGCGTCAAATGTGCCACCGAAGACGGCGATTGCGTGTGTTGGGAGGAGAGGCGAAGCCTTCTTCTGCCGTGCGGCTACTGTATAAGGACGCCAACGGCCATACCATGTTGAATACACCGGTTCTCGTCCGATCACCGAAGTTAAGCAACATCGGGCCCGGTTAGTACTTGGATGGGTGACCGCCTGGGAACACCGGGTGCTGTTGGCTCCCTCTCTTCTTCTAAATTTTATGTCACTACACCTGCCAGTCCTCTTTTCATACAAACTCTCAGGTGCGACAAAGATGCTTCCACAAGCATTTTAAACCACTGTATTAAATGTAAGATGCAAAATTACAGTAATGAACTCAGTTTGAACAAGAATGCGCGGAGGAAGAGTGCTAGGAACTCGTTGAAAATAACGAAACACTGCGAATCGACAGATGTGCTCTTAAAATGCGTCAGAGCCTACTGTTTTGTAGGAGCGCTAAATTCCAATTTTGTAGCAGTGCACAACGGCAAATTTGTAAACAAAAATTAACCTTTCGTCGCTACAAGAGATGGATACTTTGCCGAACAGCCTGTGTCTTGTGTGCATGTTTTCGCACCTTTCCACGGCACGGCGCAGCACAGAGCGGCTCTGGTAGCTCCGAACGGCCGCACACGGCGCCTCGGACACGCCGGTTCGGCCCGCGCCCATCTCGCAGATGCTTCTCGTACTTGTGCTGTCATATGGACCGCGACCCGAGCGGCAGCGAGCGGCAGTCGAGCAAAGTCGGGACAAGTCGGGACGGAAGGGGACAGCCGAGAATGCACCGTGCGAATTACGCAAATATCTGGAAGCGCGACGCGTGTCAGGCAGGTGAGACCGCTTCCCTCTGTCTTCATTTCTTGCTTTCTTGTCACTACCCCTGCCAGCCCTTTTTTCATGCTACCTTTCTCATGTGACAAAGATGCTTCCATACTGATTTTAAACTATCGTAAGATACGATGTTAAGGAACTCAATTTGAAAAGAGTGCGCCAAGGAAGACTTCCAAAGAGTCTCTGGAAATAACAAAACAGTGTGAAGTGACAGAAATGTTGTGAAATACGTCAGGGCATATTGTTTTGTAGCAGTGCACAACGGCAAATTTGTAAACAAAAATTTACCTTTCGTCGCTACAAGAGATGGATACTTTGTCGAACAAACGAATGACAGGCGGTGCAACGAGCAGCTGTGTTGTGCGTCTGACCCACGTGGCGGCGCGCCGCACTGCGCGTCGCCTTCGAGGTGGAAGGACGTGCTTTGCGTCAAATGTGCCACCGAAGACGGCGATTGCGTGTGTTGGGAGGAGAGGCGAAGCCTTCTTCTGCCGTGCGGCTACTGTATAAGGACGCCAACGGCCATACCATGTTGAATACACCGGTTCTCGTCCGATCACCGAAGTTAAGCAACATCGGGCCCGGTTAGTACTTGGATGGGTGACCGCCTGGGAACACCGGGTGCTGTTGGCTCCCTCTCTTCTTCTAAATTTTATGTCACTACACCTGCCAGTCCTCTTTTCATACAAACTCTCAGGTGCGACAAAGATGCTTCCACAAGCATTTTAAACCACTGTATTAAATGTAAGATGCAAAATTACAGTAATGAACTCAGTTTGAACAAGAATGCGCGGAGGAAGAGTGCTAGGAACTCGTTGAAAATAACGAAACACTGCGAATCGACAGATGTGCTCTTAAAATGCGTCAGAGCCTACTGTTTTGTAGGAGCGCTAAATTCCAATTTTGTAGCAGTGCACAACGGCAAATTTGTAAACAAAAATTAACCTTTCGTCGCTACAAGAGATGGATACTTTGCCGAACAGCCTGTGTCTTGTGTGCATGTTTTCGCACCTTTCCACGACACGGCGCAGCACAGAGCGGCTCTGGTAGCTCCGAACGGCCGCACACGGCGCCTCGGACACGCCGGTTCGGCCCGCGCCCATCTCGCAGATGCTTCTCGTACTTGTGCTGTCATATGGACCGCGACCCGAGCGGCAGCGAGCGGCAGTCGAGCAAAGTCGGGACAAGTCGGGACGGAAGGGGACAGCCGAGAATGCACCGTGCGAATTACGCAAATATCTGGAAGCGCGACGCGTGTCAGGCAGGTGAGACCGCTTCCCTCTGTCTTCATTTCTTGCTTTCTTGTCACTACCCCTGCCAGCCCTTTTTTCATGCTACCTTTCTCATGTGACAAAGATGCTTCCATACTGATTTTAAACTATCGTAAGATACGATGTTAAGGAACTCAATTTGAAAAGAGTGCGCCAAGGAAGACTTCCAAAGAGTCTCTGGAAATAACAAAACAGTGTGAAGTGACAGAAATGTTGTGAAATACGTCAGGGCATATTGTTTTGTAGCAGTGCACAACGGCAAATTTGTAAACAAAAATTTACCTTTCGTCGCTACAAGAGATGGATACTTTGTCGAACAAACGAATGACAGGCGGTGCAACGAGCAGCTGTGTTGTGCGTCTGACCCACGTGGCGGCGCGCCGCACTGCGCGTCGCCTTCGAGGTGGAAGGACGTGCTTTGCGTCAAATGTGCCACCGAAGACGGCGATTGCGTGTGTTGGGAGGAGAGGCGAAGCCTTCTTCTGCCGTGCGGCTACTGTATAAGGACGCCAACGGCCATACCATGTTGAATACACCGGTTCTCGTCCGATCACCGAAGTTAAGCAACATCGGGCCCGGTTAGTACTTGGATGGGTGACCGCCTGGGAACACCGGGTGCTGTTGGCTCCCTCTCTTCTTCTAAATTTTATGTCACTACACCTGCCAGTCCTCTTTTCATACAAACTCTCAGGTGCGACAAAGATGCTTCCACAAGCATTTTAAACCACTGTATTAAATGTAAGATGCAAAATTACAGTAATGAACTCAGTTTGAACAAGAATGCGCGGAGGAAGAGTGCTAGGAACTCGTTGAAAATAACGAAACACTGCGAATCGACAGATGTGCTCTTAAAATGCGTCAGAGCCTACTGTTTTGTAGGAGCGCTAAATTCCAATTTTGTAGCAGTGCACAACGGCAAATTTGTAAACAAAAATTAACCTTTCGTCGCTACAAGAGATGGATACTTTGCCGAACAGCCTGTGTCTTGTGTGCATGTTTTCGCACCTTTCCACGGCACGGCGCAGCACAGAGCGGCTCTGGTAGCTCCGAACGGCCGCACACGGCGCCTCGGACACGCCGGTTCGGCCCGCGCCCATCTCGCAGATGCTTCTCGTACTTGTGCTGTCATATGGACCGCGACCCGAGCGGCAGCGAGCGGCAGTCGAGCAAAGTCGGGACAAGTCGGGACGGAAGGGGACAGCCGAGAATGCACCGTGCGAATTACGCAAATATCTGGAAGCGCGACGCGTGTCAGGCAGGTGAGACCGCTTCCCTCTGTCTTCATTTCTTGCTTTCTTGTCACTACCCCTGCCAGCCCTTTTTTCATGCTACCTTTCTCATGTGACAAAGATGCTTCCATACTGATTTTAAACTATCGTAAGATACGATGTTAAGGAACTCAATTTGAAAAGAGTGCGCCAAGGAAGACTTCCAAAGAGTCTCTGGAAATAACAAAACAGTGTGAAGTGACAGAAATGTTGTGAAATACGTCAGGGCATATTGTTTTGTAGCAGTGCACAACGGCAAATTTGTAAACAAAAATTTACCTTTCGTCGCTACAAGAGATGGATACTTTGTCGAACAAACGAATGACAGGCGGTGCAACGAGCAGCTGTGTTGTGCGTCTGACCCACGTGGCGGCGCGCCGCACTGCGCGTCGCCTTCGAGGTGGAAGGACGTGCTTTGCGTCAAATGTGCCACCGAAGACGGCGATTGCGTGTGTTGGGAGGAGAGGCGAAGCCTTCTTCTGCCGTGCGGCTACTGTATAAGGACGCCAACGGCCATACCATGTTGAATACACCGGTTCTCGTCCGATCACCGAAGTTAAGCAACATCGGGCCCGGTTAGTACTTGGATGGGTGACCGCCTGGGAACACCGGGTGCTGTTGGCTCCCTCTCTTCTTCTAAATTTTATGTCACTACACCTGCCAGTCCTCTTTTCATACAAACTCTCAGGTGCGACAAAGATGCTTCCACAAGCATTTTAAACCACTGTATTAAATGTAAGATGCAAAATTACAGTAATGAACTCAGTTTGAACAAGAATGCGCGGAGGAAGAGTGCTAGGAACTCGTTGAAAATAACGAAACACTGCGAATCGACAGATGTGCTCTTAAAATGCGTCAGAGCCTACTGTTTTGTAGGAGCGCTAAATTCCAATTTTGTAGCAGTGCACAACGGCAAATTTGTAAACAAAAATTAACCTTTCGTCGCTACAAGAGATGGATACTTTGCCGAACAGCCTGTGTCTTGTGTGCATGTTTTCGCACCTTTCCACGACACGGCGCAGCACAGAGCGGCTCTGGTAGCTCCGAACGGCCGCACACGGCGCCTCGGACACGCCGGTTCGGCCCGCGCCCATCTCGCAGATGCTTCTCGTACTTGTGCTGTCATATGGACCGCGACCCGAGCGGCAGCGAGCGGCAGTCGAGCAAAGTCGGGACAAGTCGGGACGGAAGGGGACAGCCGAGAATGCACCGTGCGAATTACGCAAATATCTGGAAGCGCGACGCGTGTCAGGCAGGTGAGACCGCTTCCCTCTGTCTTCATTTCTTGCTTTCTTGTCACTACCCCTGCCAGCCCTTTTTTCATGCTACCTTTCTCATGTGACAAAGATGCTTCCATACTGATTTTAAACTATCGTAAGATACGATGTTAAGGAACTCAATTTGAAAAGAGTGCGCCAAGGAAGACTTCCAAAGAGTCTCTGGAAATAACAAAACAGTGTGAAGTGACAGAAATGTTGTGAAATACGTCAGGGCATATTGTTTTGTAGCAGTGCACAACGGCAAATTTGTAAACAAAAATTTACCTTTCGTCGCTACAAGAGATGGATACTTTGTCGAACAAACGAATGACAGGCGGTGCAACGAGCAGCTGTGTTGTGCGTCTGACCCACGTGGCGGCGCGCCGCACTGCGCGTCGCCTTCGAGGTGGAAGGACGTGCTTTGCGTCAAATGTGCCACCGAAGACGGCGATTGCGTGTGTTGGGAGGAGAGGCGAAGCCTTCTTCTGCCGTGCGGCTACTGTATAAGGACGCCAACGGCCATACCATGTTGAATACACCGGTTCTCGTCCGATCACCGAAGTTAAGCAACATCGGGCCCGGTTAGTACTTGGATGGGTGACCGCCTGGGAACACCGGGTGCTGTTGGCTCCCTCTCTTCTTCTAAATTTTATGTCACTACACCTGCCAGTCCTCTTTTCATACAAACTCTCAGGTGCGACAAAGATGCTTCCACAAGCATTTTAAACCACTGTATTAAATGTAAGATGCAAAATTACAGTAATGAACTCAGTTTGAACAAGAATGCGCGGAGGAAGAGTGCTAGGAACTCGTTGAAAATAACGAAACACTGCGAATCGACAGATGTGCTCTTAAAATGCGTCAGAGCCTACTGTTTTGTAGGAGCGCTAAATTCCAATTTTGTAGCAGTGCACAACGGCAAATTTGTAAACAAAAATTAACCTTTCGTCGCTACAAGAGATGGATACTTTGCCGAACAGCCTGTGTCTTGTGTGCATGTTTTCGCACCTTTCCACGACACGGCGCAGCACAGAGCGGCTCTGGTAGCTCCGAACGGCCGCACACGGCGCCTCGGACACGCCGGTTCGGCCCGCGCCCATCTCGCAGATGCTTCTCGTACTTGTGCTGTCATATGGACCGCGACCCGAGCGGCAGCGAGCGGCAGTCGAGCAAAGTCGGGACAAGTCGGGACGGAAGGGGACAGCCGAGAATGCACCGTGCGAATTACGCAAATATCTGGAAGCGCGACGCGTGTCAGGCAGGTGAGACCGCTTCCCTCTGTCTTCATTTCTTGCTTTCTTGTCACTACCCCTGCCAGCCCTTTTTTCATGCTACCTTTCTCATGTGACAAAGATGCTTCCATACTGATTTTAAACTATCGTAAGATACGATGTTAAGGAACTCAATTTGAAAAGAGTGCGCCAAGGAAGACTTCCAAAGAGTCTCTGGAAATAACAAAACAGTGTGAAGTGACAGAAATGTTGTGAAATACGTCAGGGCATATTGTTTTGTAGCAGTGCACAACGGCAAATTTGTAAACAAAAATTTACCTTTCGTCGCTACAAGAGATGGATACTTTGTCGAACAAACGAATGACAGGCGGTGCAACGAGCAGCTGTGTTGTGCGTCTGACCCACGTGGCGGCGCGCCGCACTGCGCGTCGCCTTCGAGGTGGAAGGACGTGCTTTGCGTCAAATGTGCCACCGAAGACGGCGATTGCGTGTGTTGGGAGGAGAGGCGAAGCCTTCTTCTGCCGTGCGGCTACTGTATAAGGACGCCAACGGCCATACCATGTTGAATACACCGGTTCTCGTCCGATCACCGAAGTTAAGCAACATCGGGCCCGGTTAGTACTTGGATGGGTGACCGCCTGGGAACACCGGGTGCTGTTGGCTCCCTCTCTTCTTCTAAATTTTATGTCACTACACCTGCCAGTCCTCTTTTCATACAAACTCTCAGGTGCGACAAAGATGCTTCCACAAGCATTTTAAACCACTGTATTAAATGTAAGATGCAAAATTACAGTAATGAACTCAGTTTGAACAAGAATGCGCGGAGGAAGAGTGCTAGGAACTCGTTGAAAATAACGAAACACTGCGAATCGACAGATGTGCTCTTAAAATGCGTCAGAGCCTACTGTTTTGTAGGAGCGCTAAATTCCAATTTTGTAGCAGTGCACAACGGCAAATTTGTAAACAAAAATTAACCTTTCGTCGCTACAAGAGATGGATACTTTGCCGAACAGCCTGTGTCTTGTGTGCATGTTTTCGCACCTTTCCACGGCACGGCGCAGCACAGAGCGGCTCTGGTAGCTCCGAACGGCCGCACACGGCGCCTCGGACACGCCGGTTCGGCCCGCGCCCATCTCGCAGATGCTTCTCGTACTTGTGCTGTCATATGGACCGCGACCCGAGCGGCAGCGAGCGGCAGTCGAGCAAAGTCGGGACAAGTCGGGACGGAAGGGGACAGCCGAGAATGCACCGTGCGAATTACGCAAATATCTGGAAGCGCGACGCGTGTCAGGCAGGTGAGACCGCTTCCCTCTGTCTTCATTTCTTGCTTTCTTGTCACTACCCCTGCCAGCCCTTTTTTCATGCTACCTTTCTCATGTGACAAAGATGCTTCCATACTGATTTTAAACTATCGTAAGATACGATGTTAAGGAACTCAATTTGAAAAGAGTGCGCCAAGGAAGACTTCCAAAGAGTCTCTGGAAATAACAAAACAGTGTGAAGTGACAGAAATGTTGTGAAATACGTCAGGGCATATTGTTTTGTAGCAGTGCACAACGGCAAATTTGTAAACAAAAATTTACCTTTCGTCGCTACAAGAGATGGATACTTTGTCGAACAAACGAATGACAGGCGGTGCAACGAGCAGCTGTGTTGTGCGTCTGACCCACGTGGCGGCGCGCCGCACTGCGCGTCGCCTTCGAGGTGGAAGGACGTGCTTTGCGTCAAATGTGCCACCGAAGACGGCGATTGCGTGTGTTGGGAGGAGAGGCGAAGCCTTCTTCTGCCGTGCGGCTACTGTATAAGGACGCCAACGGCCATACCATGTTGAATACACCGGTTCTCGTCCGATCACCGAAGTTAAGCAACATCGGGCCCGGTTAGTACTTGGATGGGTGACCGCCTGGGAACACCGGGTGCTGTTGGCTCCCTCTCTTCTTCTAAATTTTATGTCACTACACCTGCCAGTCCTCTTTTCATACAAACTCTCAGGTGCGACAAAGATGCTTCCACAAGCATTTTAAACCACTGTATTAAATGTAAGATGCAAAATTACAGTAATGAACTCAGTTTGAACAAGAATGCGCGGAGGAAGAGTGCTAGGAACTCGTTGAAAATAACGAAACACTGCGAATCGACAGATGTGCTCTTAAAATGCGTCAGAGCCTACTGTTTTGTAGGAGCGCTAAATTCCAATTTTGTAGCAGTGCACAACGGCAAATTTGTAAACAAAAATTAACCTTTCGTCGCTACAAGAGATGGATACTTTGCCGAACAGCCTGTGTCTTGTGTGCATGTTTTCGCACCTTTCCACGACACGGCGCAGCACAGAGCGGCTCTGGTAGCTCCGAACGGCCGCACACGGCGCCTCGGACACGCCGGTTCGGCCCGCGCCCATCTCGCAGATGCTTCTCGTACTTGTGCTGTCATATGGACCGCGACCCGAGCGGCAGCGAGCGGCAGTCGAGCAAAGTCGGGACAAGTCGGGACGGAAGGGGACAGCCGAGAATGCACCGTGCGAATTACGCAAATATCTGGAAGCGCGACACGTGTCAGGCAGGTGAGACCGCTTCCCTCTGTCTTCATTTCTTGCTTTCTTGTCACTACCCCTGCCAGCCCTTTTTTCATGCTACCTTTCTCATGTGACAAAGATGCTTCCATACTGATTTTAAACTATCGTAAGATACGATGTTAAGGAACTCAATTTGAAAAGAGTGCGCCAAGGAAGACTTCCAAAGAGTCTCTGGAAATAACAAAACAGTGTGAAGTGACAGAAATGTTGTGAAATACGTCAGGGCATATTGTTTTGTAGCAGTGCACAACGGCAAATTTGTAAACAAAAATTTACCTTTCGTCGCTACAAGAGATGGATACTTTGTCGAACAAACGAATGACAGGCGGTGCAACGAGCAGCTGTGTTGTGCGTCTGACCCACGTGGCGGCGCGCCGCACTGCGCGTCGCCTTCGAGGTGGAAGGACGTGCTTTGCGTCAAATGTGCCACCGAAGACGGCGATTGCGTGTGTTGGGAGGAGAGGCGAAGCCTTCTTCTGCCGTGCGGCTACTGTATAACGACGCCAACGGCCATACCATGTTGAATACACCGGTTCTCGTCCGATCACCGAAGTTAAGCAACATCGGGCCCGGTTAGTACTTGGATGGGTGACCGCCTGGGAACACCGGGTGCTGTTGGCTCCCTCTCTTCTTCTAAATTTTATGTCACTACACCTGCCAGTCCTCTTTTCATACAAACTCTCAGGTGCGACAAAGATGCTTCCACAAGCATTTTAAACCACTGTATTAAATGTAAGATGCAAAATTACAGTAATGAACTCAGTTTGAACAAGAATGCGCGGAGGAAGAGTGCTAGGAACTCGTTGAAAATAACGAAACACTGCGAATCGACAGATGTGCTCTTAAAATGCGTCAGAGCCTACTGTTTTGTAGGAGCGCTAAATTCCAATTTTGTAGCAGTGCACAACGGCAAATTTGTAAACAAAAATTAACCTTTCGTCGCTACAAGAGATGGATACTTTGCCGAACAGCCTGTGTCTTGTGTGCATGTTTTCGCACCTTTCCACGACACGGCGCAGCACAGAGCGGCTCTGGTAGCTCCGAACGGCCGCACACGGCGCCTCGGACACGCCGGTTCGGCCCGCGCCCATCTCGCAGATGCTTCTCGTACTTGTGCTGTCATATGGACCGCGACCCGAGCGGCAGCGAGCGGCAGTCGAGCAAAGTCGGGACAAGTCGGGACGGAAGGGGACAGCCGAGAATGCACCGTGCGAATTACGCAAATATCTGGAAGCGCGACGCGTGTCAGGCAGGTGAGACCGCTTCCCTCTGTCTTCATTTCTTGCTTTCTTGTCACTACCCCTGCCAGCCCTTTTTTCATGCTACCTTTCTCATGTGACAAAGATGCTTCCATACTGATTTTAAACTATCGTAAGATACGATGTTAAGGAACTCAATTTGAAAAGAGTGCGCCAAGGAAGACTTCCAAAGAGTCTCTGGAAATAACAAAACAGTGTGAAGTGACAGAAATGTTGTGAAATACGTCAGGGCATATTGTTTTGTAGCAGTGCACAACGGCAAATTTGTAAACAAAAATTTACCTTTCGTCGCTACAAGAGATGGATACTTTGTCGAACAAACGAATGACAGGCGGTGCAACGAGCAGCTGTGTTGTGCGTCTGACCCACGTGGCGGCGCGCCGCACTGCGCGTCGCCTTCGAGGTGGAAGGACGTGCTTTGCGTCAAATGTGCCACCGAAGACGGCGATTGCGTGTGTTGGGAGGAGAGGCGAAGCCTTCTTCTGCCGTGCGGCTACTGTATAAGGACGCCAACGGCCATACCATGTTGAATACACCGGTTCTCGTCCGATCACCGAAGTTAAGCAACATCGGGCCCGGTTAGTACTTGGATGGGTGACCGCCTGGGAACACCGGGTGCTGTTGGCTCCCTCTCTTCTTCTAAATTTTATGTCACTACACCTGCCAGTCCTCTTTTCATACAAACTCTCAGGTGCGACAAAGATGCTTCCACAAGCATTTTAAACCACTGTATTAAATGTAAGATGCAAAATTACAGTAATGAACTCAGTTTGAACAAGAATGCGCGGAGGAAGAGTGCTAGGAACTCGTTGAAAATAACGAAACACTGCGAATCGACAGATGTGCTCTTAAAATGCGTCAGAGCCTACTGTTTTGTAGGAGCGCTAAATTCCAATTTTGTAGCAGTGCACAACGGCAAATTTGTAAACAAAAATTAACCTTTCGTCGCTACAAGAGATGGATACTTTGCCGAACAGCCTGTGTCTTGTGTGCATGTTTTCGCACCTTTCCACGGCACGGCGCAGCACAGAGCGGCTCTGGTAGCTCCGAACGGCCGCACACGGCGCCTCGGACACGCCGGTTCGGCCCGCGCCCATCTCGCAGATGCTTCTCGTACTTGTGCTGTCATATGGACCGCGACCCGAGCGGCAGCGAGCGGCAGTCGAGCAAAGTCGGGACAAGTCGGGACGGAAGGGGACAGCCGAGAATGCACCGTGCGAATTACGCAAATATCTGGAAGCGCGACGCGTGTCAGGCAGGTGAGACCGCTTCCCTCTGTCTTCATTTCTTGCTTTCTTGTCACTACCCCTGCCAGCCCTTTTTTCATGCTACCTTTCTCATGTGACAAAGATGCTTCCATACTGATTTTAAACTATCGTAAGATACGATGTTAAGGAACTCAATTTGAAAAGAGTGCGCCAAGGAAGACTTCCAAAGAGTCTCTGGAAATAACAAAACAGTGTGAAGTGACAGAAATGTTGTGAAATACGTCAGGGCATATTGTTTTGTAGCAGTGCACAACGGCAAATTTGTAAACAAAAATTTACCTTTCGTCGCTACAAGAGATGGATACTTTGTCGAACAAACGAATGACAGGCGGTGCAACGAGCAGCTGTGTTGTGCGTCTGACCCACGTGGCGGCGCGCCGCACTGCGCGTCGCCTTCGAGGTGGAAGGACGTGCTTTGCGTCAAATGTGCCACCGAAGACGGCGATTGCGTGTGTTGGGAGGAGAGGCGAAGCCTTCTTCTGCCGTGCGGCTACTGTATAACGACGCCAACGGCCATACCATGTTGAATACACCGGTTCTCGTCCGATCACCGAAGTTAAGCAACATCGGGCCCGGTTAGTACTTGGATGGGTGACCGCCTGGGAACACCGGGTGCTGTTGGCTCCCTCTCTTCTTCTAAATTTTATGTCACTACACCTGCCAGTCCTCTTTTCATACAAACTCTCAGGTGCGACAAAGATGCTTCCACAAGCATTTTAAACCACTGTATTAAATGTAAGATGCAAAATTACAGTAATGAACTCAGTTTGAACAAGAATGCGCGGAGGAAGAGTGCTAGGAACTCGTTGAAAATAACGAAACACTGCGAATCGACAGATGTGCTCTTAAAATGCGTCAGAGCCTACTGTTTTGTAGGAGCGCTAAATTCCAATTTTGTAGCAGTGCACAACGGCAAATTTGTAAACAAAAATTAACCTTTCGTCGCTACAAGAGATGGATACTTTGCCGAACAGCCTGTGTCTTGTGTGCATGTTTTCGCACCTTTCCACGACACGGCGCAGCACAGAGCGGCTCTGGTAGCTCCGAACGGCCGCACACGGCGCCTCGGACACGCCGGTTCGGCCCGCGCCCATCTCGCAGATGCTTCTCGTACTTGTGCTGTCATATGGACCGCGACCCGAGCGGCAGCGAGCGGCAGTCGAGCAAAGTCGGGACAAGTCGGGACGGAAGGGGACAGCCGAGAATGCACCGTGCGAATTACGCAAATATCTGGAAGCGCGACGCGTGTCAGGCAGGTGAGACCGCTTCCCTCTGTCTTCATTTCTTGCTTTCTTGTCACTACCCCTGCCAGCCCTTTTTTCATGCTACCTTTCTCATGTGACAAAGATGCTTCCATACTGATTTTAAACTATCGTAAGATACGATGTTAAGGAACTCAATTTGAAAAGAGTGCGCCAAGGAAGACTTCCAAAGAGTCTCTGGAAATAACAAAACAGTGTGAAGTGACAGAAATGTTGTGAAATACGTCAGGGCATATTGTTTTGTAGCAGTGCACAACGGCAAATTTGTAAACAAAAATTTACCTTTCGTCGCTACAAGAGATGGATACTTTGTCGAACAAACGAATGACAGGCGGTGCAACGAGCAGCTGTGTTGTGCGTCTGACCCACGTGGCGGCGCGCCGCACTGCGCGTCGCCTTCGAGGTGGAAGGACGTGCTTTGCGTCAAATGTGCCACCGAAGACGGCGATTGCGTGTGTTGGGAGGAGAGGCGAAGCCTTCTTCTGCCGTGCGGCTACTGTATAAGGACGCCAACGGCCATACCATGTTGAATACACCGGTTCTCGTCCGATCACCGAAGTTAAGCAACATCGGGCCCGGTTAGTACTTGGATGGGTGACCGCCTGGGAACACCGGGTGCTGTTGGCTCCCTCTCTTCTTCTAAATTTTATGTCACTACACCTGCCAGTCCTCTTTTCATACAAACTCTCAGGTGCGACAAAGATGCTTCCACAAGCATTTTAAACCACTGTATTAAATGTAAGATGCAAAATTACAGTAATGAACTCAGTTTGAACAAGAATGCGCGGAGGAAGAGTGCTAGGAACTCGTTGAAAATAACGAAACACTGCGAATCGACAGATGTGCTCTTAAAATGCGTCAGAGCCTACTGTTTTGTAGGAGCGCTAAATTCCAATTTTGTAGCAGTGCACAACGGCAAATTTGTAAACAAAAATTAACCTTTCGTCGCTACAAGAGATGGATACTTTGCCGAACAGCCTGTGTCTTGTGTGCATGTTTTCGCACCTTTCCACGGCACGGCGCAGCACAGAGCGGCTCTGGTAGCTCCGAACGGCCGCACACGGCGCCTCGGACACGCCGGTTCGGCCCGCGCCCATCTCGCAGATGCTTCTCGTACTTGTGCTGTCATATGGACCGCGACCCGAGCGGCAGCGAGCGGCAGTCGAGCAAAGTCGGGACAAGTCGGGACGGAAGGGGACAGCCGAGAATGCACCGTGCGAATTACGCAAATATCTGGAAGCGCGACGCGTGTCAGGCAGGTGAGACCGCTTCCCTCTGTCTTCATTTCTTGCTTTCTTGTCACTACCCCTGCCAGCCCTTTTTTCATGCTACCTTTCTCATGTGACAAAGATGCTTCCATACTGATTTTAAACTATCGTAAGATACGATGTTAAGGAACTCAATTTGAAAAGAGTGCGCCAAGGAAGACTTCCAAAGAGTCTCTGGAAATAACAAAACAGTGTGAAGTGACAGAAATGTTGTGAAATACGTCAGGGCATATTGTTTTGTAGCAGTGCACAACGGCAAATTTGTAAACAAAAATTTACCTTTCGTCGCTACAAGAGATGGATACTTTGTCGAACAAACGAATGACAGGCGGTGCAACGAGCAGCTGTGTTGTGCGTCTGACCCACGTGGCGGCGCGCCGCACTGCGCGTCGCCTTCGAGGTGGAAGGACGTGCTTTGCGTCAAATGTGCCACCGAAGACGGCGATTGCGTGTGTTGGGAGGAGAGGCGAAGCCTTCTTCTGCCGTGCGGCTACTGTATAAGGACGCCAACGGCCATACCATGTTGAATACACCGGTTCTCGTCCGATCACCGAAGTTAAGCAACATCGGGCCCGGTTAGTACTTGGATGGGTGACCGCCTGGGAACACCGGGTGCTGTTGGCTCCCTCTCTTCTTCTAAATTTTATGTCACTACACCTGCCAGTCCTCTTTTCATACAAACTCTCAGGTGCGACAAAGATGCTTCCACAAGCATTTTAAACCACTGTATTAAATGTAAGATGCAAAATTACAGTAATGAACTCAGTTTGAACAAGAATGCGCGGAGGAAGAGTGCTAGGAACTCGTTGAAAATAACGAAACACTGCGAATCGACAGATGTGCTCTTAAAATGCGTCAGAGCCTACTGTTTTGTAGGAGCGCTAAATTCCAATTTTGTAGCAGTGCACAACGGCAAATTTGTAAACAAAAATTAACCTTTCGTCGCTACAAGAGATGGATACTTTGCCGAACAGCCTGTGTCTTGTGTGCATGTTTTCGCACCTTTCCACGGCACGGCGCAGCACAGAGCGGCTCTGGTAGCTCCGAACGGCCGCACACGGCGCCTCGGACACGCCGGTTCGGCCCGCGCCCATCTCGCAGATGCTTCTCGTACTTGTGCTGTCATATGGACCGCGACCCGAGCGGCAGCGAGCGGCAGTCGAGCAAAGTCGGGACAAGTCGGGACGGAAGGGGACAGCCGAGAATGCACCGTGCGAATTACGCAAATATCTGGAAGCGCGACGCGTGTCAGGCAGGTGAGACCGCTTCCCTCTGTCTTCATTTCTTGCTTTCTTGTCACTACCCCTACCAGCCCTTTTTTCATGCTACCTTTCTCATGTGACAAAGATGCTTCCATACTGATTTTAAACTATCGTAAGATACGATGTTAAGGAACTCAATTTGAAAAGAGTGCGCCAAGGAAGACTTCCAAAGAGTCTCTGGAAATAACAAAACAGTGTGAAGTGACAGAAATGTTGTGAAATACGTCAGGGCATATTGTTTTGTAGCAGTGCACAACGGCAAATTTGTAAACAAAAATTTACCTTTCGTCGCTACAAGAGATGGATACTTTGTCGAACAAACGAATGACAGGCGGTGCAACGAGCAGCTGTGTTGTGCGTCTGACCCACGTGGCGGCGCGCCGCACTGCGCGTCGCCTTCGAGGTGGAAGGACGTGCTTTGCGTCAAATGTGCCACCGAAGACGGCGATTGCGTGTGTTGGGAGGAGAGGCGAAGCCTTCTTCTGCCGTGCGGCTACTGTATAAGGACGCCAACGGCCATACCATGTTGAATACACCGGTTCTCGTCCGATCACCGAAGTTAAGCAACATCGGGCCCGGTTAGTACTTGGATGGGTGACCGCCTGGGAACACCGGGTGCTGTTGGCTCCCTCTCTTCTTCTAAATTTTATGTCACTACACCTGCCAGTCCTCTTTTCATACAAACTCTCAGGTGCGACAAAGATGCTTCCACAAGCATTTTAAACCACTGTATTAAATGTAAGATGCAAAATTACAGTAATGAACTCAGTTTGAACAAGAATGCGCGGAGGAAGAGTGCTAGGAACTCGTTGAAAATAACGAAACACTGCGAATCGACAGATGTGCTCTTAAAATGCGTCAGAGCCTACTGTTTTGTAGGAGCGCTAAATTCCAATTTTGTAGCAGTGCACAACGGCAAATTTGTAAACAAAAATTAACCTTTCGTCGCTACAAGAGATGGATACTTTGCCGAACAGCCTGTGTCTTGTGTGCATGTTTTCGCACCTTTCCACGGCACGGCGCAGCACAGAGCGGCTCTGGTAGCTCCGAACGGCCGCACACGGCGCCTCGGACACGCCGGTTCGGCCCGCGCCCATCTCGCAGATGCTTCTCGTACTTGTGCTGTCATATGGACCGCGACCCGAGCGGCAGCGAGCGGCAGTCGAGCAAAGTCGGGACAAGTCGGGACGGAAGGGGACAGCCGAGAATGCACCGTGCGAATTACGCAAATATCTGGAAGCGCGACGCGTGTCAGGCAGGTGAGACCGCTTCCCTCTGTCTTCATTTCTTGCTTTCTTGTCACTACCCCTGCCAGCCCTTTTTTCATGCTACCTTTCTCATGTGACAAAGATGCTTCCATACTGATTTTAAACTATCGTAAGATACGATGTTAAGGAACTCAATTTGAAAAGAGTGCGCCAAGGAAGACTTCCAAAGAGTCTCTGGAAATAACAAAACAGTGTGAAGTGACAGAAATGTTGTGAAATACGTCAGGGCATATTGTTTTGTAGCAGTGCACAACGGCAAATTTGTAAACAAAAATTTACCTTTCGTCGCTACAAGAGATGGATACTTTGTCGAACAAACGAATGACAGGCGGTGCAACGAGCAGCTGTGTTGTGCGTCTGACCCACGTGGCGGCGCGCCGCACTGCGCGTCGCCTTCGAGGTGGAAGGACGTGCTTTGCGTCAAATGTGCCACCGAAGACGGCGATTGCGTGTGTTGGGAGGAGAGGCGAAGCCTTCTTCTGCCGTGCGGCTACTATATAAGGACGCCAACGGCCATACCATGTTGAATACACCGGTTCTCGTCCGATCACCGAAGTTAAGCAACATCGGGCCCGGTTAGTACTTGGATGGGTGACCGCCTGGGAACACCGGGTGCTGTTGGCTCCCTCTCTTCTTCTAAATTTTATGTCACTACACCTGCCAGTCCTCTTTTCATACAAACTCTCAGGTGCGACAAAGATGCTTCCACAAGCATTTTAAACCACTGTATTAAATGTAAGATGCAAAATTACAGTAATGAACTCAGTTTGAACAAGAATGCGCGGAGGAAGAGTGCTAGGAACTCGTTGAAAATAACGAAACACTGCGAATCGACAGATGTGCTCTTAAAATGCGTCAGAGCCTACTGTTTTGTAGGAGCGCTAAATTCCAATTTTGTAGCAGTGCACAACGGCAAATTTGTAAACAAAAATTAACCTTTCGTCGCTACAAGAGATGGATACTTTGCCGAACAGCCTGTGTCTTGTGTGCATGTTTTCGCACCTTTCCACGGCACGGCGCAGCACAGAGCGGCTCTGGTAGCTCCGAACGGCCGCACACGGCGCCTCGGACACGCCGGTTCGGCCCGCGCCCATCTCGCAGATGCTTCTCGTACTTGTGCTGTCATATGGACCGCGACCCGAGCGGCAGCGAGCGGCAGTCGAGCAAAGTCGGGACAAGTCGGGACGGAAGGGGACAGCCGAGAATGCACCGTGCGAATTACGCAAATATCTGGAAGCGCGACGCGTGTCAGGCAGGTGAGACCGCTTCCCTCTGTCTTCATTTCTTGCTTTCTTGTCACTACCCCTGCCAGCCCTTTTTTCATGCTACCTTTCTCATGTGACAAAGATGCTTCCATACTGATTTTAAACTATCGTAAGATACGATGTTAAGGAACTCAATTTGAAAAGAGTGCGCCAAGGAAGACTTCCAAAGAGTCTCTGGAAATAACAAAACAGTGTGAAGTGACAGAAATGTTGTGAAATACGTCAGGGCATATTGTTTTGTAGCAGTGCACAACGGCAAATTTGTAAACAAAAATTTACCTTTCGTCGCTACAAGAGATGGATACTTTGTCGAACAAACGAATGACAGGCGGTGCAACGAGCAGCTGTGTTGTGCGTCTGACCCACGTGGCGGCGCGCCGCACTGCGCGTCGCCTTCGAGGTGGAAGGACGTGCTTTGCGTCAAATGTGCCACCGAAGACGGCGATTGCGTGTGTTGGGAGGAGAGGCGAAGCCTTCTTCTGCCGTGCGGCTACTGTATAAGGACGCCAACGGCCATACCATGTTGAATACACCGGTTCTCGTCCGATCACCGAAGTTAAGCAACATCGGGCCCGGTTAGTACTTGGATGGGTGACCGCCTGGGAACACCGGGTGCTGTTGGCTCCCTCTCTTCTTCTAAATTTTATGTCACTACACCTGCCAGTCCTCTTTTCATACAAACTCTCAGGTGCGACAAAGATGCTTCCACAAGCATTTTAAACCACTGTATTAAATGTAAGATGCAAAATTACAGTAATGAACTCAGTTTGAACAAGAATGCGCGGAGGAAGAGTGCTAGGAACTCGTTGAAAATAACGAAACACTGCGAATCGACAGATGTGCTCTTAAAATGCGTCAGAGCCTACTGTTTTGTAGGAGCGCTAAATTCCAATTTTGTAGCAGTGCACAACGGCAAATTTGTAAACAAAAATTAACCTTTCGTCGCTACAAGAGATGGATACTTTGCCGAACAGCCTGTGTCTTGTGTGCATGTTTTCGCACCTTTCCACGGCACGGCGCAGCACAGAGCGGCTCTGGTAGCTCCGAACGGCCGCACACGGCGCCTCGGACACGCCGGTTCGGCCCGCGCCCATCTCGCAGATGCTTCTCGTACTTGTGCTGTCATATGGACCGCGACCCGAGCGGCAGCGAGCGGCAGTCGAGCAAAGTCGGGACAAGTCGGGACGGAAGGGGACAGCCGAGAATGCACCGTGCGAATTACGCAAATATCTGGAAGCGCGACGCGTGTCAGGCAGGTGAGACCGCTTCCCTCTGTCTTCATTTCTTGCTTTCTTGTCACTACCCCTGCCAGCCCTTTTTTCATGCTACCTTTCTCATGTGACAAAGATGCTTCCATACTGATTTTAAACTATCGTAAGATACGATGTTAAGGAACTCAATTTGAAAAGAGTGCGCCAAGGAAGACTTCCAAAGAGTCTCTGGAAATAACAAAACAGTGTGAAGTGACAGAAATGTTGTGAAATACGTCAGGGCATATTGTTTTGTAGCAGTGCACAACGGCAAATTTGTAAACAAAAATTTACCTTTCGTCGCTACAAGAGATGGATACTTTGTCGAACAAACGAATGACAGGCGGTGCAACGAGCAGCTGTGTTGTGCGTCTGACCCACGTGGCGGCGCGCCGCACTGCGCGTCGCCTTCGAGGTGGAAGGACGTGCTTTGCGTCAAATGTGCCACCGAAGACGGCGATTGCGTGTGTTGGGAGGAGAGGCGAAGCCTTCTTCTGCCGTGCGGCTACTGTATAAGGACGCCAACGGCCATACCATGTTGAATACACCGGTTCTCGTCCGATCACCGAAGTTAAGCAACATTGGGCCCAGTTAGTACTTGGATGGGTGACCGCCTGGGAACACCGGGTGCTGTTGGCTCCCTCTCTTCTTCTAAATTTTATGTCACTACACCTGCCAGTCCTCTTTTCATACAAACTCTCAGGTGCGACAAAGATGCTTCCACAAGCATTTTAAACCACTGTATTAAATGTAAGATGCAAAATTACAGTAATGAACTCAGTTTGAACAAGAATGCGCGGAGGAAGAGTGCTAGGAACTCGTTGAAAATAACGAAACACTGCGAATCGACAGATGTGCTCTTAAAATGCGTCAGAGCCTACTGTTTTGTAGGAGCGCTAAATTCCAATTTTGTAGCAGTGCACAACGGCAAATTTGTAAACAAAAATTAACCTTTCGTCGCTACAAGAGATGGATACTTTGCCGAACAGCCTGTGTCTTGTGTGCATGTTTTCGCACCTTTCCACGGCACGGCGCAGCACAGAGCGGCTCTGGTAGCTCCGAACGGCCGCACACGGCGCCTCGGACACGCCGGTTCGGCCCGCGCCCATCTCGCAGATGCTTCTCGTACTTGTGCTGTCATATGGACCGCGACCCGAGCGGCAGCGAGCGGCAGTCGAGCAAAGTCGGGACAAGTCGGGACGGAAGGGGACAGCCGAGAATGCACCGTGCGAATTACGCAAATATCTGGAAGCGCGACGCGTGTCAGGCAGGTGAGACCGCTTCCCTCTGTCTTCATTTCTTGCTTTCTTGTCACTACCCCTGCCAGCCCTTTTTTCATGCTACCTTTCTCATGTGACAAAGATGCTTCCATACTGATTTTAAACTATCGTAAGATACGATGTTAAGGAACTCAATTTGAAAAGAGTGCGCCAAGGAAGACTTCCAAAGAGTCTCTGGAAATAACAAAACAGTGTGAAGTGACAGAAATGTTGTGAAATACGTCAGAACATATTGTTTTGTAGCAGTGCACAACGGCAAATTTGTAAACAAAAATTTACCTTTCGTCGCTACAAGAGATGGATACTTTGTCGAACAAACGAATGACAGGCGGTGCAACGAGCAGCTGTGTTGTGCGTCTGACCCACGTGGCGGCGCGCCGCACTGCGCGTCGCCTTCGAGGTGGAAGGACGTGCTTTGCGTCAAATGTGCCACCGAAGACGGCGATTGCGTGTGTTGGGAGGAGAGGCGAAGCCTTCTTCTGCCGTGCGGCTACTGTATAAGGACGCCAACGGCCATACCATGTTGAATACACCGGTTCTCGTCCGATCACCGAAGTTAAGCAACATCGGGCCCGGTTAGTACTTGGATGGGTGACCGCCTGGGAACACCGGGTGCTGTTGGCTCCCTCTCTTCTTCTAAATTTTATGTCACTACACCTGCCAGTCCTCTTTTCATACAAACTCTCAGGTGCGACAAAGATGCTTCCACAAGCATTTTAAACCACTGTATTAAATGTAAGATGCAAAATTACAGTAATGAACTCAGTTTGAACAAGAATGCGCGGAGGAAGAGTGCTAGGAACTCGTTGAAAATAACGAAACACTGCGAATCGACAGATGTGCTCTTAAAATGCGTCAGAGCCTACTGTTTTGTAGGAGCGCTAAATTCCAATTTTGTAGCAGTGCACAACGGCAAATTTGTAAACAAAAATTAACCTTTCGTCGCTACAAGAGATGGATACTTTGCCGAACAGCCTGTGTCTTGTGTGCATGTTTTCGCACCTTTCCACGGCACGGCGCAGCACAGAGCGGCTCTGGTAGCTCCGAACGGCCGCACACGGCGCCTCGGACACGCCGGTTCGGCCCGCGCCCATCTCGCAGATGCTTCTCGTACTTGTGCTGTCATATGGACCGCGACCCGAGCGGCAGCGAGCGGCAGTCGAGCAAAGTCGGGACAAGTCGGGACGGAAGGGGACAGCCGAGAATGCACCGTGCGAATTACGCAAATATCTGGAAGCGCGACGCGTGTCAGGCAGGTGAGACCGCTTCCCTCTGTCTTCATTTCTTGCTTTCTTGTCACTACCCCTGCCAGCCCTTTTTTCATGCTACCTTTCTCATGTGACAAAGATGCTTCCATACTGATTTTAAACTATCGTAAGATACGATGTTAAGGAACTCAATTTGAAAAGAGTGCGCCAAGGAAGACTTCCAAAGAGTCTCTGGAAATAACAAAACAGTGTGAAGTGACAGAAATGTTGTGAAATACGTCAGGGCATATTGTTTTGTAGCAGTGCACAACGGCAAATTTGTAAACAAAAATTTACCTTTCGTCGCTACAAGAGATGGATACTTTGTCGAACAAACGAATGACAGGCGGTGCAACGAGCAGCTGTGTTGTGCGTCTGACCCACGTGGCGGCGCGCCGCACTGCGCGTCGCCTTCGAGGTGGAAGGACGTGCTTTGCGTCAAATGTGCCACCGAAGACGGCGATTGCGTGTGTTGGGAGGAGAGGCGAAGCCTTCTTCTGCCGTGCGGCTACTGTATAAGGACGCCAACGGCCATACCATGTTGAATACACCGGTTCTCGTCCGATCACCAAAGTTAAGCAACATCGGGCCCGGTTAGTACTTGGATGGGTGACCGCCTGGGAACACCGGGTGCTGTTGGCTCCCTCTCTTCTTCTAAATTTTATGTCACTACACCTGCCAGTCCTCTTTTCATACAAACTCTCAGGTGCGACAAAGATGCTTCCACAAGCATTTCAAACCACTGTATTAAATGTAAGATGCAAAATTACAGTAATGAACTCAGTTTGAACAAGAATGCGCGGAGGAAGAGTGCTAGGAACTCGTTGAAAATAACGAAACACTGCGAATCGACAGATGTGCTCTTAAAATGCGTCAGAGCCTACTGTTTTGTAGGAGCGCTAAATTCCAATTTTGTAGCAGTGCACAACGGCAAATTTGTAAACAAAAATTAACCTTTCGTCGCTACAAGAGATGGATACTTTGCCGAACAGCCTGTGTCTTGTGTGCATGTTTTCGCACCTTTCCACGGCACGGCGCAGCACAGAGCGGCTCTGGTAGCTCCGAACGGCCGCACACGGCGCCTCGGACACGCCGGTTCGGCCCGCGCCCATCTCGCAGATGCTTCTCGTACTTGTGCTGTCATATGGACCGCGACCCGAGCGGCAGCGAGCGGCAGTCGAGCAAAGTCGGGACAAGTCGGGACGGAAGGGGACAGCCGAGAATGCACCGTGCGAATTACGCAAATATCTGGAAGCGCGACGCGTGTCAGGCAGGTGAGACCGCTTCCCTCTGTCTTCATTTCTTGCTTTCTTGTCACTACCCCTGCCAGCCCTTTTTTCATGCTACCTTTCTCATGTGACAAAGATGCTTCCATACTGATTTTAAACTATCGTAAGATACGATGTTAAGGAACTCAATTTGAAAAGAGTGCGCCAAGGAAGACTTCCAAAGAGTCTCTGGAAATAACAAAACAGTGTGAAGTGACAGAAATGTTGTGAAATACGTCAGGGCATATTGTTTTGTAGCAGTGCACAACGGCAAATTTGTAAACAAAAATTTACCTTTCGTCGCTACAAGAGATGGATACTTTGTCGAACAAACGAATGACAGGCGGTACAACGAGCAGCTGTGTTGTGCGTCTGACCCACGTGGCGGCGCGCCGCACTGCGCGTCGCCTTCGAGGTGGAAGGACGTGCTTTGCGTCAAATGTGCCACCGAAGACGGCGATTGCGTGTGTTGGGAGGAGAGGCGAAGCCTTCTTCTGCCGTGCGGCTACTGTATAAGGACGCCAACGGCCATACCATGTTGAATACACCGGTTCTCGTCCGATCACCGAAGTTAAGCAACATCGGGCCCGGTTAGTACTTGGATGGGTGACCGCCTGGGAACACCGGGTGCTGTTGGCTCCCTCTCTTCTTCTAAATTTTATGTCACTACACCTGCCAGTCCTCTTTTCATACAAACTCTCAGGTGCGACAAAGATGCTTCCACAAGCATTTTAAACCACTGTATTAAATGTAAGATGCAAAATTACAGTAATGAACTCAGTTTGAACAAGAATGCGCGGAGGAAGAGTGCTAGGAACTCGTTGAAAATAACGAAACACTGCGAATCGACAGATGTGCTCTTAAAATGCGTCAGAGCCTACTGTTTTGTAGGAGCGCTAAATTCCAATTTTGTAGCAGTGCACAACGGCAAATTTGTAAACAAAAATTAACCTTTCGTCGCTACAAGAGATGGATACTTTGCCGAACAGCCTGTGTCTTGTGTGCATGTTTTCGCACCTTTCCACGGCACGGCGCAGCACAGAGCGGCTCTGGTAGCTCCGAACGGCCGCACACGGCGCCTCGGACACGCCGGTTCGGCCCGCGCCCATCTCGCAGATGCTTCTCGTACTTGTGCTGTCATATGGACCGCGACCCGAGCGGCAGCGAGCGGCAGTCGAGCAAAGTCGGGACAAGTCGGGACGGAAGGGGACAGCCGAGAATGCACCGTGCGAATTACGCAAATATCTGGAAGCGCGACGCGTGTCAGGCAGGTGAGACCGCTTCCCTCTGTCTTCATTTCTTGCTTTCTTGTCACTACCCCTGCCAGCCCTTTTTTCATGCTACCTTTCTCATGTGACAAAGATGCTTCCATACTGATTTTAAACTATCGTAAGATACGATGTTAAGGAACTCAATTTGAAAAGAGTGCGCCAAGGAAGACTTCCAAAGAGTCTCTGGAAATAACAAAACAGTGTGAAGTGACAGAAATGTTGTGAAATACGTCAGAACATATTGTTTTGTAGCAGTGCACAACGGCAAATTTGTAAACAAAAATTTACCTTTCGTCGCTACAAGAGATGGATACTTTGTCGAACAAACGAATGACAGGCGGTGCAACGAGCAGCTGTGTTGTGCGTCTGACCCACGTGGCGGCGCGCCGCACTGCGCGTCGCCTTCGAGGTGGAAGGACGTGCTTTGCGTCAAATGTGCCACCGAAGACGGCGATTGCGTGTGTTGGGAGGAGAGGCGAAGCCTTCTTCTGCCGTGCGGCTACTGTATAAGGACGCCAACGGCCATACCATGTTGAATACACCGGTTCTCGTCCGATCACCGAAGTTAAGCAACATCGGGCCCGGTTAGTACTTGGATGGGTGACCGCCTGGGAACACCGGGTGCTGTTGGCTCCCTCTCTTCTTCTAAATTTTATGTCACTACACCTGCCAGTCCTCTTTTCATACAAACTCTCAGGTGCGACAAAGATGCTTCCACAAGCATTTTAAACCACTGTATTAAATGTAAGATGCAAAATTACAGTAATGAACTCAGTTTGAACAAGAATGCGCGGAGGAAGAGTGCTAGGAACTCGTTGAAAATAACGAAACACTGCGAATCGACAGATGTGCTCTTAAAATGCGTCAGAGCCTACTGTTTTGTAGGAGCGCTAAATTCCAATTTTGTAGCAGTGCACAACGGCAAATTTGTAAACAAAAATTAACCTTTCGTCGCTACAAGAGATGGATACTTTGCCGAACAGCCTGTGTCTTGTGTGCATGTTTTCGCACCTTTCCACGGCACGGCGCAGCACAGAGCGGCTCTGGTAGCTCCGAACGGCCGCACACGGCGCCTCGGACACGCCGGTTCGGCCCGCGCCCATCTCGCAGATGCTTCTCGTACTTGTGCTGTCATATGGACCGCGACCCGAGCGGCAGCGAGCGGCAGTCGAGCAAAGTCGGGACAAGTCGGGACGGAAGGGGACAGCCGAGAATGCACCGTGCGAATTACGCAAATATCTGGAAGCGCGACGCGTGTCAGGCAGGTGAGACCGCTTCCCTCTGTCTTCATTTCTTGCTTTCTTGTCACTACCCCTGCCAGCCCTTTTTTCATGCTACCTTTCTCATGTGACAAAGATGCTTCCATACTGATTTTAAACTATCGTAAGATACGATGTTAAGGAACTCAATTTGAAAAGAGTGCGCCAAGGAAGACTTCCAAAGAGTCTCTGGAAATAACAAAACAGTGTGAAGTGACAGAAATGTTGTGAAATACGTCAGGGCATATTGTTTTGTAGCAGTGCACAACGGCAAATTTGTAAACAAAAATTTACCTTTCGTCGCTACAAGAGATGGATACTTTGTCGAACAAACGAATGACAGGCGGTGCAACGAGCAGCTGTGTTGTGCGTCTGACCCACGTGGCGGCGCGCCGCACTGCGCGTCGCCTTCGAGGTGGAAGGACGTGCTTTGCGTCAAATGTGCCACCGAAGACGGCGATTGCGTGTGTTGGGAGGAGAGGCGAAGCCTTCTTCTGCCGTGCGGCTACTGTATAAGGACGCCAACGGCCATACCATGTTGAATACACCGGTTCTCGTCCGATCACCAAAGTTAAGCAACATCGGGCCCGGTTAGTACTTGGATGGGTGACCGCCTGGGAACACCGGGTGCTGTTGGCTCCCTCTCTTCTTCTAAATTTTATGTCACTACACCTGCCAGTCCTCTTTTCATACAAACTCTCAGGTGCGACAAAGATGCTTCCACAAGCATTTCAAACCACTGTATTAAATGTAAGATGCAAAATTACAGTAATGAACTCAGTTTGAACAAGAATGCGCGGAGGAAGAGTGCTAGGAACTCGTTGAAAATAACGAAACACTGCGAATCGACAGATGTGCTCTTAAAATGCGTCAGAGCCTACTGTTTTGTAGGAGCGCTAAATTCCAATTTTGTAGCAGTGCACAACGGCAAATTTGTAAACAAAAATTAACCTTTCGTCGCTACAAGAGATGGATACTTTGCCGAACAGCCTGTGTCTTGTGTGCATGTTTTCGCACCTTTCCACGGCACGGCGCAGCACAGAGCGGCTCTGGTAGCTCCGAACGGCCGCACACGGCGCCTCGGACACGCCGGTTCGGCCCGCGCCCATCTCGCAGATGCTTCTCGTACTTGTGCTGTCATATGGACCGCGACCCGAGCGGCAGCGAGCGGCAGTCGAGCAAAGTCGGGACAAGTCGGGACGGAAGGGGACAGCCGAGAATGCACCGTGCGAATTACGCAAATATCTGGAAGCGCGACGCGTGTCAGGCAGGTGAGACCGCTTCCCTCTGTCTTCATTTCTTGCTTTCTTGTCACTACCCCTGCCAGCCCTTTTTTCATGCTACCTTTCTCATGTGACAAAGATGCTTCCATACTGATTTTAAACTATCGTAAGATACGATGTTAAGGAACTCAATTTGAAAAGAGTGCGCCAAGGAAGACTTCCAAAGAGTCTCTGGAAATAACAAAACAGTGTGAAGTGACAGAAATGTTGTGAAATACGTCAGGGCATATTGTTTTGTAGCAGTGCACAACGGCAAATTTGTAAACAAAAATTTACCTTTCGTCGCTACAAGAGATGGATACTTTGTCGAACAAACGAATGACAGGCGGTACAACGAGCAGCTGTGTTGTGCGTCTGACCCACGTGGCGGCGCGCCGCACTGCGCGTCGCCTTCGAGGTGGAAGGACGTGCTTTGCGTCAAATGTGCCACCGAAGACGGCGATTGCGTGTGTTGGGAGGAGAGGCGAAGCCTTCTTCTGCCGTGCGGCTACTGTATAAGGACGCCAACGGCCATACCATGTTGAATACACCGGTTCTCGTCCGATCACCGAAGTTAAGCAACATCGGGCCCGGTTAGTACTTGGATGGGTGACCGCCTGGGAACACCGGGTGCTGTTGGCTCCCTCTCTTCTTCTAAATTTTATGTCACTACACCTGCCAGTCCTCTTTTCATACAAACTCTCAGGTGCGACAAAGATGCTTCCACAAGCATTTTAAACCACTGTATTAAATGTAAGATGCAAAATTACAGTAATGAACTCAGTTTGAACAAGAATGCGCGGAGGAAGAGTGCTAGGAACTCGTTGAAAATAACGAAACACTGCGAATCGACAGATGTGCTCTTAAAATGCGTCAGAGCCTACTGTTTTGTAGGAGCGCTAAATTCCAATTTTGTAGCAGTGCACAACGGCAAATTTGTAAACAAAAATTAACCTTTCGTCGCTACAAGAGATGGATACTTTGCCGAACAGCCTGTGTCTTGTGTGCATGTTTTCGCACCTTTCCACGGCACGGCGCAGCACAGAGCGGCTCTGGTAGCTCCGAACGGCCGCACACGGCGCCTCGGACACGCCGGTTCGGCCCGCGCCCATCTCGCAGATGCTTCTCGTACTTGTGCTGTCATATGGACCGCGACCCGAGCGGCAGCGAGCGGCAGTCGAGCAAAGTCGGGACAAGTCGGGACGGAAGGGGACAGCCGAGAATGCACCGTGCGAATTACGCAAATATCTGGAAGCGCGACGCGTGTCAGGCAGGTGAGACCGCTTCCCTCTGTCTTCATTTCTTGCTTTCTTGTCACTACCCCTGCCAGCCCTTTTTTCATGCTACCTTTCTCATGTGACAAAGATGCTTCCATACTGATTTTAAACTATCGTAAGATACGATGTTAAGGAACTCAATTTGAAAAGAGTGCGCCAAGGAAGACTTCCAAAGAGTCTCTGGAAATAACAAAACAGTGTGAAGTGACAGAAATGTTGTGAAATACGTCAGGGCATATTGTTTTGTAGCAGTGCACAACGGCAAATTTGTAAACAAAAATTTACCTTTCGTCGCTACAAGAGATGGATACTTTGTCGAACAAACGAATGACAGGCGGTGCAACGAGCAGCTGTGTTGTGCGTCTGACCCACGTGGCGGCGCGCCGCACTGCGCGTCGCCTTCGAGGTGGAAGGACGTGCTTTGCGTCAAATGTGCCACCGAAGACGGCGATTGCGTGTGTTGGGAGGAGAGGCGAAGCCTTCTTCTGCCGTGCGGCTACTGTATAAGGACGCCAACGGCCATACCATGTTGAATACACCGGTTCTCGTCCGATCACCAAAGTTAAGCAACATCGGGCCCGGTTAGTACTTGGATGGGTGACCGCCTGGGAACACCGGGTGCTGTTGGCTCCCTCTCTTCTTCTAAATTTTATGTCACTACACCTGCCAGTCCTCTTTTCATACAAACTCTCAGGTGCGACAAAGATGCTTCCACAAGCATTTCAAACCACTGTATTAAATGTAAGATGCAAAATTACAGTAATGAACTCAGTTTGAACAAGAATGCGCGGAGGAAGAGTGCTAGGAACTCGTTGAAAATAACGAAACACTGCGAATCGACAGATGTGCTCTTAAAATGCGTCAGAGCCTACTGTTTTGTAGGAGCGCTAAATTCCAATTTTGTAGCAGTGCACAACGGCAAATTTGTAAACAAAAATTAACCTTTCGTCGCTACAAGAGATGGATACTTTGCCGAACAGCCTGTGTCTTGTGTGCATGTTTTCGCACCTTTCCACGGCACGGCGCAGCACAGAGCGGCTCTGGTAGCTCCGAACGGCCGCACACGGCGCCTCGGACACGCCGGTTCGGCCCGCGCCCATCTCGCAGATGCTTCTCGTACTTGTGCTGTCATATGGACCGCGACCCGAGCGGCAGCGAGCGGCAGTCGAGCAAAGTCGGGACAAGTCGGGACGGAAGGGGACAGCCGAGAATGCACCGTGCGAATTACGCAAATATCTGGAAGCGCGACGCGTGTCAGGCAGGTGAGACCGCTTCCCTCTGTCTTCATTTCTTGCTTTCTTGTCACTACCCCTGCCAGCCCTTTTTTCATGCTACCTTTCTCATGTGACAAAGATGCTTCCATACTGATTTTAAACTATCGTAAGATACGATGTTAAGGAACTCAATTTGAAAAGAGTGCGCCAAGGAAGACTTCCAAAGAGTCTCTGGAAATAACAAAACAGTGTGAAGTGACAGAAATGTTGTGAAATACGTCAGGGCATATTGTTTTGTAGCAGTGCACAACGGCAAATTTGTAAACAAAAATTTACCTTTCGTCGCTACAAGAGATGGATACTTTGTCGAACAAACGAATGACAGGCGGTACAACGAGCAGCTGTGTTGTGCGTCTGACCCACGTGGCGGCGCGCCGCACTGCGCGTCGCCTTCGAGGTGGAAGGACGTGCTTTGCGTCAAATGTGCCACCGAAGACGGCGATTGCGTGTGTTGGGAGGAGAGGCGAAGCCTTCTTCTGCCGTGCGGCTACTGTATAAGGACGCCAACGGCCATACCATGTTGAATACACCGGTTCTCGTCCGATCACCGAAGTTAAGCAACATCGGGCCCGGTTAGTACTTGGATGGGTGACCGCCTGGGAACACCGGGTGCTGTTGGCTCCCTCTCTTCTTCTAAATTTTATGTCACTACACCTGCCAGTCCTCTTTTCATACAAACTCTCAGGTGCGACAAAGATGCTTCCACAAGCATTTTCAACCACTGTATTAAATGTAAGATGCAAAATTACAGTAATGAACTCAGTTTGAACAAGAATGCGCGGAGGAAGAGTGCTAGGAACTCGTTGAAAATAACGAAACACTGCGAATCGACAGATGTGCTCTTAAAATGCGTCAGAGCCTACTGTTTTGTAGGAGCGCTAAATTCCAATTTTGTAGCAGTGCACAACGGCAAATTTGTAAACAAAAATTAACCTTTCGTCGCTACAAGAGATGGATACTTTGCCGAACAGCCTGTGTCTTGTGTGCATGTTTTCGCACCTTTCCACGGCACGGCGCAGCACAGAGCGGCTCTGGTAGCTCCGAACGGCCGCACACGGCGCCTCGGACACGCCGGTTCGGCCCGCGCCCATCTCGCAGATGCTTCTCGTACTTGTGCTGTCATATGGACCGCGACCCGAGCGGCAGCGAGCGGCAGTCGAGCAAAGTCGGGACAAGTCGGGACGGAAGGGGACAGCCGAGAATGCACCGTGCGAATTACGCAAATATCTGGAAGCGCGACGCGTGTCAGGCAGGTGAGACCGCTTCCCTCTGTCTTCATTTCTTGCTTTCTTGTCACTACCCCTGCCAGCCCTTTTTTCATGCTACCTTTCTCATGTGACAAAGATGCTTCCATACTGATTTTAAACTATCGTAAGATACGATGTTAAGGAACTCAATTTGAAAAGAGTGCGCCAAGGAAGACTTCCAAAGAGTCTCTGGAAATAACAAAACAGTGTGAAGTGACAGAAATGTTGTGAAATACGTCAGGGCATATTGTTTTGTAGCAGTGCACAACGGCAAATTTGTAAACAAAAATTTACCTTTCGTCGCTACAAGAGATGGATACTTTGTCGAACAAACGAATGACAGGCGGTGCAACGAGCAGCTGTGTTGTGCGTCTGACCCACGTGGCAGCGCGCCGCAAACACGCGATCTAGTGTGGTGGAAGGACGTGCTTTGCGTCAAATGTGCCACCGAAGACGGCGATTGCGTGTGTTGGGAGGAGAGGCGAAGCCTTCTTCTGCCGTGCGGCTACTGTATAAGGACGCCAACGGCCATACCATGTTGAATACACCGGTTCTCGTCCGATCACCGAAGTTAAGCAACATCGGGCCCGGTTAGTACTTGGATGGGTGACCGCCTGGGAACACCGGGTGCTGTTGGCTCCCTCTCTTCTTCTAAATTTTATGTCACTACACCTGCCAGTCCTCTTTTCATACAAACTCTCAGGTGCGACAAAGATGCTTCCACAAGCATTTTAAACCACTGTATTAAATGTAAGATGCAAAATTACAGTAATGAACTCAGTTTGAACAAGAATGCGCGGAGGAAGAGTGCTAGGAACTCGTTGAAAATAACGAAACACTGCGAATCGACAGATGTGCTCCTAAAATGCGTCAGAGCCTACTGTTTTGTAGGAGCGCTAAATTCCAATTTTGTAGCAGTGCACAACGGCAAATTTGTAAACAAAAATTAACCTTTCGTCGCTACAAGAGATGGATACTTTGCCGAACAGCCTGTGTCTTGTGTGCATGTTTTCGCACCTTTCCACGGCACGGCGCAGCACAGAGCGGCTCTGGTAGCTCCGAACGGCCGCACACGGCGCCTCGGACACGCCGGTTCGGCCCGCGCCCATCTCGCAGATGCTTCTCGTACTTGTGCTGTCATATGGACCGCGACCCGAGCGGCAGCGAGCGGCAGTCGAGCAAAGTCGGGACAAGTCGGGACGGAAGGGGACAGCCGAGAATGCACCGTGCGAATTACGCAAATATCTGGAAGCGCGACGCGTGTCAGGCAGGTGAGACCGCTTCCCTCTGTCTTCATTTCTTGCTTTCTTGTCACTACCCCTGCCAGCCCTTTTTTCATGCTACCTTTCTCATGTGACAAAGATGCTTCCATACTGATTTTAAACTATCGTAAGATACGATGTTAAGGAACTCAATTTGAAAAGAGTGCGCCAAGGAAGACTTCCAAAGAGTCTCTGGAAATAACAAAACAGTGTGAAGTGACAGAAATGTTGTGAAATACGTCAGGGCATATTGTTTTGTAGCAGTGCACAACGGCAAATTTGTAAACAAAAATTTACCTTTCGTCGCTACAAGAGATGGATACTTTGTCGAACAAACGAATGACAGGCGGTACAACGAGCAGCTGTGTTGTGCGTCTGACCCACGTGGCGGCGCGCCGCACTGCGCGTCGCCTTCGAGGTGGAAGGACGTGCTTTGCGTCAAATGTGCCACCGAAGACGGCGATTGCGTGTGTTGGGAGGAGAGGCGAAGCCTTCTTCTGCCGTGCGGCTACTGTATAAGGACGCCAACGGCCATACCATGTTGAATACACCGGTTCTCGTCCGATCACCGAAGTTAAGCAACATCGGGCCCGGTTAGTACTTGGATGGGTGACCGCCTGGGAACACCGGGTGCTGTTGGCTCCCTCTCTTCTTCTAAATTTTATGTCACTACACCTGCCAGTCCTCTTTTCATACAAACTCTCAGGTGCGACAAAGATGCTTCCACAAGCATTTTAAACCACTGTATTAAATGTAAGATGCAAAATTACAGTAATGAACTCAGTTTGAACAAGAATGCGCGGAGGAAGAGTGCTAGGAACTCGTTGAAAATAACGAAACACTGCGAATCGACAGATGTGCTCTTAAAATGCGTCAGAGCCTACTGTTTTGTAGGAGCGCTAAATTCCAATTTTGTAGCAGTGCACAACGGCAAATTTGTAAACAAAAATTAACCTTTCGTCGCTACAAGAGATGGATACTTTGCCGAACAGCCTGTGTCTTGTGTGCATGTTTTCGCACCTTTCCACGGCACGGCGCAGCACAGAGCGGCTCTGGTAGCTCCGAACGGCCGCACACGGCGCCTCGGACACGCCGGTTCGGCCCGCGCCCATCTCGCAGATGCTTCTCGTACTTGTGCTGTCATATGGACCGCGACCCGAGCGGCAGCGAGCGGCAGTCGAGCAAAGTCGGGACAAGTCGGGACGGAAGGGGACAGCCGAGAATGCACCGTGCGAATTACGCAAATATCTGGAAGCGCGACGCGTGTCAGGCAGGTGAGACCGCTTCCCTCTGTCTTCATTTCTTGCTTTCTTGTCACTACCCCTGCCAGCCCTTTTTTCATGCTACCTTTCTCATGTGACAAAGATGCTTCCATACTGATTTTAAACTATCGTAAGATACGATGTTAAGGAACTCAATTTGAAAAGAGTGCGCCAAGGAAGACTTCCAAAGAGTCTCTGGAAATAACAAAACAGTGTGAAGTGACAGAAATGTTGTGAAATACGTCAGGGCATATTGTTTTGTAGCAGTGCACAACGGCAAATTTGTAAACAAAAATTTACCTTTCGTCGCTACAAGAGATGGATACTTTGTCGAACAAACGAATGACAGGCGGTGCAACGAGCAGCTGTGTTGTGCGTCTGACCCACGTGGCGGCGCGCCGCACTGCGCGTCGCCTTCGAGGTGGAAGGACGTGCTTTGCGTCAAATGTGCCACCGAAGACGGCGATTGCGTGTGTTGGGAGGAGAGGCGAAGCCTTCTTCTGCCGTGCGGCTACTGTATAAGGACGCCAACGGCCATACCATGTTGAATACACCGGTTCTCGTCCGATCACCAAAGTTAAGCAACATCGGGCCCGGTTAGTACTTGGATGGGTGACCGCCTGGGAACACCGGGTGCTGTTGGCTCCCTCTCTTCTTCTAAATTTTATGTCACTACACCTGCCAGTCCTCTTTTCATACAAACTCTCAGGTGCGACAAAGATGCTTCCACAAGCATTTCAAACCACTGTATTAAATGTAAGATGCAAAATTACAGTAATGAACTCAGTTTGAACAAGAATGCGCGGAGGAAGAGTGCTAGGAACTCGTTGAAAATAACGAAACACTGCGAATCGACAGATGTGCTCTTAAAATGCGTCAGAGCCTACTGTTTTGTAGGAGCGCTAAATTCCAATTTTGTAGCAGTGCACAACGGCAAATTTGTAAACAAAAATTAACCTTTCGTCGCTACAAGAGATGGATACTTTGCCGAACAGCCTGTGTCTTGTGTGCATGTTTTCGCACCTTTCCACGGCACGGCGCAGCACAGAGCGGCTCTGGTAGCTCCGAACGGCCGCACACGGCGCCTCGGACACGCCGGTTCGGCCCGCGCCCATCTCGCAGATGCTTCTCGTACTTGTGCTGTCATATGGACCGCGACCCGAGCGGCAGCGAGCGGCAGTCGAGCAAAGTCGGGACAAGTCGGGACGGAAGGGGACAGCCGAGAATGCACCGTGCGAATTACGCAAATATCTGGAAGCGCGACGCGTGTCAGGCAGGTGAGACCGCTTCCCTCTGTCTTCATTTCTTGCTTTCTTGTCACTACCCCTGCCAGCCCTTTTTTCATGCTACCTTTCTCATGTGACAAAGATGCTTCCATACTGATTTTAAACTATCGTAAGATACGATGTTAAGGAACTCAATTTGAAAAGAGTGCGCCAAGGAAGACTTCCAAAGAGTCTCTGGAAATAACAAAACAGTGTGAAGTGACAGAAATGTTGTGAAATACGTCAGGGCATATTGTTTTGTAGCAGTGCACAACGGCAAATTTGTAAACAAAAATTTACCTTTCGTCGCTACAAGAGATGGATACTTTGTCGAACAAACGAATGACAGGCGGTACAACGAGCAGCTGTGTTGTGCGTCTGACCCACGTGGCGGCGCGCCGCACTGCGCGTCGCCTTCGAGGTGGAAGGACGTGCTTTGCGTCAAATGTGCCACCGAAGACGGCGATTGCGTGTGTTGGGAGGAGAGGCGAAGCCTTCTTCTGCCGTGCGGCTACTGTATAAGGACGCCAACGGCCATACCATGTTGAATACACCGGTTCTCGTCCGATCACCGAAGTTAAGCAACATCGGGCCCGGTTAGTACTTGGATGGGTGACCGCCTGGGAACACCGGGTGCTGTTGGCTCCCTCTCTTCTTCTAAATTTTATGTCACTACACCTGCCAGTCCTCTTTTCATACAAACTCTCAGGTGCGACAAAGATGCTTCCACAAGCATTTTCAACCACTGTATTAAATGTAAGATGCAAAATTACAGTAATGAACTCAGTTTGAACAAGAATGCGCGGAGGAAGAGTGCTAGGAACTCGTTGAAAATAACGAAACACTGCGAATCGACAGATGTGCTCTTAAAATGCGTCAGAGCCTACTGTTTTGTAGGAGCGCTAAATTCCAATTTTGTAGCAGTGCACAACGGCAAATTTGTAAACAAAAATTAACCTTTCGTCGCTACAAGAGATGGATACTTTGCCGAACAGCCTGTGTCTTGTGTGCATGTTTTCGCACCTTTCCACGGCACGGCGCAGCACAGAGCGGCTCTGGTAGCTCCGAACGGCCGCACACGGCGCCTCGGACACGCCGGTTCGGCCCGCGCCCATCTCGCAGATGCTTCTCGTACTTGTGCTGTCATATGGACCGCGACCCGAGCGGCAGCGAGCGGCAGTCGAGCAAAGTCGGGACAAGTCGGGACGGAAGGGGACAGCCGAGAATGCACCGTGCGAATTACGCAAATATCTGGAAGCGCGACGCGTGTCAGGCAGGTGAGACCGCTTCCCTCTGTCTTCATTTCTTGCTTTCTTGTCACTACCCCTGCCAGCCCTTTTTTCATGCTACCTTTCTCATGTGACAAAGATGCTTCCATACTGATTTTAAACTATCGTAAGATACGATGTTAAGGAACTCAATTTGAAAAGAGTGCGCCAAGGAAGACTTCCAAAGAGTCTCTGGAAATAACAAAACAGTGTGAAGTGACAGAAATGTTGTGAAATACGTCAGGGCATATTGTTTTGTAGCAGTGCACAACGGCAAATTTGTAAACAAAAATTTACCTTTCGTCGCTACAAGAGATGGATACTTTGTCGAACAAACGAATGACAGGCGGTGCAACGAGCAGCTGTGTTGTGCGTCTGACCCACGTGGCAGCGCGCCGCACTGCGCGTCGCCTTCGAGGTGGAAGGACGTGCTTTGCGTCAAATGTGCCACCGAAGACGGCGATTGCGTGTGTTGGGAGGAGAGGCGAAGCCTTCTTCTGCCGTGCGGCTACTGTATAAGGACGCCAACGGCCATACCATGTTGAATACACCGGTTCTCGTCCGATCACCGAAGTTAAGCAACATCGGGCCCGGTTAGTACTTGGATGGGTGACCGCCTGGGAACACCGGGTGCTGTTGGCTCCCTCTCTTCTTCTAAATTTTATGTCACTACACCTGCCAGTCCTCTTTTCATACAAACTCTCAGGTGCGACAAAGATGCTTCCACAAGCATTTTAAACCACTGTATTAAATGTAAGATGCAAAATTACAGTAATGAACTCAGTTTGAACAAGAATGCGCGGAGGAAGAGTGCTAGGAACTCGTTGAAAATAACGAAACACTGCGAATCGACAGATGTGCTCCTAAAATGCGTCAGAGCCTACTGTTTTGTAGGAGCGCTAAATTCCAATTTTGTAGCAGTGCACAACGGCAAATTTGTAAACAAAAATTAACCTTTCGTCGCTACAAGAGATGGATACTTTGCCGAACAGCCTGTGTCTTGTGTGCATGTTTTCGCACCTTTCCACGGCACGGCGCAGCACAGAGCGGCTCTGGTAGCTCCGAACGGCCGCACACGGCGCCTCGGACACGCCGGTTCGGCCCGCGCCCATCTCGCAGATGCTTCTCGTACTTGTGCTGTCATATGGACCGCGACCCGAGCGGCAGCGAGCGGCAGTCGAGCAAAGTCGGGACAAGTCGGGACGGAAGGGGACAGCCGAGAATGCACCGTGCGAATTACGCAAATATCTGGAAGCGCGACGCGTGTCAGGCAGGTGAGACCGCTTCCCTCTGTCTTCATTTCTTGCTTTCTTGTCACTACCCCTGCCAGCCCTTTTTTCATGCTACCTTTCTCATGTGACAAAGATGCTTCCATACTGATTTTAAACTATCGTAAGATACGATGTTAAGGAACTCAATTTGAAAAGAGTGCGCCAAGGAAGACTTCCAAAGAGTCTCTGGAAATAACAAAACAGTGTGAAGTGACAGATATGTTGTGAAATACGTCAGGGCATATTGTTTTGTAGCAGTGCACAACGGCAAATTTGTAAACAAAAATTTACCTTTCGTCGCTACAAGAGATGGATACTTTGTCGAACAAACGAATGACAGGCGGTGCAACGAGCAGCTGTGTTGTGCGTCTGACCCACGTGGCGGCGCGCCGCACTGCGCGTCGCCTTCGAGGTGGAAGGACGTGCTTTGCGTCAAATGTGCCACCGAAGACGGCGATTGCGTGTGTTGGGAGGAGAGGCGAAGCCTTCTTCTGCCGTGCGGCTACTGTATAAGGACGCCAACGGCCATACCATGTTGAATACACCGGTTCTCGTCCGATCACCGAAGTTAAGCAACATCGGGCCCGGTTAGTACTTGGATGGGTGACCGCCTGGGAACACCGGGTGCTGTTGGCTCCCTCTCTTCTTCTAAATTTTATGTCACTACACCTGCCAGTCCTCTTTTCATACAAACTCTCAGGTGCGACAAAGATGCTTCCACAAGCATTTTCAACCACTGTATTAAATGTAAGATGCAAAATTACAGTAATGAACTCAGTTTGAACAAGAATGCGCGGAGGAAGAGTGCTAGGAACTCGTTGAAAATAACGAAACACTGCGAATCGACAGATGTGCTCTTAAAATGCGTCAGAGCCTACTGTTTTGTAGGAGCGCTAAATTCCAATTTTGTAGCAGTGCACAACGGCAAATTTGTAAACAAAAATTAACCTTTCGTCGCTACAAGAGATGGATACTTTGCCGAACAGCCTGTGTCTTGTGTGCATGTTTTCGCACCTTTCCACGGCACGGCGCAGCACAGAGCGGCTCTGGTAGCTCCGAACGGCCGCACACGGCGCCTCGGACACGCCGGTTCGGCCCGCGCCCATCTCGCAGATGCTTCTCGTACTTGTGCTGTCATATGGACCGCGACCCGAGCGGCAGCGAGCGGCAGTCGAGCAAAGTCGGGACAAGTCGGGACGGAAGGGGACAGCCGAGAATGCACCGTGCGAATTACGCAAATATCTGGAAGCGCGACGCGTGTCAGGCAGGTGAGACCGCTTCCCTCTGTCTTCATTTCTTGCTTTCTTGTCACTACCCCTGCCAGCCCTTTTTTCATGCTACCTTTCTCATGTGACAAAGATGCTTCCATACTGATTTTAAACTATCGTAAGATACGATGTTAAGGAACTCAATTTGAAAAGAGTGCGCCAAGGAAGACTTCCAAAGAGTCTCTGGAAATAACAAAACAGTGTGAAGTGACAGAAATGTTGTGAAATACGTCAGGGCATATTGTTTTGTAGCAGTGCACAACGGCAAATTTGTAAACAAAAATTTACCTTTCGTCGCTACAAGAGATGGATACTTTGTCGAACAAACGAATGACAGGCGGTGCAACGAGCAGCTGTGTTGTGCGTCTGACCCACGTGGCGGCGCGCCGCACTGCGCGTCGCCTTCGAGGTGGAAGGACGTGCTTTGCGTCAAATGTGCCACCGAAGACGGCGATTGCGTGTGTTGGGAGGAGAGGCGAAGCCTTCTTCTGCCGTGCGGCTACTGTATAAGGACGCCAACGGCCATACCATGTTGAATACACCGGTTCTCGTCCGATCACCGAAGTTAAGCAACATCGGGCCCGGTTAGTACTTGGATGGGTGACCGCCTGGGAACACCGGGTGCTGTTGGCTCCCTCTCTTCTTCTAAATTTTATGTCACTACACCTGCCAGTCCTCTTTTCATACAAACTCTCAGGTGCGACAAAGATGCTTCCACAAGCATTTTAAACCACTGTATTAAATGTAAGATGCAAAATTACAGTAATGAACTCAGTTTGAACAAGAATGCGCGGAGGAAGAGTGCTAGGAACTCGTTGAAAATAACGAAACACTGCGAATCGACAGATGTGCTCTTAAAATGCGTCAGAGCCTACTGTTTTGTAGGAGCGCTAAATTCCAATTTTGTAGCAGTGCACAACGGCAAATTTGTAAACAAAAATTAACCTTTCGTCGCTACAAGAGATGGATACTTTGCCGAACAGCCTGTGTCTTGTGTGCATGTTTTCGCACCTTTCCACGGCACGGCGCAGCACAGAGCGGCTCTGGTAGCTCCGAACGGCCGCACACGGCGCCTCGGACACGCCGGTTCGGCCCGCGCCCATCTCGCAGATGCTTCTCGTACTTGTGCTGTCATATGGACCGCGACCCGAGCGGCAGCGAGCGGCAGTCGAGCAAAGTCGGGACAAGTCGGGACGGAAGGGGACAGCCGAGAATGCACCGTGCGAATTACGCAAATATCTGGAAGCGCGACGCGTGTCAGGCAGGTGAGACCGCTTCCCTCTGTCTTCATTTCTTGCTTTCTTGTCACTACCCCTGCCAGCCCTTTTTTCATGCTACCTTTCTCATGTGACAAAGATGCTTCCATACTGATTTTAAACTATCGTAAGATACGATGTTAAGGAACTCAATTTGAAAAGAGTGCGCCAAGGAAGACTTCCAAAGAGTCTCTGGAAATAACAAAACAGTGTGAAGTGACAGAAATGTTGTGAAATACGTCAGGGCATATTGTTTTGTAGCAGTGCACAACGGCAAATTTGTAAACAAAAATTTACCTTTCGTCGCTACAAGAGATGGATACTTTGTCGAACAAACGAATGACAGGCGGTACAACGAGCAGCTGTGTTGTGCGTCTGACCCACGTGGCGGCGCGCCGCACTGCGCGTCGCCTTCGAGGTGGAAGGACGTGCTTTGCGTCAAATGTGCCACCGAAGACGGCGATTGCGTGTGTTGGGAGGAGAGGCGAAGCCTTCTTCTGCCGTGCGGCTACTGTATAAGGACGCCAACGGCCATACCATGTTGAATACACCGGTTCTCGTCCGATCACCGAAGTTAAGCAACATCGGGCCCGGTTAGTACTTGGATGGGTGACCGCCTGGGAACACCGGGTGCTGTTGGCTCCCTCTCTTCTTCTAAATTTTATGTCACTACACCTGCCAGTCCTCTTTTCATACAAACTCTCAGGTGCGACAAAGATGCTTCCACAAGCATTTTAAACCACTGTATTAAATGTAAGATGCAAAATTACAGTAATGAACTCAGTTTGAACAAGAATGCGCGGAGGAAGAGTGCTAGGAACTCGTTGAAAATAACGAAACACTGCGAATCGACAGATGTGCTCCTAAAATGCGTCAGAGCCTACTGTTTTGTAGGAGCGCTAAATTCCAATTTTGTAGCAGTGCACAACGGCAAATTTGTAAACAAAAATTAACCTTTCGTCGCTACAAGAGATGGATACTTTGCCGAACAGCCTGTGTCTTGTGTGCATGTTTTCGCACCTTTCCACGGCACGGCGCAGCACAGAGCGGCTCTGGTAGCTCCGAACGGCCGCACACGGCGCCTCGGACACGCCGGTTCGGCCCGCGCCCATCTCGCAGATGCTTCTCGTACTTGTGCTGTCATATGGACCGCGACCCGAGCGGCAGCGAGCGGCAGTCGAGCAAAGTCGGGACAAGTCGGGACGGAAGGGGACAGCCGAGAATGCACCGTGCGAATTACGCAAATATCTGGAAGCGCGACGCGTGTCAGGCAGGTGAGACCGCTTCCCTCTGTCTTCATTTCTTGCTTTCTTGTCACTACCCCTGCCAGCCCTTTTTTCATGCTACCTTTCTCATGTGACAAAGATGCTTCCATACTGATTTTAAACTATCGTAAGATACGATGTTAAGGAACTCAATTTGAAAAGAGTGCGCCAAGGAAGACTTCCAAAGAGTCTCTGGAAATAACAAAACAGTGTGAAGTGACAGAAATGTTGTGAAATACGTCAGGGCATATTGTTTTGTAGCAGTGCACAACGGCAAATTTGTAAACAAAAATTTACCTTTCGTCGCTACAAGAGATGGATACTTTGTCGAACAAACGAATGACAGGCGGTGCAACGAGCAGCTGTGTTGTGCGTCTGACCCACGTGGCGGCGCGCCGCACTGCGCGTCGCCTTCGAGGTGGAAGGACGTGCTTTGCGTCAAATGTGCCACCGAAGACGGCGATTGCGTGTGTTGGGAGGAGAGGCGAAGCCTTCTTCTGCCGTGCGGCTACTGTATAAGGACGCCAACGGCCATACCATGTTGAATACACCGGTTCTCGTCCGATCACCGAAGTTAAGCAACATCGGGCCCGGTTAGTACTTGGATGGGTGACCGCCTGGGAACACCGGGTGCTGTTGGCTCCCTCTCTTCTTCTAAATTTTATGTCACTACACCTGCCAGTCCTCTTTTCATACAAACTCTCAGGTGCGACAAAGATGCTTCCACAAGCATTTTAAACCACTGTATTAAATGTAAGATGCAAAATTACAGTAATGAACTCAGTTTGAACAAGAATGCGCGGAGGAAGAGTGCTAGGAACTCGTTGAAAATAACGAAACACTGCGAATCGACAGATGTGCTCTTAAAATGCGTCAGAGCCTACTGTTTTGTAGGAGCGCTAAATTCCAATTTTGTAGCAGTGCACAACGGCAAATTTGTAAACAAAAATTAACCTTTCGTCGCTACAAGAGATGGATACTTTGCCGAACAGCCTGTGTCTTGTGTGCATGTTTTCGCACCTTTCCACGGCACGGCGCAGCACAGAGCGGCTCTGGTAGCTCCGAACGGCCGCACACGGCGCCTCGGACACGCCGGTTCGGCCCGCGCCCATCTCGCAGATGCTTCTCGTACTTGTGCTGTCATATGGACCGCGACCCGAGCGGCAGCGAGCGGCAGTCGAGCAAAGTCGGGACAAGTCGGGACGGAAGGGGACAGCCGAGAATGCACCGTGCGAATTACGCAAATATCTGGAAGCGCGACGCGTGTCAGGCAGGTGAGACCGCTTCCCTCTGTCTTCATTTCTTGCTTTCTTGTCACTACCCCTGCCAGCCCTTTTTTCATGCTACCTTTCTCATGTGACAAAGATGCTTCCATACTGATTTTAAACTATCGTAAGATACGATGTTAAGGAACTCAATTTGAAAAGAGTGCGCCAAGGAAGACTTCCAAAGAGTCTCTGGAAATAACAAAACAGTGTGAAGTGACAGAAATGTTGTGAAATACGTCAGGGCATATTGTTTTGTAGCAGTGCACAACGGCAAATTTGTAAACAAAAATTTACCTTTCGTCGCTACAAGAGATGGATACTTTGTCGAACAAACGAATGACAGGCGGTACAACGAGCAGCTGTGTTGTGCGTCTGACCCACGTGGCGGCGCGCCGCACTGCGCGTCGCCTTCGAGGTGGAAGGACGTGCTTTGCGTCAAATGTGCCACCGAAGACGGCGATTGCGTGTGTTGGGAGGAGAGGCGAAGCCTTCTTCTGCCGTGCGGCTACTGTATAAGGACGCCAACGGCCATACCATGTTGAATACACCGGTTCTCGTCCGATCACCGAAGTTAAGCAACATCGGGCCCGGTTAGTACTTGGATGGGTGACCGCCTGGGAACACCGGGTGCTGTTGGCTCCCTCTCTTCTTCTAAATTTTATGTCACTACACCTGCCAGTCCTCTTTTCATACAAACTCTCAGGTGCGACAAAGATGCTTCCACAAGCATTTTAAACCACTGTATTAAATGTAAGATGCAAAATTACAGTAATGAACTCAGTTTGAACAAGAATGCGCGGAGGAAGAGTGCTAGGAACTCGTTGAAAATAACGAAACACTGCGAATCGACAGATGTGCTCCTAAAATGCGTCAGAGCCTACTGTTTTGTAGGAGCGCTAAATTCCAATTTTGTAGCAGTGCACAACGGCAAATTTGTAAACAAAAATTAACCTTTCGTCGCTACAAGAGATGGATACTTTGCCGAACAGCCTGTGTCTTGTGTGCATGTTTTCGCACCTTTCCACGGCACGGCGCAGCACAGAGCGGCTCTGGTAGCTCCGAACGGCCGCACACGGCGCCTCGGACACGCCGGTTCGGCCCGCGCCCATCTCGCAGATGCTTCTCGTACTTGTGCTGTCATATGGACCGCGACCCGAGCGGCAGCGAGCGGCAGTCGAGCAAAGTCGGGACAAGTCGGGACGGAAGGGGACAGCCGAGAATGCACCGTGCGAATTACGCAAATATCTGGAAGCGCGACGCGTGTCAGGCAGGTGAGACCGCTTCCCTCTGTCTTCATTTCTTGCTTTCTTGTCACTACCCCTGCCAGCCCTTTTTTCATGCTACCTTTCTCATGTGACAAAGATGCTTCCATACTGATTTTAAACTATCGTAAGATACGATGTTAAGGAACTCAATTTGAAAAGAGTGCGCCAAGGAAGACTTCCAAAGAGTCTCTGGAAATAACAAAACAGTGTGAAGTGACAGATATGTTGTGAAATACGTCAGGGCATATTGTTTTGTAGCAGTGCACAACGGCAAATTTGTAAACAAAAATTTACCTTTCGTCGCTACAAGAGATGGATACTTTGTCGAACAAACGAATGACAGGCGGTGCAACGAGCAGCTGTGTTGTGCGTCTGACCCACGTGGCGGCGCGCCGCACTGCGCGTCGCCTTCGAGGTGGAAGGACGTGCTTTGCGTCAAATGTGCCACCGAAGACGGCGATTGCGTGTGTTGGGAGGAGAGGCGAAGCCTTCTTCTGCCGTGCGGCTACTGTATAAGGACGCCAACGGCCATACCATGTTGAATACACCGGTTCTCGTCCGATCACCGAAGTTAAGCAACATCGGGCCCGGTTAGTACTTGGATGGGTGACCGCCTGGGAACACCGGGTGCTGTTGGCTCCCTCTCTTCTTCTAAATTTTATGTCACTACACCTGCCAGTCCTCTTTTCATACAAACTCTCAGGTGCGACAAAGATGCTTCCACAAGCATTTTCAACCACTGTATTAAATGTAAGATGCAAAATTACAGTAATGAACTCAGTTTGAACAAGAATGCGCGGAGGAAGAGTGCTAGGAACTCGTTGAAAATAACGAAACACTGCGAATCGACAGATGTGCTCTTAAAATGCGTCAGAGCCTACTGTTTTGTAGGAGCGCTAAATTCCAATTTTGTAGCAGTGCACAACGGCAAATTTGTAAACAAAAATTAACCTTTCGTCGCTACAAGAGATGGATACTTTGCCGAACAGCCTGTGTCTTGTGTGCATGTTTTCGCACCTTTCCACGGCACGGCGCAGCACAGAGCGGCTCTGGTAGCTCCGAACGGCCGCACACGGCGCCTCGGACACGCCGGTTCGGCCCGCGCCCATCTCGCAGATGCTTCTCGTACTTGTGCTGTCATATGGACCGCGACCCGAGCGGCAGCGAGCGGCAGTCGAGCAAAGTCGGGACAAGTCGGGACGGAAGGGGACAGCCGAGAATGCACCGTGCGAATTACGCAAATATCTGGAAGCGCGACGCGTGTCAGGCAGGTGAGACCGCTTCCCTCTGTCTTCATTTCTTGCTTTCTTGTCACTACCCCTGCCAGCCCTTTTTTCATGCTACCTTTCTCATGTGACAAAGATGCTTCCATACTGATTTTAAACTATCGTAAGATACGATGTTAAGGAACTCAATTTGAAAAGAGTGCGCCAAGGAAGACTTCCAAAGAGTCTCTGGAAATAACAAAACAGTGTGAAGTGACAGAAATGTTGTGAAATACGTCAGGGCATATTGTTTTGTAGCAGTGCACAACGGCAAATTTGTAAACAAAAATTTACCTTTCGTCGCTACAAGAGATGGATACTTTGTCGAACAAACGAATGACAGGCGGTGCAACGAGCAGCTGTGTTGTGCGTCTGACCCACGTGGCGGCGCGCCGCACTGCGCGTCGCCTTCGAGGTGGAAGGACGTGCTTTGCGTCAAATGTGCCACCGAAGACGGCGATTGCGTGTGTTGGGAGGAGAGGCGAAGCCTTCTTCTGCCGTGCGGCTACTGTATAAGGACGCCAACGGCCATACCATGTTGAATACACCGGTTCTCGTCCGATCACCGAAGTTAAGCAACATCGGGCCCGGTTAGTACTTGGATGGGTGACCGCCTGGGAACACCGGGTGCTGTTGGCTCCCTCTCTTCTTCTAAATTTTATGTCACTACACCTGCCAGTCCTCTTTTCATACAAACTCTCAGGTGCGACAAAGATGCTTCCACAAGCATTTTAAACCACTGTATTAAATGTAAGATGCAAAATTACAGTAATGAACTCAGTTTGAACAAGAATGCGCGGAGGAAGAGTGCTAGGAACTCGTTGAAAATAACGAAACACTGCGAATCGACAGATGTGCTCTTAAAATGCGTCAGAGCCTACTGTTTTGTAGGAGCGCTAAATTCCAATTTTGTAGCAGTGCACAACGGCAAATTTGTAAACAAAAATTAACCTTTCGTCGCTACAAGAGATGGATACTTTGCCGAACAGCCTGTGTCTTGTGTGCATGTTTTCGCACCTTTCCACGGCACGGCGCAGCACAGAGCGGCTCTGGTAGCTCCGAACGGCCGCACACGGCGCCTCGGACACGCCGGTTCGGCCCGCGCCCATCTCGCAGATGCTTCTCGTACTTGTGCTGTCATATGGACCGCGACCCGAGCGGCAGCGAGCGGCAGTCGAGCAAAGTCGGGACAAGTCGGGACGGAAGGGGACAGCCGAGAATGCACCGTGCGAATTACGCAAATATCTGGAAGCGCGACGCGTGTCAGGCAGGTGAGACCGCTTCCCTCTGTCTTCATTTCTTGCTTTCTTGTCACTACCCCTGCCAGCCCTTTTTTCATGCTACCTTTCTCATGTGACAAAGATGCTTCCATACTGATTTTAAACTATCGTAAGATACGATGTTAAGGAACTCAATTTGAAAAGAGTGCGCCAAGGAAGACTTCCAAAGAGTCTCTGGAAATAACAAAACAGTGTGAAGTGACAGAAATGTTGTGAAATACGTCAGGGCATATTGTTTTGTAGCAGTGCACAACGGCAAATTTGTAAACAAAAATTTACCTTTCGTCGCTACAAGAGATGGATACTTTGTCGAACAAACGAATGACAGGCGGTACAACGAGCAGCTGTGTTGTGCGTCTGACCCACGTGGCGGCGCGCCGCACTGCGCGTCGCCTTCGAGGTGGAAGGACGTGCTTTGCGTCAAATGTGCCACCGAAGACGGCGATTGCGTGTGTTGGGAGGAGAGGCGAAGCCTTCTTCTGCCGTGCGGCTACTGTATAAGGACGCCAACGGCCATACCATGTTGAATACACCGGTTCTCGTCCGATCACCGAAGTTAAGCAACATCGGGCCCGGTTAGTACTTGGATGGGTGACCGCCTGGGAACACCGGGTGCTGTTGGCTCCCTCTCTTCTTCTAAATTTTATGTCACTACACCTGCCAGTCCTCTTTTCATACAAACTCTCAGGTGCGACAAAGATGCTTCCACAAGCATTTTCAACCACTGTATTAAATGTAAGATGCAAAATTACAGTAATGAACTCAGTTTGAACAAGAATGCGCGGAGGAAGAGTGCTAGGAACTCGTTGAAAATAACGAAACACTGCGAATCGACAGATGTGCTCTTAAAATGCGTCAGAGCCTACTGTTTTGTAGGAGCGCTAAATTCCAATTTTGTAGCAGTGCACAACGGCAAATTTGTAAACAAAAATTAACCTTTCGTCGCTACAAGAGATGGATACTTTGCCGAACAGCCTGTGTCTTGTGTGCATGTTTTCGCACCTTTCCACGGCACGGCGCAGCACAGAGCGGCTCTGGTAGCTCCGAACGGCCGCACACGGCGCCTCGGACACGCCGGTTCGGCCCGCGCCCATCTCGCAGATGCTTCTCGTACTTGTGCTGTCATATGGACCGCGACCCGAGCGGCAGCGAGCGGCAGTCGAGCAAAGTCGGGACAAGTCGGGACGGAAGGGGACAGCCGAGAATGCACCGTGCGAATTACGCAAATATCTGGAAGCGCGACGCGTGTCAGGCAGGTGAGACCGCTTCCCTCTGTCTTCATTTCTTGCTTTCTTGTCACTACCCCTGCCAGCCCTTTTTTCATGCTACCTTTCTCATGTGACAAAGATGCTTCCATACTGATTTTAAACTATCGTAAGATACGATGTTAAGGAACTCAATTTGAAAAGAGTGCGCCAAGGAAGACTTCCAAAGAGTCTCTGGAAATAACAAAACAGTGTGAAGTGACAGATATGTTGTGAAATACGTCAGGGCATATTGTTTTGTAGCAGTGCACAACGGCAAATTTGTAAACAAAAATTTACCTTTCGTCGCTACAAGAGATGGATACTTTGTCGAACAAACGAATGACAGGCGGTGCAACGAGCAGCTGTGTTGTGCGTCTGACCCACGTGGCGGCGCGCCGCACTGCGCGTCGCCTTCGAGGTGGAAGGACGTGCTTTGCGTCAAATGTGCCACCGAAGACGGCGATTGCGTGTGTTGGGAGGAGAGGCGAAGCCTTCTTCTGCCGTGCGGCTACTGTATAAGGACGCCAACGGCCATACCATGTTGAATACACCGGTTCTCGTCCGATCACCGAAGTTAAGCAACATCGGGCCCGGTTAGTACTTGGATGGGTGACCGCCTGGGAACACCGGGTGCTGTTGGCTCCCTCTCTTCTTCTAAATTTTATGTCACTACACCTGCCAGTCCTCTTTTCATACAAACTCTCAGGTGCGACAAAGATGCTTCCACAAGCATTTTCAACCACTGTATTAAATGTAAGATGCAAAATTACAGTAATGAACTCAGTTTGAACAAGAATGCGCGGAGGAAGAGTGCTAGGAACTCGTTGAAAATAACGAAACACTGCGAATCGACAGATGTGCTCTTAAAATGCGTCAGAGCCTACTGTTTTGTAGGAGCGCTAAATTCCAATTTTGTAGCAGTGCACAACGGCAAATTTGTAAACAAAAATTAACCTTTCGTCGCTACAAGAGATGGATACTTTGCCGAACAGCCTGTGTCTTGTGTGCATGTTTTCGCACCTTTCCACGGCACGGCGCAGCACAGAGCGGCTCTGGTAGCTCCGAACGGCCGCACACGGCGCCTCGGACACGCCGGTTCGGCCCGCGCCCATCTCGCAGATGCTTCTCGTACTTGTGCTGTCATATGGACCGCGACCCGAGCGGCAGCGAGCGGCAGTCGAGCAAAGTCGGGACAAGTCGGGACGGAAGGGGACAGCCGAGAATGCACCGTGCGAATTACGCAAATATCTGGAAGCGCGACGCGTGTCAGGCAGGTGAGACCGCTTCCCTCTGTCTTCATTTCTTGCTTTCTTGTCACTACCCCTGCCAGCCCTTTTTTCATGCTACCTTTCTCATGTGACAAAGATGCTTCCATACTGATTTTAAACTATCGTAAGATACGATGTTAAGGAACTCAATTTGAAAAGAGTGCGCCAAGGAAGACTTCCAAAGAGTCTCTGGAAATAACAAAACAGTGTGAAGTGACAGAAATGTTGTGAAATACGTCAGGGCATATTGTTTTGTAGCAGTGCACAACGGCAAATTTGTAAACAAAAATTTACCTTTCGTCGCTACAAGAGATGGATACTTTGTCGAACAAACGAATGACAGGCGGTACAACGAGCAGCTGTGTTGTGCGTCTGACCCACGTGGCGGCGCGCCGCACTGCGCGTCGCCTTCGAGGTGGAAGGACGTGCTTTGCGTCAAATGTGCCACCGAAGACGGCGATTGCGTGTGTTGGGAGGAGAGGCGAAGCCTTCTTCTGCCGTGCGGCTACTGTATAAGGACGCCAACGGCCATACCATGTTGAATACACCGGTTCTCGTCCGATCACCGAAGTTAAGCAACATCGGGCCCGGTTAGTACTTGGATGGGTGACCGCCTGGGAACACCGGGTGCTGTTGGCTCCCTCTCTTCTTCTAAATTTTATGTCACTACACCTGCCAGTCCTCTTTTCATACAAACTCTCAGGTGCGACAAAGATGCTTCCACAAGCATTTTCAACCACTGTATTAAATGTAAGATGCAAAATTACAGTAATGAACTCAGTTTGAACAAGAATGCGCGGAGGAAGAGTGCTAGGAACTCGTTGAAAATAACGAAACACTGCGAATCGACAGATGTGCTCTTAAAATGCGTCAGAGCCTACTGTTTTGTAGGAGCGCTAAATTCCAATTTTGTAGCAGTGCACAACGGCAAATTTGTAAACAAAAATTAACCTTTCGTCGCTACAAGAGATGGATACTTTGCCGAACAGCCTGTGTCTTGTGTGCATGTTTTCGCACCTTTCCACGGCACGGCGCAGCACAGAGCGGCTCTGGTAGCTCCGAACGGCCGCACACGGCGCCTCGGACACGCCGGTTCGGCCCGCGCCCATCTCGCAGATGCTTCTCGTACTTGTGCTGTCATATGGACCGCGACCCGAGCGGCAGCGAGCGGCAGTCGAGCAAAGTCGGGACAAGTCGGGACGGAAGGGGACAGCCGAGAATGCACCGTGCGAATTACGCAAATATCTGGAAGCGCGACGCGTGTCAGGCAGGTGAGACCGCTTCCCTCTGTCTTCATTTCTTGCTTTCTTGTCACTACCCCTGCCAGCCCTTTTTTCATGCTACCTTTCTCATGTGACAAAGATGCTTCCATACTGATTTTAAACTATCGTAAGATACGATGTTAAGGAACTCAATTTGAAAAGAGTGCGCCAAGGAAGACTTCCAAAGAGTCTCTGGAAATAACAAAACAGTGTGAAGTGACAGAAATGTTGTGAAATACGTCAGGGCATATTGTTTTGTAGCAGTGCACAACGGCAAATTTGTAAACAAAAATTTACCTTTCGTCGCTACAAGAGATGGATACTTTGTCGAACAAACGAATGACAGGCGGTGCAACGAGCAGCTGTGTTGTGCGTCTGACCCACGTGGCGGCGCGCCGCACTGCGCGTCGCCTTCGAGGTGGAAGGACGTGCTTTGCGTCAAATGTGCCACCGAAGACGGCGATTGCGTGTGTTGGGAGGAGAGGCGAAGCCTTCTTCTGCCGTGCGGCTACTGTATAAGGACGCCAACGGCCATACCATGTTGAATACACCGGTTCTCGTCCGATCACCGAAGTTAAGCAACATCGGGCCCGGTTAGTACTTGGATGGGTGACCGCCTGGGAACACCGGGTGCTGTTGGCTCCCTCTCTTCTTCTAAATTTTATGTCACTACACCTGCCAGTCCTCTTTTCATACAAACTCTCAGGTGCGACAAAGATGCTTCCACAAGCATTTTCAACCACTGTATTAAATGTAAGATGCAAAATTACAGTAATGAACTCAGTTTGAACAAGAATGCGCGGAGGAAGAGTGCTAGGAACTCGTTGAAAATAACGAAACACTGCGAATCGACAGATGTGCTCTTAAAATGCGTCAGAGCCTACTGTTTTGTAGGAGCGCTAAATTCCAATTTTGTAGCAGTGCACAACGGCAAATTTGTAAACAAAAATTAACCTTTCGTCGCTACAAGAGATGGATACTTTGCCGAACAGCCTGTGTCTTGTGTGCATGTTTTCGCACCTTTCCACGGCACGGCGCAGCACAGAGCGGCTCTGGTAGCTCCGAACGGCCGCACACGGCGCCTCGGACACGCCGGTTCGGCCCGCGCCCATCTCGCAGATGCTTCTCGTACTTGTGCTGTCATATGGACCGCGACCCGAGCGGCAGCGAGCGGCAGTCGAGCAAAGTCGGGACAAGTCGGGACGGAAGGGGACAGCCGAGAATGCACCGTGCGAATTACGCAAATATCTGGAAGCGCGACGCGTGTCAGGCAGGTGAGACCGCTTCCCTCTGTCTTCATTTCTTGCTTTCTTGTCACTACCCCTGCCAGCCCTTTTTTCATGCTACCTTTCTCATGTGACAAAGATGCTTCCATACTGATTTTAAACTATCGTAAGATACGATGTTAAGGAACTCAATTTGAAAAGAGTGCGCCAAGGAAGACTTCCAAAGAGTCTCTGGAAATAACAAAACAGTGTGAAGTGACAGAAATGTTGTGAAATACGTCAGGGCATATTGTTTTGTAGCAGTGCACAACGGCAAATTTGTAAACAAAAATTTACCTTTCGTCGCTACAAGAGATGGATACTTTGTCGAACAAACGAATGACAGGCGGTGCAACGAGCAGCTGTGTTGTGCGTCTGACCCACGTGGCGGCGCGCCGCACTGCGCGTCGCCTTCGAGGTGGAAGGACGTGCTTTGCGTCAAATGTGCCACCGAAGACGGCGATTGCGTGTGTTGGGAGGAGAGGCGAAGCCTTCTTCTGCCGTGCGGCTACTGTATAAGGACGCCAACGGCCATACCATGTTGAATACACCGGTTCTCGTCCGATCACCGAAGTTAAGCAACATCGGGCCCGGTTAGTACTTGGATGGGTGACCGCCTGGGAACACCGGGTGCTGTTGGCTCCCTCTCTTCTTCTAAATTTTATGTCACTACACCTGCCAGTCCTCTTTTCATACAAACTCTCAGGTGCGACAAAGATGCTTCCACAAGCATTTTAAACCACTGTATTAAATGTAAGATGCAAAATTACAGTAATGAACTCAGTTTGAACAAGAATGCGCGGAGGAAGAGTGCTAGGAACTCGTTGAAAATAACGAAACACTGCGAATCGACAGATGTGCTCTTAAAATGCGTCAGAGCCTACTGTTTTGTAGGAGCGCTAAATTCCAATTTTGTAGCAGTGCACAACGGCAAATTTGTAAACAAAAATTAACCTTTCGTCGCTACAAGAGATGGATACTTTGCCGAACAGCCTGTGTCTTGTGTGCATGTTTTCGCACCTTTCCACGGCACGGCGCAGCACAGAGCGGCTCTGGTAGCTCCGAACGGCCGCACACGGCGCCTCGGACACGCCGGTTCGGCCCGCGCCCATCTCGCAGATGCTTCTCGTACTTGTGCTGTCATATGGACCGCGACCCGAGCGGCAGCGAGCGGCAGTCGAGCAAAGTCGGGACAAGTCGGGACGGAAGGGGACAGCCGAGAATGCACCGTGCGAATTACGCAAATATCTGGAAGCGCGACGCGTGTCAGGCAGGTGAGACCGCTTCCCTCTGTCTTCATTTCTTGCTTTCTTGTCACTACCCCTGCCAGCCCTTTTTTCATGCTACCTTTCTCATGTGACAAAGATGCTTCCATACTGATTTTAAACTATCGTAAGATACGATGTTAAGGAACTCAATTTGAAAAGAGTGCGCCAAGGAAGACTTCCAAAGAGTCTCTGGAAATAACAAAACAGTGTGAAGTGACAGAAATGTTGTGAAATACGTCAGGGCATATTGTTTTGTAGCAGTGCACAACGGCAAATTTGTAAACAAAAATTTACCTTTCGTCGCTACAAGAGATGGATACTTTGTCGAACAAACGAATGACAGGCGGTACAACGAGCAGCTGTGTTGTGCGTCTGACCCACGTGGCGGCGCGCCGCACTGCGCGTCGCCTTCGAGGTGGAAGGACGTGCTTTGCGTCAAATGTGCCACCGAAGACGGCGATTGCGTGTGTTGGGAGGAGAGGCGAAGCCTTCTTCTGCCGTGCGGCTACTGTATAAGGACGCCAACGGCCATACCATGTTGAATACACCGGTTCTCGTCCGATCACCGAAGTTAAGCAACATCGGGCCCGGTTAGTACTTGGCTGTCTGCCCGCCTGGCAACACCTCGGTGCCGAGCGAGCAGTACTTCCTTGTGCGACTTGGCCGGCGGCGCCTCGCGTGTCGTCTGCTTCCTTTGCCACGTGGTTAAACTTCTACTGACTGTAAGTAATGGATTTGGTTTATGATGACAGTGAAGAGAGACAGAACAATGTTCAGTGCGAGTTTGATCGTTCCGTAGAAAAACCCTCGGCTTTTGAAATTCATCGTTGGTTAATTGAGGATTTGTTGTTGTCTACTACTGACGTACTCGGTATTCAGTTCGATACGTTCTTAAATTCTGTGTTTTTGAAACTCAAATCTTCCGATCTGTGTGATGCTGTTGTTTCTGTTAATGACGGTATTCGCAAATTTCGCCACCTTAACGGAAATATTAGTAATGTAACTGTGTCTCACGCTGGTTTTGGTGTTCGACAAATACGGATCTTTAACCTTCCGTTTGAAATTCGCAACGACACTATTTCTCGTCACTTGCGGCCATATGGCACTGTGTTATCTGTTGTGAAGGAGAAATGGTCGTCTGCATACATTTTTCAAGTCGAGAACGGTGTGCGGAGCGTGAAAATGGTTGTCAGGCAACACATTCCGTCCTTTATTTTGGTTAACGGCCACCGTGCGTTTGTGACTTATAGTGGACAGCCTCAAACTTGTTCATTTTGCAATGGTGTCGGTCATTACCGGCAAGACTGCCCGAAACGCAAACGGCCCGCTCAGTTACCGATTGACGACAGTTTGCGCGGGGCCAGCTTTGCCTCTGTCGCCGCCACGGTCTTAGGTACAGCCCCCCCCGCACCTTCGCGCCGCGTGGCCGATGCTAACCTCGCTGCCTCCGCGGTTGCCATGGATGTGTCTCCTCCCAGCAGTGACCTTGTTTCTGAGTCTGATGATTCTGCACAGGCTACAGCTACTGTCCAGGCTGCCGAAATTCTGTCTCTGCCCGATGTTTCACTTGCAACTGTGTCCGAACCCGCGCCTACGTCGGCGACTGATTTAGTGTCGACAGCTGTTTCGCAGACTGTGTCGGTACCGGAATTCTCTGGTACGGTGACTGACTTCGTTGACGTGGCCGCCAGTGCTCCCGTTCCCACTGCTGCCGTGGACTCGCAGGATTTTTTTGCGACTCCGAAACCGCGGCGTGATGAATTTCCGTCTCGAAGTTCTAGCAGGCAACGTGCACGCAGTGTCGGTCGGTCGCCTTCCTCAGGCAGGGGGTTTACACGACCGGACCGCAGTCCGTCTCCGGCTGACCGTACCCCCGCCGCTTCCCGGCAGTCGCGGGTTGGTCGGCAGGACTCACAACAGCGTGTCGCGCGTCGGGACCTAGACCCCGAGCGGCGGCAGTCTCAGGCTTCCGGCTCCGGGCGTCACACACAGCAATCACAACATCCACATCAACAACAACAACGGCGTGCCGCTTCTCGCCAGCGTTTGCCTGACGATCCTAACGTTGCCGATCAGAAGCGTGATGTCGCTGTTCGACATTTACGAACCGTTTTAAGTCAGCAGCCCGTTGGTTCCGATTCAGTTGTGACGGCCGACACGGCTTTGGCTGTGGCGACGCCGCAATTGCCGACGAAACGGAAGGCCGAAGACACCCACCAGCGTCGTGTCTGTCCTTCTGCCCCCGAGCGAGTGCCAACTTCTTCCGACGTGGAGATGCCCGCCGTTGATCCTTTGTCGGTAGCTTCCGGTGGCGCAGATTCTGGGATCGCGTCCACCCCCACTCCCGTCCACCCCACTGCGTGGGCGGAGGACGTGGAAGGTGGTGAGACGACTTACTGATTCCTTTGTTGTCCCCTAATCCGGTTGACGGGAATTAAAACCCGTCTTTTTAGCATACCTTTTATCCTTCTGGTGGCTGGAATTCCGTCCATGTCTGCTGTCTGTTTTTAAATGAGGAGTTTTTTGTGCTTGTGTCTTTTAATTGTGTATGGAGCCTGAGCGTTGCTCGTGGAATATTTTAACTATCAATGTTAACAAGCTGAGTAATCCACACAAGTTGTCGGCCTTACTCGCTTTTTTACATGATTCCCATTGTCATGTGGCATTCTTACAGGAAGTTACGCGTCAGGCTCTGTTGTTTTTACTTGACACTTCTGATTTTACTGTCGTTGATAATGTAATGTCGGACGAACAGACTGGTACTGCCATCTTAATTCGTCCGGAATTTGATGTTGGCAATCTTGAAATATTGCCAAATGGCCGCGCTATTGCATGTACCATTAACGGTGTTGCTTTTGTTAATGTGTACGCTCATGCCGGTGACAAACCAGCGCGCAATAAGTTTTATGGTCAGGATCTTTGTCAACTTCTCCATCACAATCGTACTGACTTAGTGATTGGTGGTGACTTTAATGCAGTAATTGATGGTCGAGATCAGGCGCCGCGTCCTAACTGGTGCCAGGAATTGCGTACGTTGGTTGACAGCTTTCGGCTCCGGGACACGTGGCGTGTCCTTAATCCGGACAAGACGCATTTCACGCACTTTTACGCCACCGGTCACAGTAGACTCGACAGGATCTATGTGTCTTCGCCGCTCGCCGCCCACGTCCGGAAGGCGGACGTGTTGCCGGTCATTTTTTCAGACCATTGCGGCTACTTGTGTCAGCTCCTCCTACCGCGTGCGCGCCCTACTCGGCGCAACAATACTTGGAAATTTAACTGTAGTCTTTTGGACGATGCCAGTCTCACGTCTCAGTTTACTGCGTTGTGGCGCAAGCTCTTGCGTGATAAAGGCGGTGACGGCAATACTCTCGTTTGGTGGGTGGGGGTAGCCAAGCCGGCTATTAGGCGTTTTTTAATCGATTTTAGTCTCGATGCGGCGCATTGGCGTCGGTCGACGACACGTTTTTACCAGGACTGTTTAAAGATCTCGCTCAGCGGGTCACGGCGTCTCCTGACTTGCTTCCTGTTTTTAATCAATTTAAGGCCAAGCTCCTCGATGATCTTCGTCGGAAGGGTGTTGGGGCTATCGCGCGGAGCCAACCGGTGGGTGACGTAGAAGGGGAACCGCTCTCTCTTTACCACCTACACAGGGAGCGCCGGCGGCGCGAGCGGTTGGCTATCCGTAAATGGATCCAGCAGGACGGCACGTCCACCTCAGATGGTGCGGCCATTGAGCGGGAAGTTCACGCGCATTTTGCGACGCTCTTTAGACACGTGGACGTAGACGCCGCGGCGCTGCGCGATTTTTTGCAGAGAGTGCCACGTGTGTTAACGAGACAGGATAGGGCTGTTTTAAATGCACCTTTTACGTTTGATGACTTAGATGCAGCTGTGAAACGGAGTCCTAGGGGCAGGTCCCCTGGACTGGACGGGATTCCCGCAGAATTTTATTTAAAGTTTTTCCGTCTTTTAAGTGCTGTTTTAATTGACATCATGAATGAGATCCATAACGGCGTTGATATTCCGGCGGAATTTTCCGAAGGGCGCATTGTACTCATTCCGAAATCGACCACAACACCACATCTCGACAGTGTTCGTCCGATAACCTTACTGAACGCCGACTATAAAATTATAGCACGGTGCATCACTCACAGACTGACGAACGTTATGCCGAAGGTGGTGAGTGAACATCAGACGTGTGCTGTCAGGGACCGTAACATTTTCGATGCTGTCCTGGCGTACCGGGACTGCATCGGCTATGTTAAAAGTCACAGGCTCCGGACGGCTGGGATAATGCTGGTCGATTTCAAAAACGCCTTCGATCGGATTAGTCACACCTATCTGCGGCAGGTGTTGGTCGGTTTTGGATTTGGCACTAAAATGACGAAGATGGTGCACAATATTTTGCGGAATGCCACGTCGCGGGTCGTAATCAACGGAATTGCCAGTCGTGTGATTCCGATTAGCCGTTCAGTTCGTCAGGGTTGCCCCTTGTCAATGTCGCTCTTCGCTTTGGCGTTGGATCCGCTCCTCCGCTGTATCGCCCAGGATTGCCGAGGCATTCGCATTGGTGACGATCAGCTGATCTGCAGGGCGTATGCCGACGACCTCGGCGTGTTCCTTGATCAGCCAGAGGACATTGACAGGCTGCATGGTGTTTTGCAGCGATTCGAGAGGGCAACGGGGGCTGTCGTCAATCCTCGGAAAACTGTTTTGCTCCCTCTTACACCTCGACTGCGTACTGTCCACGGCGACTGGTTTTGTGTCAAGCAACGGCAGACGGTTCTCGGTGTCATCCTGACTGACAATACGCAGCGTATGGAAGCTCTTAATTGGCGGTCCACGCTGTACAAGGTTCGGGCTGTTGCAAAATTGTATGCCTCTCGGAATTTGGCGCTCCGTCAACGGGTGGCTCTTATCAACACGCAGATTTTGGCAAAAGCGTGGTATCTGGCACAAGTCCTACCTGTGCCGAAACAGCTGGAAAGGGCCATTCAACAAGCGGTCTATTGGTTGCTGTGGAAGGGTGACATTTTTAAGGTCTCCCTGGCAACCTGTACCTTGAGTCTGGCGGAGGGGGGGCTGGGTTTAGTTGATTTTCGCCACAAGTGCGCGGCGCTCTTCGTGAAGCGGACAACGGTGGTGATTGACAAGGGGCCGTGCAGTCCGACGGCTGCCTTGTTCAATGCATATCGCCCACCATCTGTGATTGCTCCGGTCTCGGTCGGTCATATTCCGTACACCTTGAACTTCGTACGCCGGTATTATATTAATAACAGCTATCTAGTGCTTGGTGATGTCCGTGCGTGCAATGTCGGTGACATTCTTCGCGCTCTTCGGGGCTCGCCAAGCAGGAATAAATGGGAGTATCGGCTACCTCAGCATGACTGGAAGGTGGTGTGGAGAAACCTCGCCGCCGCCGTCATTCCGGCCCACGTTCACGCGACGTGGTATAAAGTGGTCAACCGCACATTTCCAACTAACGCTAAGCTGCACTCTATCGATCTGATTTCTTCAGGTGTCTGTGATTCGTGTCCTGAGGAGGACACCATCGAACACCGATTCGAGTGTCGAAAATTCCGTGTTGTTTGGGATATTGCGTGTGACATGGTGCGCTTAATCAACAGGGTGGACAGGCGGCAGGTGACGGCCTTGGACGCCATCGTGCCTCAGTGCGCAGCTTATCCGGCCGCCAAACGAAATGCCACACTTTGGATTTTGGGACATACGATTTTTTGTATTTTCACCCTGAAATTGACTGATGCTGTCGATTTTCTGTCTTACCTGTGGGCGGAACATCGTCAGACACTTGGTCGACCGGCTTATTCCCTGACTTATGCCAATTTTTTGCATGTCGCTTTAGCCCATGCGTTCACCAAATTGTCACTTACCCAATGAGACTGCATACCCGATCTTGACATTTCTACTTTTCCTATCTGGCAGTAATGATAATAATAATGTTGACGTGATATGACGAACCCTTGCATGTCATCGGACTTGGCTTCTTGGATAATGATTTATGGCACGGTAAAGCTGAGTTTATATGGACCGTACATTAGCGAAAACGTCATAATGACATACAGTCCTGTGAATGGAGTTTTTTCCGTCACAGTTCTTTTCTGTTTTCTTTTCTTTGTTTTTTTTTCCCGTGTTGTTTTTGTTTTTATTTTCTCGCGACGCGTGAGGAGACAGTATCAGGGAGATAAATTTATCACAGTTGGTGTGTGCCTGAATGTTGGATTCCCTCCTGTTACTGTGCGTCGACGTTTAGTTTTTATTCTTTATGTCCCATCCATCGAACGTTAGCGGAGACGTTTTTTCTTGGGACTTAATTTTTGTCCGGTAGAATCTCCTTTTTTTTGGCGGATGCAGAGTGACTGTTGCTTTGGAGGGTTGTCGTTGCTCTGGAACACTGTCACGGCAGGCTGCAGCGGCGTCCAGTGGCCAATTTTTTCTTTTATTTGGGATTACGTTTTGGAAGGAAAAAAAAAAAAAAAAAAAAAAAAAAAAAAAAAAAAAAAAAGGTGCCGTTGGCTCCCTCTCAAAAAAAAAAAAAAAAAAAAAAAGAAAGAAAAAAAAAAGAAAAAAGAAAAAAAAAAAGAAAAAAAAACAAAAAAAAAAAAAAAAAGGTAGAGCGTCAGACTCTTAATCCCAGGGTCGTGGGTTCGAGCCACACGCTGGGAGGAACGGAATTTTGTTCCGCTGCAGATGTAAATTACCGTTTTTCTGATTACCGAGATGTAATCTAAAAAGCAACTTTAAACTTTGCCTATGTCTCTGTCAGTCACAAGAAAACTGTATTTTAAGGTGAAAGTGATTTTGTAGACATGTGTGAAAGACATGTTCTGAAATGCAAGTGTTGTTGTTTGGAGAGAACATTGGTTACGTGTCAGATGTGTAGCTAAACAGTAATGGGTCGTCATAGCTGCAAATATTAGCCGGTAATATGAAGTGTTGTCAGCTGAAGTCGGATGATGCAGACGGCCGTAAGGACGAAGTACCCAAGAGTACCGCTAGGCCGCGCCTCTTTAGCTCAGCGGTAGAGCAGTGTTCTGATAAACCAGGAGTCGTAAGTTCCATCCTAACAGGAGAAAGATGAATTTTGGAAATCAGTTGTGCGTCGTGGCCGTATAGCAAAAAAAAAAAAAAAAAAAAAAAAAAAAAAAATAAAAAAAAAAAAAGGTGCTGTTGGCTCCCTCTCTTCTTCTAAATTTTATGTCACTACACCTGCCAGTCCTCTTTTCATACAAACTCTCAGGTGCGACAAAGATGCTTCCACAAGCATTTTCAACCACTGTATTAAATGTAAGATGCAAAATTACAGTAATGAACTCAGTTTGAACAAGAATGCGCGGAGGAAGAGTGCTAGGAACTCGTTGAAAATAACGAAACACTGCGAATCGACAGATGTGCTCTTAAAATGCGTCAGAGCCTACTGTTTTGTAGGAGCGCTAAATTCCAATTTTGTAGCAGTGCACAACGGCAAATTTGTAAACAAAAATTAACCTTTCGTCGCTACAAGAGATGGATACTTTGCCGAACAGCCTGTGTCTTGTGTGCATGTTTTCGCACCTTTCCACGGCACGGCGCAGCACAGAGCGGCTCTGGTAGCTCCGAACGGCCGCACACGGCGCCTCGGACACGCCGGTTCGGCCCGCGCCCATCTCGCAGATGCTTCTCGTACTTGTGCTGTCATATGGACCGCGACCCGAGCGGCAGCGAGCGGCAGTCGAGCAAAGTCGGGACAAGTCGGGACGGAAGGGGACAGCCGAGAATGCACCGTGCGAATTACGCAAATATCTGGAAGCGCGACGCGTGTCAGGCAGGTGAGACCGCTTCCCTCTGTCTTCATTTCTTGCTTTCTTGTCACTACCCCTGCCAGCCCTTTTTTCATGCTACCTTTCTCATGTGACAAAGATGCTTCCATACTGATTTTAAACTATCGTAAGATACGATGTTAAGGAACTCAATTTGAAAAGAGTGCGCCAAGGAAGACTTCCAAAGAGTCTCTGGAAATAACAAAACAGTGTGAAGTGACAGAAATGTTGTGAAATACGTCAGGGCATATTGTTTTGTAGCAGTGCACAACGGCAAATTTGTAAACAAAAATTTACCTTTCGTCGCTACAAGAGATGGATACTTTGTCGAACAAACGAATGACAGGCGGTACAACGAGCAGCTGTGTTGTGCGTCTGACCCACGTGGCGGCGCGCCGCACTGCGCGTCGCCTTCGAGGTGGAAGGACGTGCTTTGCGTCAAATGTGCCACCGAAGACGGCGATTGCGTGTGTTGGGAGGAGAGGCGAAGCCTTCTTCTGCCGTGCGGCTACTGTATAAGGACGCCAACGGCCATACCATGTTGAATACACCGGTTCTCGTCCGATCACCGAAGTTAAGCAACATCGGGCCCGGTTAGTACTTGGATGGGTGACCGCCTGGGAACACCGGGTGCTGTTGGCTCCCTCTCTTCTTCTAAATTTTATGTCACTACACCTGCCAGTCCTCTTTTCATACAAACTCTCAGGTGCGACAAAGATGCTTCCACAAGCATTTTAAACCACTGTATTAAATGTAAGATGCAAAATTACAGTAATGAACTCAGTTTGAACAAGAATGCGCGGAGAAAGAGTGCTAGGAACTCGTTGAAAATAACGAAACACTGCGAATCGACAGATGTGCTCTTAAAATGCGTCAGAGCCTACTGTTTTGTAGGAGCGCTAAATTCCAATTTTGTAGCAGTGCACAACGGCAAATTTGTAAACAAAAATTAACCTTTCGTCGCTACAAGAGATGGATACTTTGCCGAACAGCCTGTGTCTTGTGTGCATGTTTTCGCACCTTTCCACGGCACGGCGCAGCACAGAGCGGCTCTGGTAGCTCCGAACGGCCGCACACGGCGCCTCGGACACGCCGGTTCGGCCCGCGCCCATCTCGCAGATGCTTCTCGTACTTGTGCTGTCATATGGACCGCGACCCGAGCGGCAGCGAGCGGCAGTCGAGCAAAGTCGGGACAAGTCGGGACGGAAGGGGACAGCCGAGAATGCACCGTGCGAATTACGCAAATATCTGGAAGCGCGACGCGTGTCAGGCAGGTGAGACCGCTTCCCTCTGTCTTCATTTCTTGCTTTCTTGTCACTACCCCTGCCAGCCCTTTTTTCATGCTACCTTTCTCATGTGACAAAGATGCTTCCATACTGATTTTAAACTATCGTAAGATACGATGTTAAGGAACTCAATTTGAAAAGAGTGCGCCAAGGAAGACTTCCAAAGAGTCTCTGGAAATAACAAAACAGTGTGAAGTGACAGAAATGTTGTGAAATACGTCAGGGCATATTGTTTTGTAGCAGTGCACAACGGCAAATTTGTAAACAAAAATTTACCTTTCGTCGCTACAAGAGATGGATACTTTGTCGAACAAACGAATGACAGGCGGTACAACGAGCAGCTGTGTTGTGCGTCTGACCCACGTGGCGGCGCGCCGCACTGCGCGTCGCCTTCGAGGTGGAAGGACGTGCTTTGCGTCAAATGTGCCACCGAAGACGGCGATTGCGTGTGTTGGGAGGAGAGGCGAAGCCTTCTTCTGCCGTGCGGCTACTGTATAAGGACGCCAACGGCCATACCATGTTGAATACACCGGTTCTCGTCCGATCACCGAAGTTAAGCAACATCGGGCCCGGTTAGTACTTGGATGGGTGACCGCCTGGGAACACCGGGTGCTGTTGGCTCCCTCTCTTCTTCTAAATTTTATGTCACTACACCTGCCAGTCCTCTTTTCATACAAACTCTCAGGTGCGACAAAGATGCTTCCACAAGCATTTTAAACCACTGTATTAAATGTAAGATGCAAAATTACAGTAATGAACTCAGTTTGAACAAGAATGCGCGGAGGAAGAGTGCTAGGAACTCGTTGAAAATAACGAAACACTGCGAATCGACAGATGTGCTCTTAAAATGCGTCAGAGCCTACTGTTTTGTAGGAGCGCTAAATTCCAATTTTGTAGCAGTGCACAACGGCAAATTTGTAAACAAAAATTAACCTTTCGTCGCTACAAGAGATGGATACTTTGCCGAACAGCCTGTGTCTTGTGTGCATGTTTTCGCACCTTTCCACGGCACGGCGCAGCACAGAGCGGCTCTGGTAGCTCCGAACGGCCGCACACGGCGCCTCGGACACGCCGGTTCGGCCCGCGCCCATCTCGCAGATGCTTCTCGTACTTGTGCTGTCATATGGACCGCGACCCGAGCGGCAGCGAGCGGCAGTCGAGCAAAGTCGGGACAAGTCGGGACGGAAGGGGACAGCCGAGAATGCACCGTGCGAATTACGCAAATATCTGGAAGCGCGACGCGTGTCAGGCAGGTGAGACCGCTTCCCTCTGTCTTCATTTCTTGCTTTCTTGTCACTACCCCTGCCAGCCCTTTTTTCATGCTACCTTTCTCATGTGACAAAGATGCTTCCATACTGATTTTAAACTATCGTAAGATACGATGTTAAGGAACTCAATTTGAAAAGAGTGCGCCAAGGAAGACTTCCAAAGAGTCTCTGGAAATAACAAAACAGTGTGAAGTGACAGAAATGTTGTGAAATACGTCAGGGCATATTGTTTTGTAGCAGTGCACAACGGCAAATTTGTAAACAAAAATTTACCTTTCGTCGCTACAAGAGATGGATACTTTGTCGAACAAACGAATGACAGGCGGTGCAACGAGCAGCTGTGTTGTGCGTCTGACCCACGTGGCGGCGCGCCGCACTGCGCGTCGCCTTCGAGGTGGAAGGACGTGCTTTGCGTCAAATGTGCCACCGAAGACGGCGATTGCGTGTGTTGGGAGGAGAGGCGAAGCCTTCTTCTGCCGTGCGGCTACTGTATAAGGACGCCAACGGCCATACCATGTAGAATACACCGGTTCTCGTCCGATCACCGAAGTTAAGCAACATCGGGCCCGGTTAGTACTTGGATGGGTGACCGCCTGGGAACACCGGGTGCTGTTGGCTCCCTCTCTTCTTCTAAATTTTATGTCACTACACCTGCCAGTCCTCTTTTCATACAAACTCTCAGGTGCGACAAAGATGCTTCCACAAGCATTTTAAACCACTGTATTAAATGTAAGATGCAAAATTACAGTAATGAACTCAGTTTGAACAAGAATGCGCGGAGGAAGAGTGCTAGGAACTCGTTGAAAATAACGAAACACTGCGAATCGACAGATGTGCTCTTAAAATGCGTCAGAGCCTACTGTTTTGTAGGAGCGCTAAATTCCAATTTTGTAGCAGTGCACAACGGCAAATTTGTAAACAAAAATTAACCTTTCGTCGCTACAAGAGATGGATACTTTGCCGAACAGCCTGTGTCTTGTGTGCATGTTTTCGCACCTTTCCACGGCACGGCGCAGCACAGAGCGGCTCTGGTAGCTCCGAACGGCCGCACACGGCGCCTCGGACACGCCGGTTCGGCCCGCGCCCATCTGGCAGATGCTTCTCGTACTTGTGCTGTCATATGGACCGCGACCCGAGCGGCAGCGAGCGGCAGTCGAGCAAAGTCGGGACAAGTCGGGACGGAAGGGGACAGCCGAGAATGCACCGTGCGAATTACGCAAATATCTGGAAGCGCGACGCGTGTCAGGCAGGTGAGACCGCTTCCCTCTGTCTTCATTTCTTGCTTTCTTGTCACTACCCCTGCCAGCCCTTTTTTCATGCTACCTTTCTCATGTGACAAAGATGCTTCCATACTGATTTTAAACTATCGTAAGATACGATGTTAAGGAACTCAATTTGAAAAGAGTGCGCCAAGGAAGACTTCCAAAGAGTCTCTGGAAATAACAAAACAGTGTGAAGTGACAGAAATGTTGTGAAATACGTCAGGGCATATTGTTTTGTAGCAGTGCACAACGGCAAATTTGTAAACAAAAATTTACCTTTCGTCGCTACAAGAGATGGATACTTTGTCGAACAAACGAATGACAGGCGGTACAACGAGCAGCTGTGTTGTGCGTCTGACCCACGTGGCGGCGCGCCGCACTGCGCGTCGCCTTCGAGGTGGAAGGACGTGCTTTGCGTCAAATGTGCCACCGAAGACGGCGATTGCGTGTGTTGGGAGGAGAGGCGAAGCCTTCTTCTGCCGTGCGGCTACTGTATAAGGACGCCAACGGCCATACCATGTTGAATACACCGGTTCTCGTCCGATCACCGAAGTTAAGCAACATCGGGCCCGGTTAGTACTTGGATGGGTGACCGCCTGGGAACACCGGGTGCTGTTGGCTCCCTCTCTTCTTCTAAATTTTATGTCACTACACCTGCCAGTCCTCTTTTCATACAAACTCTCAGGTGCGACAAAGATGCTTCCACAAGCATTTTAAACCACTGTATTAAATGTAAGATGCAAAATTACAGTAATGAACTCAGTTTGAACAAGAATGCGCGGAGGAAGAGTGCTAGGAACTCGTTGAAAATAACGAAACACTGCGAATCGACAGATGTGCTCTTAAAATGCGTCAGAGCCTACTGTTTTGTAGGAGCGCTAAATTCCAATTTTGTAGCAGTGCACAACGGCAAATTTGTAAACAAAAATTAACCTTTCGTCGCTACAAGAGATGGATACTTTGCCGAACAGCCTGTGTCTTGTGTGCATGTTTTCGCACCTTTCCACGGCACGGCGCAGCACAGAGCGGCTCTGGTAGCTCCGAACGGCCGCACACGGCGCCTCGGACACGCCGGTTCGGCCCGCGCCCATCTCGCAGATGCTTCTCGTACTTGTGCTGTCATATGGACCGCGACCCGAGCGGCAGCGAGCGGCAGTCGAGCAAAGTCGGGACAAGTCGGGACGGAAGGGGACAGCCGAGAATGCACCGTGCGAATTACGCAAATATCTGGAAGCGCGACGCGTGTCAGGCAGGTGAGACCGCTTCCCTCTGTCTTCATTTCTTGCTTTCTTGTCACTACCCCTGCCAGCCCTTTTTTCATGCTACCTTTCTCATGTGACAAAGATGCTTCCATACTGATTTTAAACTATCGTAAGATACGATGTTAAGGAACTCAATTTGAAAAGAGTGCGCCAAGGAAGACTTCCAAAGAGTCTCTGGAAATAACAAAACAGTGTGAAGTGACAGAAATGTTGTGAAATACGTCAGGGCATATTGTTTTGTAGCAGTGCACAACGGCAAATTTGTAAACAAAAATTTACCTTTCGTCGCTACAAGAGATGGATACTTTGTCGAACAAACGAATGACAGGCGGTGCAACGAGCAGCTGTGTTGTGCGTCTGACCCACGTGGCGGCGCGCCGCACTGCGCGTCGCCTTCGAGGTGGAAGGACGTGCTTTGCGTCAAATGTGCCACCGAAGACGGCGATTGCGTGTGTTGGGAGGAGAGGCGAAGCCTTCTTCTGCCGTGCGGCTACTGTATAAGGACGCCAACGGCCATACCATGTAGAATACACCGGTTCTCGTCCGATCACCGAAGTTAAGCAACATCGGGCCCGGTTAGTACTTGGATGGGTGACCGCCTGGGAACACCGGGTGCTGTTGGCTCCCTCTCTTCTTCTAAATTTTATGTCACTACACCTGCCAGTCCTCTTTTCATACAAACTCTCAGGTGCGACAAAGATGCTTCCACAAGCATTTTAAACCACTGTATTAAATGTAAGATGCAAAATTACAGTAATGAACTCAGTTTGAACAAGAATGCGCGGAGGAAGAGTGCTAGGAACTCGTTGAAAATAACGAAACACTGCGAATCGACAGATGTGCTCTTAAAATGCGTCAGAGCCTACTGTTTTGTAGGAGCGCTAAATTCCAATTTTGTAGCAGTGCACAACGGCAAATTTGTAAACAAAAATTAACCTTTCGTCGCTACAAGAGATGGATACTTTGCCGAACAGCCTGTGTCTTGTGTGCATGTTTTCGCACCTTTCCACGGCACGGCGCAGCACAGAGCGGCTCTGGTAGCTCCGAACGGCCGCACACGGCGCCTCGGACACGCCGGTTCGGCCCGCGCCCATCTGGCAGATGCTTCTCGTACTTGTGCTGTCATATGGACCGCGACCCGAGCGGCAGCGAGCGGCAGTCGAGCAAAGTCGGGACAAGTCGGGACGGAAGGGGACAGCCGAGAATGCACCGTGCGAATTACGCAAATATCTGGAAGCGCGACGCGTGTCAGGCAGGTGAGACCGCTTCCCTCTGTCTTCATTTCTTGCTTTCTTGTCACTACCCCTGCCAGCCCTTTTTTCATGCTACCTTTCTCATGTGACAAAGATGCTTCCATACTGATTTTAAACTATCGTAAGATACGATGTTAAGGAACTCAATTTGAAAAGAGTGCGCCAAGGAAGACTTCCAAAGAGTCTCTGGAAATAACAAAACAGTGTGAAGTGACAGAAATGTTGTGAAATACGTCAGGGCATATTGTTTTGTAGCAGTGCACAACGGCAAATTTGTAAACAAAAATTTACCTTTCGTCGCTACAAGAGATGGATACTTTGTCGAACAAACGAATGACAGGCGGTACAACGAGCAGCTGTGTTGTGCGTCTGACCCACGTGGCGGCGCGCCGCACTGCGCGTCGCCTTCGAGGTGGAAGGACGTGCTTTGCGTCAAATGTGCCACCGAAGACGGCGATTGCGTGTGTTGGGAGGAGAGGCGAAGCCTTCTTCTGCCGTGCGGCTACTGTATAAGGACGCCAACGGCCATACCATGTTGAATACACCGGTTCTCGTCCGATCACCGAAGTTAAGCAACATCGGGCCCGGTTAGTACTTGGATGGGTGACCGCCTGGGAACACCGGGTGCTGTTGGCTCCCTCTCTTCTTCTAAATTTTATGTCACTACACCTGCCAGTCCTCTTTTCATACAAACTCTCAGGTGCGACAAAGATGCTTCCACAAGCATTTTAAACCACTGTATTAAATGTAAGATGCAAAATTACAGTAATGAACTCAGTTTGAACAAGAATGCGCGGAGGAAGAGTGCTAGGAACTCGTTGAAAATAACGAAACACTGCGAATCGACAGATGTGCTCTTAAAATGCGTCAGAGCCTACTGTTTTGTAGGAGCGCTAAATTCCAATTTTGTAGCAGTGCACAACGGCAAATTTGTAAACAAAAATTAACCTTTCGTCGCTACAAGAGATGGATACTTTGCCGAACAGCCTGTGTCTTGTGTGCATGTTTTCGCACCTTTCCACGGCACGGCGCAGCACAGAGCGGCTCTGGTAGCTCCGAACGGCCGCACACGGCGCCTCGGACACGCCGGTTCGGCCCGCGCCCATCTCGCAGATGCTTCTCGTACTTGTGCTGTCATATGGACCGCGACCCGAGCGGCAGCGAGCGGCAGTCGAGCAAAGTCGGGACAAGTCGGGACGGAAGGGGACAGCCGAGAATGCACCGTGCGAATTACGCAAATATCTGGAAGCGCGACGCGTGTCAGGCAGGTGAGACCGCTTCCCTCTGTCTTCATTTCTTGCTTTCTTGTCACTACCCCTGCCAGCCCTTTTTTCATGCTACCTTTCTCATGTGACAAAGATGCTTCCATACTGATTTTAAACTATCGTAAGATACGATGTTAAGGAACTCAATTTGAAAAGAGTGCGCCAAGGAAGACTTCCAAAGAGTCTCTGGAAATAACAAAACAGTGTGAAGTGACAGAAATGTTGTGAAATACGTCAGGGCATATTGTTTTGTAGCAGTGCACAACGGCAAATTTGTAAACAAAAATTTACCTTTCGTCGCTACAAGAGATGGATACTTTGTCGAACAAACGAATGACAGGCGGTGCAACGAGCAGCTGTGTTGTGCGTCTGACCCACGTGGCGGCGCGCCGCACTGCGCGTCGCCTTCGAGGTGGAAGGACGTGCTTTGCGTCAAATGTGCCACCGAAGACGGCGATTGCGTGTGTTGGGAGGAGAGGCGAAGCCTTCTTCTGCCGTGCGGCTACTGTATAAGGACGCCAACGGCCATACCATGTTGAATACACCGGTTCTCGTCCGATCACCGAAGTTAAGCAACATCGGGCCCGGTTAGTACTTGGATGGGTGACCGCCTGGGAACACCGGGTGCTGTTGGCTCCCTCTCTTCTTCTAAATTTTATGTCACTACACCTGCCAGTCCTCTTTTCATACAAACTCTCAGGTGCGACAAAGATGCTTCCACAAGCATTTTCAACCACTGTATTAAATGTAAGATGCAAAATTACAGTAATGAACTCAGTTTGAACAAGAATGCGCGGAGGAAGAGTGCTAGGAACTCGTTGAAAATAACGAAACACTGCGAATCGACAGATGTGCTCTTAAAATGCGTCAGAGCCTACTGTTTTGTAGGAGCGCTAAATTCCAATTTTGTAGCAGTGCACAACGGCAAATTTGTAAACAAAAATTAACCTTTCGTCGCTACAAGAGATGGATACTTTGCCGAACAGCCTGTGTCTTGTGTGCATGTTTTCGCACCTTTCCACGGCACGGCGCAGCACAGAGCGGCTCTGGTAGCTCCGAACGGCCGCACACGGCGCCTCGGACACGCCGGTTCGGCCCGCGCCCATCTCGCAGATGCTTCTCGTACTTGTGCTGTCATATGGACCGCGACCCGAGCGGCAGCGAGCGGCAGTCGAGCAAAGTCGGGACAAGTCGGGACGGAAGGGGACAGCCGAGAATGCACCGTGCGAATTACGCAAATATCTGGAAGCGCGACGCGTGTCAGGCAGGTGAGACCGCTTCCCTCTGTCTTCATTTCTTGCTTTCTTGTCACTACCCCTGCCAGCCCTTTTTTCATGCTACCTTTCTCATGTGACAAAGATGCTTCCATACTGATTTTAAACTATCGTAAGATACGATGTTAAGGAACTCAATTTGAAAAGAGTGCGCCAAGGAAGACTTCCAAAGAGTCTCTGGAAATAACAAAACAGTGTGAAGTGACAGAAATGTTGTGAAATACGTCAGGGCATATTGTTTTGTAGCAGTGCACAACGGCAAATTTGTAAACAAAAATTTACCTTTCGTCGCTACAAGAGATGGATACTTTGTCGAACAAACGAATGACAGGCGGTGCAACGAGCAGCTGTGTTGTGCGTCTGACCCACGTGGCGGCGCGCCGCACTGCGCGTCGCCTTCGAGGTGGAAGGACGTGCTTTGCGTCAAATGTGCCACCGAAGACGGCGATTGCGTGTGTTGGGAGGAGAGGCGAAGCCTTCTTCTGCCGTGCGGCTACTGTATAAGGACGCCAACGGCCATACCATGTAGAATACACCGGTTCTCGTCCGATCACCGAAGTTAAGCAACATCGGGCCCGGTTAGTACTTGGATGGGTGACCGCCTGGGAACACCGGGTGCTGTTGGCTCCCTCTCTTCTTCTAAATTTTATGTCACTACACCTGCCAGTCCTCTTTTCATACAAACTCTCAGGTGCGACAAAGATGCTTCCACAAGCATTTTAAACCACTGTATTAAATGTAAGATGCAAAATTACAGTAATGAACTCAGTTTGAACAAGAATGCGCGGAGGAAGAGTGCTAGGAACTCGTTGAAAATAACGAAACACTGCGAATCGACAGATGTGCTCTTAAAATGCGTCAGAGCCTACTGTTTTGTAGGAGCGCTAAATTCCAATTTTGTAGCAGTGCACAACGGCAAATTTGTAAACAAAAATTAACCTTTCGTCGCTACAAGAGATGGATACTTTGCCGAACAGCCTGTGTCTTGTGTGCATGTTTTCGCACCTTTCCACGGCACGGCGCAGCACAGAGCGGCTCTGGTAGCTCCGAACGGCCGCACACGGCGCCTCGGACACGCCGGTTCGGCCCGCGCCCATCTGGCAGATGCTTCTCGTACTTGTGCTGTCATATGGACCGCGACCCGAGCGGCAGCGAGCGGCAGTCGAGCAAAGTCGGGACAAGTCGGGACGGAAGGGGACAGCCGAGAATGCACCGTGCGAATTACGCAAATATCTGGAAGCGCGACGCGTGTCAGGCAGGTGAGACCGCTTCCCTCTGTCTTCATTTCTTGCTTTCTTGTCACTACCCCTGCCAGCCCTTTTTTCATGCTACCTTTCTCATGTGACAAAGATGCTTCCATACTGATTTTAAACTATCGTAAGATACGATGTTAAGGAACTCAATTTGAAAAGAGTGCGCCAAGGAAGACTTCCAAAGAGTCTCTGGAAATAACAAAACAGTGTGAAGTGACAGAAATGTTGTGAAATACGTCAGGGCATATTGTTTTGTAGCAGTGCACAACGGCAAATTTGTAAACAAAAATTTACCTTTCGTCGCTACAAGAGATGGATACTTTGTCGAACAAACGAATGACAGGCGGTACAACGAGCAGCTGTGTTGTGCGTCTGACCCACGTGGCGGCGCGCCGCACTGCGCGTCGCCTTCGAGGTGGAAGGACGTGCTTTGCGTCAAATGTGCCACCGAAGACGGCGATTGCGTGTGTTGGGAGGAGAGGCGAAGCCTTCTTCTGCCGTGCGGCTACTGTATAAGGACGCCAACGGCCATACCATGTTGAATACACCGGTTCTCGTCCGATCACCGAAGTTAAGCAACATCGGGCCCGGTTAGTACTTGGATGGGTGACCGCCTGGGAACACCGGGTGCTGTTGGCTCCCTCTCTTCTTCTAAATTTTATGTCACTACACCTGCCAGTCCTCTTTTCATACAAACTCTCAGGTGCGACAAAGATGCTTCCACAAGCATTTTAAACCACTGTATTAAATGTAAGATGCAAAATTACAGTAATGAACTCAGTTTGAACAAGAATGCGCGGAGGAAGAGTGCTAGGAACTCGTTGAAAATAACGAAACACTGCGAATCGACAGATGTGCTCTTAAAATGCGTCAGAGCCTACTGTTTTGTAGGAGCGCTAAATTCCAATTTTGTAGCAGTGCACAACGGCAAATTTGTAAACAAAAATTAACCTTTCGTCGCTACAAGAGATGGATACTTTGCCGAACAGCCTGTGTCTTGTGTGCATGTTTTCGCACCTTTCCACGGCACGGCGCAGCACAGAGCGGCTCTGGTAGCTCCGAACGGCCGCACACGGCGCCTCGGACACGCCGGTTCGGCCCGCGCCCATCTCGCAGATGCTTCTCGTACTTGTGCTGTCATATGGACCGCGACCCGAGCGGCAGCGAGCGGCAGTCGAGCAAAGTCGGGACAAGTCGGGACGGAAGGGGACAGCCGAGAATGCACCGTGCGAATTACGCAAATATCTGGAAGCGCGACGCGTGTCAGGCAGGTGAGACCGCTTCCCTCTGTCTTCATTTCTTGCTTTCTTGTCACTACCCCTGCCAGCCCTTTTTTCATGCTACCTTTCTCATGTGACAAAGATGCTTCCATACTGATTTTAAACTATCGTAAGATACGATGTTAAGGAACTCAATTTGAAAAGAGTGCGCCAAGGAAGACTTCCAAAGAGTCTCTGGAAATAACAAAACAGTGTGAAGTGACAGAAATGTTGTGAAATACGTCAGGGCATATTGTTTTGTAGCAGTGCACAACGGCAAATTTGTAAACAAAAATTTACCTTTCGTCGCTACAAGAGATGGATACTTTGTCGAACAAACGAATGACAGGCGGTGCAACGAGCAGCTGTGTTGTGCGTCTGACCCACGTGGCGGCGCGCCGCACTGCGCGTCGCCTTCGAGGTGGAAGGACGTGCTTTGCGTCAAATGTGCCACCGAAGACGGCGATTGCGTGTGTTGGGAGGAGAGGCGAAGCCTTCTTCTGCCGTGCGGCTACTGTATAAGGACGCCAACGGCCATACCATGTAGAATACACCGGTTCTCGTCCGATCACCGAAGTTAAGCAACATCGGGCCCGGTTAGTACTTGGATGGGTGACCGCCTGGGAACACCGGGTGCTGTTGGCTCCCTCTCTTCTTCTAAATTTTATGTCACTACACCTGCCAGTCCTCTTTTCATACAAACTCTCAGGTGCGACAAAGATGCTTCCACAAGCATTTTAAACCACTGTATTAAATGTAAGATGCAAAATTACAGTAATGAACTCAGTTTGAACAAGAATGCGCGGAGGAAGAGTGCTAGGAACTCGTTGAAAATAACGAAACACTGCGAATCGACAGATGTGCTCTTAAAATGCGTCAGAGCCTACTGTTTTGTAGGAGCGCTAAATTCCAATTTTGTAGCAGTGCACAACGGCAAATTTGTAAACAAAAATTAACCTTTCGTCGCTACAAGAGATGGATACTTTGCCGAACAGCCTGTGTCTTGTGTGCATGTTTTCGCACCTTTCCACGGCACGGCGCAGCACAGAGCGGCTCTGGTAGCTCCGAACGGCCGCACACGGCGCCTCGGACACGCCGGTTCGGCCCGCGCCCATCTGGCAGATGCTTCTCGTACTTGTGCTGTCATATGGACCGCGACCCGAGCGGCAGCGAGCGGCAGTCGAGCAAAGTCGGGACAAGTCGGGACGGAAGGGGACAGCCGAGAATGCACCGTGCGAATTACGCAAATATCTGGAAGCGCGACGCGTGTCAGGCAGGTGAGACCGCTTCCCTCTGTCTTCATTTCTTGCTTTCTTGTCACTACCCCTGCCAGCCCTTTTTTCATGCTACCTTTCTCATGTGACAAAGATGCTTCCATACTGATTTTAAACTATCGTAAGATACGATGTTAAGGAACTCAATTTGAAAAGAGTGCGCCAAGGAAGACTTCCAAAGAGTCTCTGGAAATAACAAAACAGTGTGAAGTGACAGAAATGTTGTGAAATACGTCAGGGCATATTGTTTTGTAGCAGTGCACAACGGCAAATTTGTAAACAAAAATTTACCTTTCGTCGCTACAAGAGATGGATACTTTGTCGAACAAACGAATGACAGGCGGTACAACGAGCAGCTGTGTTGTGCGTCTGACCCACGTGGCGGCGCGCCGCACTGCGCGTCGCCTTCGAGGTGGAAGGACGTGCTTTGCGTCAAATGTGCCACCGAAGACGGCGATTGCGTGTGTTGGGAGGAGAGGCGAAGCCTTCTTCTGCCGTGCGGCTACTGTATAAGGACGCCAACGGCCATACCATGTTGAATACACCGGTTCTCGTCCGATCACCGAAGTTAAGCAACATCGGGCCCGGTTAGTACTTGGATGGGTGACCGCCTGGGAACACCGGGTGCTGTTGGCTCCCTCTCTTCTTCTAAATTTTATGTCACTACACCTGCCAGTCCTCTTTTCATACAAACTCTCAGGTGCGACAAAGATGCTTCCACAAGCATTTTAAACCACTGTATTAAATGTAAGATGCAAAATTACAGTAATGAACTCAGTTTGAACAAGAATGCGCGGAGGAAGAGTGCTAGGAACTCGTTGAAAATAACGAAACACTGCGAATCGACAGATGTGCTCTTAAAATGCGTCAGAGCCTACTGTTTTGTAGGAGCGCTAAATTCCAATTTTGTAGCAGTGCACAACGGCAAATTTGTAAACAAAAATTAACCTTTCGTCGCTACAAGAGATGGATACTTTGCCGAACAGCCTGTGTCTTGTGTGCATGTTTTCGCACCTTTCCACGGCACGGCGCAGCACAGAGCGGCTCTGGTAGCTCCGAACGGCCGCACACGGCGCCTCGGACACGCCGGTTCGGCCCGCGCCCATCTCGCAGATGCTTCTCGTACTTGTGCTGTCATATGGACCGCGACCCGAGCGGCAGCGAGCGGCAGTCGAGCAAAGTCGGGACAAGTCGGGACGGAAGGGGACAGCCGAGAATGCACCGTGCGAATTACGCAAATATCTGGAAGCGCGACGCGTGTCAGGCAGGTGAGACCGCTTCCCTCTGTCTTCATTTCTTGCTTTCTTGTCACTACCCCTGCCAGCCCTTTTTTCATGCTACCTTTCTCATGTGACAAAGATGCTTCCATACTGATTTTAAACTATCGTAAGATACGATGTTAAGGAACTCAATTTGAAAAGAGTGCGCCAAGGAAGACTTCCAAAGAGTCTCTGGAAATAACAAAACAGTGTGAAGTGACAGAAATGTTGTGAAATACGTCAGGGCATATTGTTTTGTAGCAGTGCACAACGGCAAATTTGTAAACAAAAATTTACCTTTCGTCGCTACAAGAGATGGATACTTTGTCGAACAAACGAATGACAGGCGGTGCAACGAGCAGCTGTGTTGTGCGTCTGACCCACGTGGCGGCGCGCCGCACTGCGCGTCGCCTTCGAGGTGGAAGGACGTGCTTTGCGTCAAATGTGCCACCGAAGACGGCGATTGCGTGTGTTGGGAGGAGAGGCGAAGCCTTCTTCTGCCGTGCGGCTACTGTATAAGGACGCCAACGGCCATACCATGTTGAATACACCGGTTCTCGTCCGATCACCGAAGTTAAGCAACATCGGGCCCGGTTAGTACTTGGATGGGTGACCGCCTGGGAACACCGGGTGCTGTTGGCTCCCTCTCTTCTTCTAAATTTTATGTCACTACACCTGCCAGTCCTCTTTTCATACAAACTCTCAGGTGCGACAAAGATGCTTCCACAAGCATTTTCAACCACTGTATTAAATGTAAGATGCAAAATTACAGTAATGAACTCAGTTTGAACAAGAATGCGCGGAGGAAGAGTGCTAGGAACTCGTTGAAAATAACGAAACACTGCGAATCGACAGATGTGCTCTTAAAATGCGTCAGAGCCTACTGTTTTGTAGGAGCGCTAAATTCCAATTTTGTAGCAGTGCACAACGGCAAATTTGTAAACAAAAATTAACCTTTCGTCGCTACAAGAGATGGATACTTTGCCGAACAGCCTGTGTCTTGTGTGCATGTTTTCGCACCTTTCCACGGCACGGCGCAGCACAGAGCGGCTCTGGTAGCTCCGAACGGCCGCACACGGCGCCTCGGACACGCCGGTTCGGCCCGCGCCCATCTCGCAGATGCTTCTCGTACTTGTGCTGTCATATGGACCGCGACCCGAGCGGCAGCGAGCGGCAGTCGAGCAAAGTCGGGACAAGTCGGGACGGAAGGGGACAGCCGAGAATGCACCGTGCGAATTACGCAAATATCTGGAAGCGCGACGCGTGTCAGGCAGGTGAGACCGCTTCCCTCTGTCTTCATTTCTTGCTTTCTTGTCACTACCCCTGCCAGCCCTTTTTTCATGCTACCTTTCTCATGTGACAAAGATGCTTCCATACTGATTTTAAACTATCGTAAGATACGATGTTAAGGAACTCAATTTGAAAAGAGTGCGCCAAGGAAGACTTCCAAAGAGTCTCTGGAAATAACAAAACAGTGTGAAGTGACAGAAATGTTGTGAAATACGTCAGGGCATATTGTTTTGTAGCAGTGCACAACGGCAAATTTGTAAACAAAAATTTACCTTTCGTCGCTACAAGAGATGGATACTTTGTCGAACAAACGAATGACAGGCGGTGCAACGAGCAGCTGTGTTGTGCGTCTGACCCACGTGGCGGCGCGCCGCACTGCGCGTCGCCTTCGAGGTGGAAGGACGTGCTTTGCGTCAAATGTGCCACCGAAGACGGCGATTGCGTGTGTTGGGAGGAGAGGCGAAGCCTTCTTCTGCCGTGCGGCTACTGTATAAGGACGCCAACGGCCATACCATGTTGAATACACCGGTTCTCGTCCGATCACCGAAGTTAAGCAACATCGGGCCCGGTTAGTACTTGGATGGGTGACCGCCTGGGAACACCGGGTGCTGTTGGCTCCCTCTCTTCTTCTAAATTTTATGTCACTACACCTGCCAGTCCTCTTTTCATACAAACTCTCAGGTGCGACAAAGATGCTTCCACAAGCATTTTAAACCACTGTATTAAATGTAAGATGCAAAATTACAGTAATGAACTCAGTTTGAACAAGAATGCGCGGAGGAAGAGTGCTAGGAACTCGTTGAAAATAACGAAACACTGCGAATCGACAGATGTGCTCTTAAAATGCGTCAGAGCCTACTGTTTTGTAGGAGCGCTAAATTCCAATTTTGTAGCAGTGCACAACGGCAAATTTGTAAACAAAAATTAACCTTTCGTCGCTACAAGAGATGGATACTTTGCCGAACAGCCTGTGTCTTGTGTGCATGTTTTCGCACCTTTCCACGGCACGGCGCAGCACAGAGCGGCTCTGGTAGCTCCGAACGGCCGCACACGGCGCCTCGGACACGCCGGTTCGGCCCGCGCCCATCTCGCAGATGCTTCTCGTACTTGTGCTGTCATATGGACCGCGACCCGAGCGGCAGCGAGCGGCAGTCGAGCAAAGTCGGGACAAGTCGGGACGGAAGGGGACAGCCGAGAATGCACCGTGCGAATTACGCAAATATCTGGAAGCGCGACGCGTGTCAGGCAGGTGAGACCGCTTCCCTCTGTCTTCATTTCTTGCTTTCTTGTCACTACCCCTGCCAGCCCTTTTTTCATGCTACCTTTCTCATGTGACAAAGATGCTTCCATACTGATTTTAAACTATCGTAAGATACGATGTTAAGGAACTCAATTTGAAAAGAGTGCGCCAAGGAAGACTTCCAAAGAGTCTCTGGAAATAACAAAACAGTGTGAAGTGACAGAAATGTTGTGAAATACGTCAGGGCATATTGTTTTGTAGCAGTGCACAACGGCAAATTTGTAAACAAAAATTTACCTTTCGTCGCTACAAGAGATGGATACTTTGTCGAACAAACGAATGACAGGCGGTACAACGAGCAGCTGTGTTGTGCGTCTGACCCACGTGGCGGCGCGCCGCACTGCGCGTCGCCTTCGAGGTGGAAGGACGTGCTTTGCGTCAAATGTGCCACCGAAGACGGCGATTGCGTGTGTTGGGAGGAGAGGCGAAGCCTTCTTCTGCCGTGCGGCTACTGTATAAGGACGCCAACGGCCATACCATGTTGAATACACCGGTTCTCGTCCGATCACCGAAGTTAAGCAACATCGGGCCCGGTTAGTACTTGGATGGGTGACCGCCTGGGAACACCGGGTGCTGTTGGCTCCCTCTCTTCTTCTAAATTTTATGTCACTACACCTGCCAGTCCTCTTTTCATACAAACTCTCAGGTGCGACAAAGATGCTTCCACAAGCATTTTAAACCACTGTATTAAATGTAAGATGCAAAATTACAGTAATGAACTCAGTTTGAACAAGAATGCGCGGAGGAAGAGTGCTAGGAACTCGTTGAAAATAACGAAACACTGCGAATCGACAGATGTGCTCTTAAAATGCGTCAGAGCCTACTGTTTTGTAGGAGCGCTAAATTCCAATTTTGTAGCAGTGCACAACGGCAAATTTGTAAACAAAAATTAACCTTTCGTCGCTACAAGAGATGGATACTTTGCCGAACAGCCTGTGTCTTGTGTGCATGTTTTCGCACCTTTCCACGGCACGGCGCAGCACAGAGCGGCTCTGGTAGCTCCGAACGGCCGCACACGGCGCCTCGGACACGCCGGTTCGGCCCGCGCCCATCTCGCAGATGCTTCTCGTACTTGTGCTGTCATATGGACCGCGACCCGAGCGGCAGCGAGCGGCAGTCGAGCAAAGTCGGGACAAGTCGGGACGGAAGGGGACAGCCGAGAATGCACCGTGCGAATTACGCAAATATCTGGAAGCGCGACGCGTGTCAGGCAGGTGAGACCGCTTCCCTCTGTCTTCATTTCTTGCTTTCTTGTCACTACCCCTGCCAGCCCTTTTTTCATGCTACCTTTCTCATGTGACAAAGATGCTTCCATACTGATTTTAAACTATCGTAAGATACGATGTTAAGGAACTCAATTTGAAAAGAGTGCGCCAAGGAAGACTTCCAAAGAGTCTCTGGAAATAACAAAACAGTGTGAAGTGACAGAAATGTTGTGAAATACGTCAGGGCATATTGTTTTGTAGCAGTGCACAACGGCAAATTTGTAAACAAAAATTTACCTTTCGTCGCTACAAGAGATGGATACTTTGTCGAACAAACGAATGACAGGCGGTACAACGAGCAGCTGTGTTGTGCGTCTGACCCACGTGGCGGCGCGCCGCACTGCGCGTCGCCTTCGAGGTGGAAGGACGTGCTTTGCGTCAAATGTGCCACCGAAGACGGCGATTGCGTGTGTTGGGAGGAGAGGCGAAGCCTTCTTCTGCCGTGCGGCTACTGTATAAGGACGCCAACGGCCATACCATGTTGAATACACCGGTTCTCGTCCGATCACCGAAGTTAAGCAACATCGGGCCCGGTTAGTACTTGGATGGGTGACCGCCTGGGAACACCGGGTGCTGTTGGCTCCCTCTCTTCTTCTAAATTTTATGTCACTACACCTGCCAGTCCTCTTTTCATACAAACTCTCAGGTGCGACAAAGATGCTTCCACAAGCATTTTAAACCACTGTATTAAATGTAAGATGCAAAATTACAGTAATGAACTCAGTTTGAACAAGAATGCGCGGAGGAAGAGTGCTAGGAACTCGTTGAAAATAACGAAACACTGCGAATCGACAGATGTGCTCTTAAAATGCGTCAGAGCCTACTGTTTTGTAGGAGCGCTAAATTCCAATTTTGTAGCAGTGCACAACGGCAAATTTGTAAACAAAAATTAACCTTTCGTCGCTACAAGAGATGGATACTTTGCCGAACAGCCTGTGTCTTGTGTGCATGTTTTCGCACCTTTCCACGGCACGGCGCAGCACAGAGCGGCTCTGGTAGCTCCGAACGGCCGCACACGGCGCCTCGGACACGCCGGTTCGGCCCGCGCCCATCTCGCAGATGCTTCTCGTACTTGTGCTGTCATATGGACCGCGACCCGAGCGGCAGCGAGCGGCAGTCGAGCAAAGTCGGGACAAGTCGGGACGGAAGGGGACAGCCGAGAATGCACCGTGCGAATTACGCAAATATCTGGAAGCGCGACGCGTGTCAGGCAGGTGAGACCGCTTCCCTCTGTCTTCATTTCTTGCTTTCTTGTCACTACCCCTGCCAGCCCTTTTTTCATGCTACCTTTCTCATGTGACAAAGATGCTTCCATACTGATTTTAAACTATCGTAAGATACGATGTTAAGGAACTCAATTTGAAAAGAGTGCGCCAAGGAAGACTTCCAAAGAGTCTCTGGAAATAACAAAACAGTGTGAAGTGACAGAAATGTTGTGAAATACGTCAGGGCATATTGTTTTGTAGCAGTGCACAACGGCAAATTTGTAAACAAAAATTTACCTTTCGTCGCTACAAGAGATGGATACTTTGTCGAACAAACGAATGACAGGCGGTACAACGAGCAGCTGTGTTGTGCGTCTGACCCACGTGGCGGCGCGCCGCACTGCGCGTCGCCTTCGAGGTGGAAGGACGTGCTTTGCGTCAAATGTGCCACCGAAGACGGCGATTGCGTGTGTTGGGAGGAGAGGCGAAGCCTTCTTCTGCCGTGCGGCTACTGTATAAGGACGCCAACGGCCATACCATGTAGAATACACCGGTTCTCGTCCGATCACCGAAGTTAAGCAACATCGGGCCCGGTTAGTACTTGGATGGGTGACCGCCTGGGAACACCGGGTGCTGTTGGCTCCCTCTCTTCTTCTAAATTTTATGTCACTACACCTGCCAGTCCTCTTTTCATACAAACTCTCAGGTGCGACAAAGATGCTTCCACAAGCATTTTAAACCACTGTATTAAATGTAAGATGCAAAATTACAGTAATGAACTCAGTTTGAACAAGAATGCGCGGAGGAAGAGTGCTAGGAACTCGTTGAAAATAACGAAACACTGCGAATCGACAGATGTGCTCTTAAAATGCGTCAGAGCCTACTGTTTTGTAGGAGCGCTAAATTCCAATTTTGTAGCAGTGCACAACGGCAAATTTGTAAACAAAAATTAACCTTTCGTCGCTACAAGAGATGGATACTTTGCCGAACAGCCTGTGTCTTGTGTGCATGTTTTCGCACCTTTCCACGGCACGGCGCAGCACAGAGCGGCTCTGGTAGCTCCGAACGGCCGCACACGGCGCCTCGGACACGCCGGTTCGGCCCGCGCCCATCTCGCAGATGCTTCTCGTACTTGTGCTGTCATATGGACCGCGACCCGAGCGGCAGCGAGCGGCAGTCGAGCAAAGTCGGGACAAGTCGGGACGGAAGGGGACAGCCGAGAATGCACCGTGCGAATTACGCAAATATCTGGAAGCGCGACGCGTGTCAGGCAGGTGAGACCGCTTCCCTCTGTCTTCATTTCTTGCTTTCTTGTCACTACCCCTGCCAGCCCTTTTTTCATGCTACCTTTCTCATGTGACAAAGATGCTTCCATACTGATTTTAAACTATCGTAAGATACGATGTTAAGGAACTCAATTTGAAAAGAGTGCGCCAAGGAAGACTTCCAAAGAGTCTCTGGAAATAACAAAACAGTGTGAAGTGACAGAAATGTTGTGAAATACGTCAGGGCATATTGTTTTGTAGCAGTGCACAACGGCAAATTTGTAAACAAAAATTTACCTTTCGTCGCTACAAGAGATGGATACTTTGTCGAACAAACGAATGACAGGCGGTGCAACGAGCAGCTGTGTTGTGCGTCTGACCCACGTGGCGGCGCGCCGCACTGCGCGTCGCCTTCGAGGTGGAAGGACGTGCTTTGCGTCAAATGTGCCACCGAAGACGGCGATTGCGTGTGTTGGGAGGAGAGGCGAAGCCTTCTTCTGCCGTGCGGCTACTGTATAAGGACGCCAACGGCCATACCATGTTGAATACACCGGTTCTCGTCCGATCACCGAAGTTAAGCAACATCGGGCCCGGTTAGTACTTGGATGGGTGACCGCCTGGGAACACCGGGTGCTGTTGGCTCCCTCTCTTCTTCTAAATTTTATGTCACTACACCTGCCAGTCCTCTTTTCATACAAACTCTCAGGTGCGACAAAGATGCTTCCACAAGCATTTTAAACCACTGTATTAAATGTAAGATGCAAAATTACAGTAATGAACTCAGTTTGAACAAGAATGCGCGGAGGAAGAGTGCTAGGAACTCGTTGAAAATAACGAAACACTGCGAATCGACAGATGTGCTCTTAAAATGCGTCAGAGCCTACTGTTTTGTAGGAGCGCTAAATTCCAATTTTGTAGCAGTGCACAACGGCAAATTTGTAAACAAAAATTAACCTTTCGTCGCTACAAGAGATGGATACTTTGCCGAACAGCCTGTGTCTTGTGTGCATGTTTTCGCACCTTTCCACGGCACGGCGCAGCACAGAGCGGCTCTGGTAGCTCCGAACGGCCGCACACGGCGCCTCGGACACGCCGGTTCGGCCCGCGCCCATCTCGCAGATGCTTCTCGTACTTGTGCTGTCATATGGACCGCGACCCGAGCGGCAGCGAGCGGCAGTCGAGCAAAGTCGGGACAAGTCGGGACGGAAGGGGACAGCCGAGAATGCACCGTGCGAATTACGCAAATATCTGGAAGCGCGACGCGTGTCAGGCAGGTGAGACCGCTTCCCTCTGTCTTCATTTCTTGCTTTCTTGTCACTACCCCTGCCAGCCCTTTTTTCATGCTACCTTTCTCATGTGACAAAGATGCTTCCATACTGATTTTAAACTATCGTAAGATACGATGTTAAGGAACTCAATTTGAAAAGAGTGCGCCAAGGAAGACTTCCAAAGAGTCTCTGGAAATAACAAAACAGTGTGAAGTGACAGAAATGTTGTGAAATACGTCAGGGCATATTGTTTTGTAGCAGTGCACAACGGCAAATTTGTAAACAAAAATTTACCTTTCGTCGCTACAAGAGATGGATACTTTGTCGAACAAACGAATGACAGGCGGTACAACGAGCAGCTGTGTTGTGCGTCTGACCCACGTGGCGGCGCGCCGCACTGCGCGTCGCCTTCGAGGTGGAAGGACGTGCTTTGCGTCAAATGTGCCACCGAAGACGGCGATTGCGTGTGTTGGGAGGAGAGGCGAAGCCTTCTTCTGCCGTGCGGCTACTGTATAAGGACGCCAACGGCCATACCATGTTGAATACACCGGTTCTCGTCCGATCACCGAAGTTAAGCAACATCGGGCCCGGTTAGTACTTGGATGGGTGACCGCCTGGGAACACCGGGTGCTGTTGGCTCCCTCTCTTCTTCTAAATTTTATGTCACTACACCTGCCAGTCCTCTTTTCATACAAACTCTCAGGTGCGACAAAGATGCTTCCACAAGCATTTTAAACCACTGTATTAAATGTAAGATGCAAAATTACAGTAATGAACTCAGTTTGAACAAGAATGCGCGGAGGAAGAGTGCTAGGAACTCGTTGAAAATAACGAAACACTGCGAATCGACAGATGTGCTCTTAAAATGCGTCAGAGCCTACTGTTTTGTAGGAGCGCTAAATTCCAATTTTGTAGCAGTGCACAACGGCAAATTTGTAAACAAAAATTAACCTTTCGTCGCTACAAGAGATGGATACTTTGCCGAACAGCCTGTGTCTTGTGTGCATGTTTTCGCACCTTTCCACGGCACGGCGCAGCACAGAGCGGCTCTGGTAGCTCCGAACGGCCGCACACGGCGCCTCGGACACGCCGGTTCGGCCCGCGCCCATCTCGCAGATGCTTCTCGTACTTGTGCTGTCATATGGACCGCGACCCGAGCGGCAGCGAGCGGCAGTCGAGCAAAGTCGGGACAAGTCGGGACGGAAGGGGACAGCCGAGAATGCACCGTGCGAATTACGCAAATATCTGGAAGCGCGACGCGTGTCAGGCAGGTGAGACCGCTTCCCTCTGTCTTCATTTCTTGCTTTCTTGTCACTACCCCTGCCAGCCCTTTTTTCATGCTACCTTTCTCATGTGACAAAGATGCTTCCATACTGATTTTAAACTATCGTAAGATACGATGTTAAGGAACTCAATTTGAAAAGAGTGCGCCAAGGAAGACTTCCAAAGAGTCTCTGGAAATAACAAAACAGTGTGAAGTGACAGAAATGTTGTGAAATACGTCAGGGCATATTGTTTTGTAGCAGTGCACAACGGCAAATTTGTAAACAAAAATTTACCTTTCGTCGCTACAAGAGATGGATACTTTGTCGAACAAACGAATGACAGGCGGTACAACGAGCAGCTGTGTTGTGCGTCTGACCCACGTGGCGGCGCGCCGCACTGCGCGTCGCCTTCGAGGTGGAAGGACGTGCTTTGCGTCAAATGTGCCACCGAAGACGGCGATTGCGTGTGTTGGGAGGAGAGGCGAAGCCTTCTTCTGCCGTGCGGCTACTGTATAAGGACGCCAACGGCCATACCATGTAGAATACACCGGTTCTCGTCCGATCACCGAAGTTAAGCAACATCGGGCCCGGTTAGTACTTGGATGGGTGACCGCCTGGGAACACCGGGTGCTGTTGGCTCCCTCTCTTCTTCTAAATTTTATGTCACTACACCTGCCAGTCCTCTTTTCATACAAACTCTCAGGTGCGACAAAGATGCTTCCACAAGCATTTTAAACCACTGTATTAAATGTAAGATGCAAAATTACAGTAATGAACTCAGTTTGAACAAGAATGCGCGGAGGAAGAGTGCTAGGAACTCGTTGAAAATAACGAAACACTGCGAATCGACAGATGTGCTCTTAAAATGCGTCAGAGCCTACTGTTTTGTAGGAGCGCTAAATTCCAATTTTGTAGCAGTGCACAACGGCAAATTTGTAAACAAAAATTAACCTTTCGTCGCTACAAGAGATGGATACTTTGCCGAACAGCCTGTGTCTTGTGTGCATGTTTTCGCACCTTTCCACGGCACGGCGCAGCACAGAGCGGCTCTGGTAGCTCCGAACGGCCGCACACGGCGCCTCGGACACGCCGGTTCGGCCCGCGCCCATCTCGCAGATGCTTCTCGTACTTGTGCTGTCATATGGACCGCGACCCGAGCGGCAGCGAGCGGCAGTCGAGCAAAGTCGGGACAAGTCGGGACGGAAGGGGACAGCCGAGAATGCACCGTGCGAATTACGCAAATATCTGGAAGCGCGACGCGTGTCAGGCAGGTGAGACCGCTTCCCTCTGTCTTCATTTCTTGCTTTCTTGTCACTACCCCTGCCAGCCCTTTTTTCATGCTACCTTTCTCATGTGACAAAGATGCTTCCATACTGATTTTAAACTATCGTAAGATACGATGTTAAGGAACTCAATTTGAAAAGAGTGCGCCAAGGAAGACTTCCAAAGAGTCTCTGGAAATAACAAAACAGTGTGAAGTGACAGAAATGTTGTGAAATACGTCAGGGCATATTGTTTTGTAGCAGTGCACAACGGCAAATTTGTAAACAAAAATTTACCTTTCGTCGCTACAAGAGATGGATACTTTGTCGAACAAACGAATGACAGGCGGTGCAACGAGCAGCTGTGTTGTGCGTCTGACCCACGTGGCGGCGCGCCGCACTGCGCGTCGCCTTCGAGGTGGAAGGACGTGCTTTGCGTCAAATGTGCCACCGAAGACGGCGATTGCGTGTGTTGGGAGGAGAGGCGAAGCCTTCTTCTGCCGTGCGGCTACTGTATAAGGACGCCAACGGCCATACCATGTTGAATACACCGGTTCTCGTCCGATCACCGAAGTTAAGCAACATCGGGCCCGGTTAGTACTTGGATGGGTGACCGCCTGGGAACACCGGGTGCTGTTGGCTCCCTCTCTTCTTCTAAATTTTATGTCACTACACCTGCCAGTCCTCTTTTCATACAAACTCTCAGGTGCGACAAAGATGCTTCCACAAGCATTTTAAACCACTGTATTAAATGTAAGATGCAAAATTACAGTAATGAAGTCAGTTTGAACAAGAATGCGCGGAGGAAGAGTGCTAGGAACTCGTTGAAAATAACGAAACACTGCGAATCGACAGATGTGCTCTTAAAATGCGTCAGAGCCTACTGTTTTGTAGGAGCGCTAAATTCCAATTTTGTAGCAGTGCACAACGGCAAATTTGTAAACAAAAATTAACCTTTCGTCGCTACAAGAGATGGATACTTTGCCGAACAGCCTGTGTCTTGTGTGCATGTTTTCGCACCTTTCCACGGCACGGCGCAGCACAGAGCGGCTCTGGTAGCTCCGAACGGCCGCACACGGCGCCTCGGACACGCCGGTTCGGCCCGCGCCCATCTCGCAGATGCTTCTCGTACTTGTGCTGTCATATGGACCGCGACCCGAGCGGCAGCGAGCGGCAGTCGAGCAAAGTCGGGACAAGTCGGGACGGAAGGGGACAGCCGAGAATGCACCGTGCGAATTACGCAAATATCTGGAAGCGCGACGCGTGTCAGGCAGGTGAGACCGCTTCCCTCTGTCTTCATTTCTTGCTTTCTTGTCACTACCCCTGCCAGCCCTTTTTTCATGCTACCTTTCTCATGTGACAAAGATGCTTCCATACTGATTTTAAACTATCGTAAGATACGATGTTAAGGAACTCAATTTGAAAAGAGTGCGCCAAGGAAGACTTCCAAAGAGTCTCTGGAAATAACAAAACAGTGTGAAGTGACAGAAATGTTGTGAAATACGTCAGGGCATATTGTTTTGTAGCAGTGCACAACGGCAAATTTGTAAACAAAAATTTACCTTTCGTCGCTACAAGAGATGGATACTTTGTCGAACAAACGAATGACAGGCGGTACAACGAGCAGCTGTGTTGTGCGTCTGACCCACGTGGCGGCGCGCCGCACTGCGCGTCGCCTTCGAGGTGGAAGGACGTGCTTTGCGTCAAATGTGCCACCGAAGACGGCGATTGCGTGTGTTGGGAGGAGAGGCGAAGCCTTCTTCTGCCGTGCGGCTACTGTATAAGGACGCCAACGGCCATACCATGTTGAATACACCGGTTCTCGTCCGATCACCGAAGTTAAGCAACATCGGGCCCGGTTAGTACTTGGATGGGTGACCGCCTGGGAACACCGGGTGCTGTTGGCTCCCTCTCTTCTTCTAAATTTTATGTCACTACACCTGCCAGTCCTCTTTTCATACAAACTCTCAGGTGCGACAAAGATGCTTCCACAAGCATTTTAAACCACTGTATTAAATGTAAGATGCAAAATTACAGTAATGAACTCAGTTTGAACAAGAATGCGCGGAGGAAGAGTGCTAGGAACTCGTTGAAAATAACGAAACACTGCGAATCGACAGATGTGCTCTTAAAATGCGTCAGAGCCTACTGTTTTGTAGGAGCGCTAAATTCCAATTTTGTAGCAGTGCACAACGGCAAATTTGTAAACAAAAATTAACCTTTCGTCGCTACAAGAGATGGATACTTTGCCGAACAGCCTGTGTCTTGTGTGCATGTTTTCGCACCTTTCCACGGCACGGCGCAGCACAGAGCGGCTCTGGTAGCTCCGAACGGCCGCACACGGCGCCTCGGACACGCCGGTTCGGCCCGCGCCCATCTCGCAGATGCTTCTCGTACTTGTGCTGTCATATGGACCGCGACCCGAGCGGCAGCGAGCGGCAGTCGAGCAAAGTCGGGACAAGTCGGGACGGAAGGGGACAGCCGAGAATGCACCGTGCGAATTACGCAAATATCTGGAAGCGCGACGCGTGTCAGGCAGGTGAGACCGCTTCCCTCTGTCTTCATTTCTTGCTTTCTTGTCACTACCCCTGCCAGCCCTTTTTTCATGCTACCTTTCTCATGTGACAAAGATGCTTCCATACTGATTTTAAACTATCGTAAGATACGATGTTAAGGAACTCAATTTGAAAAGAGTGCGCCAAGGAAGACTTCCAAAGAGTCTCTGGAAATAACAAAACAGTGTGAAGTGACAGAAATGTTGTGAAATACGTCAGGGCATATTGTTTTGTAGCAGTGCACAACGGCAAATTTGTAAACAAAAATTTACCTTTCGTCGCTACAAGAGATGGATACTTTGTCGAACAAACGAATGACAGGCGGTGCAACGAGCAGCTGTGTTGTGCGTCTGACCCACGTGGCGGCGCGCCGCACTGCGCGTCGCCTTCGAGGTGGAAGGACGTGCTTTGCGTCAAATGTGCCACCGAAGACGGCGATTGCGTGTGTTGGGAGGAGAGGCGAAGCCTTCTTCTGCCGTGCGGCTACTGTATAAGGACGCCAACGGCCATACCATGTTGAATACACCGGTTCTCGTCCGATCACCGAAGTTAAGCAACATCGGGCCCGGTTAGTACTTGGATGGGTGACCGCCTGGGAACACCGGGTGCTGTTGGCTCCCTCTCTTCTTCTAAATTTTATGTCACTACACCTGCCAGTCCTCTTTTCATACAAACTCTCAGGTGCGACAAAGATGCTTCCACAAGCATTTTAAACCACTGTATTAAATGTAAGATGCAAAATTACAGTAATGAAGTCAGTTTGAACAAGAATGCGCGGAGGAAGAGTGCTAGGAACTCGTTGAAAATAACGAAACACTGCGAATCGACAGATGTGCTCTTAAAATGCGTCAGAGCCTACTGTTTTGTAGGAGCGCTAAATTCCAATTTTGTAGCAGTGCACAACGGCAAATTTGTAAACAAAAATTAACCTTTCGTCGCTACAAGAGATGGATACTTTGCCGAACAGCCTGTGTCTTGTGTGCATGTTTTCGCACCTTTCCACGGCACGGCGCAGCACAGAGCGGCTCTGGTAGCTCCGAACGGCCGCACACGGCGCCTCGGACACGCCGGTTCGGCCCGCGCCCATCTCGCAGATGCTTCTCGTACTTGTGCTGTCATATGGACCGCGACCCGAGCGGCAGCGAGCGGCAGTCGAGCAAAGTCGGGACAAGTCGGGACGGAAGGGGACAGCCGAGAATGCACCGTGCGAATTACGCAAATATCTGGAAGCGCGACGCGTGTCAGGCAGGTGAGACCGCTTCCCTCTGTCTTCATTTCTTGCTTTCTTGTCACTACCCCTGCCAGCCCTTTTTTCATGCTACCTTTCTCATGTGACAAAGATGCTTCCATACTGATTTTAAACTATCGTAAGATACGATGTTAAGGAACTCAATTTGAAAAGAGTGCGCCAAGGAAGACTTCCAAAGAGTCTCTGGAAATAACAAAACAGTGTGAAGTGACAGAAATGTTGTGAAATACGTCAGGGCATATTGTTTTGTAGCAGTGCACAACGGCAAATTTGTAAACAAAAATTTACCTTTCGTCGCTACAAGAGATGGATACTTTGTCGAACAAACGAATGACAGGCGGTACAACGAGCAGCTGTGTTGTGCGTCTGACCCACGTGGCGGCGCGCCGCACTGCGCGTCGCCTTCGAGGTGGAAGGACGTGCTTTGCGTCAAATGTGCCACCGAAGACGGCGATTGCGTGTGTTGGGAGGAGAGGCGAAGCCTTCTTCTGCCGTGCGGCTACTGTATAAGGACGCCAACGGCCATACCATGTAGAATACACCGGTTCTCGTCCGATCACCGAAGTTAAGCAACATCGGGCCCGGTTAGTACTTGGATGGGTGACCGCCTGGGAACACCGGGTGCTGTTGGCTCCCTCTCTTCTTCTAAATTTTATGTCACTACACCTGCCAGTCCTCTTTTCATACAAACTCTCAGGTGCGACAAAGATGCTTCCACAAGCATTTTAAACCACTGTATTAAATGTAAGATGCAAAATTACAGTAATGAACTCAGTTTGAACAAGAATGCGCGGAGGAAGAGTGCTAGGAACTCGTTGAAAATAACGAAACACTGCGAATCGACAGATGTGCTCTTAAAATGCGTCAGAGCCTACTGTTTTGTAGGAGCGCTAAATTCCAATTTTGTAGCAGTGCACAACGGCAAATTTGTAAACAAAAATTAACCTTTCGTCGCTACAAGAGATGGATACTTTGCCGAACAGCCTGTGTCTTGTGTGCATGTTTTCGCACCTTTCCACGGCACGGCGCAGCACAGAGCGGCTCTGGTAGCTCCGAACGGCCGCACACGGCGCCTCGGACACGCCGGTTCGGCCCGCGCCCATCTCGCAGATGCTTCTCGTACTTGTGCTGTCATATGGACCGCGACCCGAGCGGCAGCGAGCGGCAGTCGAGCAAAGTCGGGACAAGTCGGGACGGAAGGGGACAGCCGAGAATGCACCGTGCGAATTACGCAAATATCTGGAAGCGCGACGCGTGTCAGGCAGGTGAGACCGCTTCCCTCTGTCTTCATTTCTTGCTTTCTTGTCACTACCCCTGCCAGCCCTTTTTTCATGCTACCTTTCTCATGTGACAAAGATGCTTCCATACTGATTTTAAACTATCGTAAGATACGATGTTAAGGAACTCAATTTGAAAAGAGTGCGCCAAGGAAGACTTCCAAAGAGTCTCTGGAAATAACAAAACAGTGTGAAGTGACAGAAATGTTGTGAAATACGTCAGGGCATATTGTTTTGTAGCAGTGCACAACGGCAAATTTGTAAACAAAAATTTACCTTTCGTCGCTACAAGAGATGGATACTTTGTCGAACAAACGAATGACAGGCGGTGCAACGAGCAGCTGTGTTGTGCGTCTGACCCACGTGGCGGCGCGCCGCACTGCGCGTCGCCTTCGAGGTGGAAGGACGTGCTTTGCGTCAAATGTGCCACCGAAGACGGCGATTGCGTGTGTTGGGAGGAGAGGCGAAGCCTTCTTCTGCCGTGCGGCTACTGTATAAGGACGCCAACGGCCATACCATGTTGAATACACCGGTTCTCGTCCGATCACCGAAGTTAAGCAACATCGGGCCCGGTTAGTACTTGGATGGGTGACCGCCTGGGAACACCGGGTGCTGTTGGCTCCCTCTCTTCTTCTAAATTTTATGTCACTACACCTGCCAGTCCTCTTTTCATACAAACTCTCAGGTGCGACAAAGATGCTTCCACAAGCATTTTAAACCACTGTATTAAATGTAAGATGCAAAATTACAGTAATGAACTCAGTTTGAACAAGAATGCGCGGAGGAAGAGTGCTAGGAACTCGTTGAAAATAACGAAACACTGCGAATCGACAGATGTGCTCTTAAAATGCGTCAGAGCCTACTGTTTTGTAGGAGCGCTAAATTCCAATTTTGTAGCAGTGCACAACGGCAAATTTGTAAACAAAAATTAACCTTTCGTCGCTACAAGAGATGGATACTTTGCCGAACAGCCTGTGTCTTGTGTGCATGTTTTCGCACCTTTCCACGGCACGGCGCAGCACAGAGCGGCTCTGGTAGCTCCGAACGGCCGCACACGGCGCCTCGGACACGCCGGTTCGGCCCGCGCCCATCTCGCAGATGCTTCTCGTACTTGTGCTGTCATATGGACCGCGACCCGAGCGGCAGCGAGCGGCAGTCGAGCAAAGTCGGGACAAGTCGGGACGGAAGGGGACAGCCGAGAATGCACCGTGCGAATTACGCAAATATCTGGAAGCGCGACGCGTGTCAGGCAGGTGAGACCGCTTCCCTCTGTCTTCATTTCTTGCTTTCTTGTCACTACCCCTGCCAGCCCTTTTTTCATGCTACCTTTCTCATGTGACAAAGATGCTTCCATACTGATTTTAAACTATCGTAAGATACGATGTTAAGGAACTCAATTTGAAAAGAGTGCGCCAAGGAAGACTTCCAAAGAGTCTCTGGAAATAACAAAACAGTGTGAAGTGACAGAAATGTTGTGAAATACGTCAGGGCATATTGTTTTGTAGCAGTGCACAACGGCAAATTTGTAAACAAAAATTTACCTTTCGTCGCTACAAGAGATGGATACTTTGTCGAACAAACGAATGACAGGCGGTGCAACGAGCAGCTGTGTTGTGCGTCTGACCCACGTGGCGGCGCGCCGCACTGCGCGTCGCCTTCGAGGTGGAAGGACGTGCTTTGCGTCAAATGTGCCACCGAAGACGGCGATTGCGTGTGTTGGGAGGAGAGGCGAAGCCTTCTTCTGCCGTGCGGCTACTGTATAAGGACGCCAACGGCCATACCATGTTGAATACACCGGTTCTCGTCCGATCACCGAAGTTAAGCAACATCGGGCCCGGTTAGTACTTGGATGGGTGACCGCCTGGGAACACCGGGTGCTGTTGGCTCCCTCTCTTCTTCTAAATTTTATGTCACTACACCTGCCAGTCCTCTTTTCATACAAACTCTCAGGTGCGACAAAGATGCTTCCACAAGCATTTTAAACCACTGTATTAAATGTAAGATGCAAAATTACAGTAATGAACTCAGTTTGAACAAGAATGCGCGGAGGAAGAGTGCTAGGAACTCGTTGAAAATAACGAAACACTGCGAATCGACAGATGTGCTCTTAAAATGCGTCAGAGCCTACTGTTTTGTAGGAGCGCTAAATTCCAATTTTGTAGCAGTGCACAACGGCAAATTTGTAAACAAAAATTAACCTTTCGTCGCTACAAGAGATGGATACTTTGCCGAACAGCCTGTGTCTTGTGTGCATGTTTTCGCACCTTTCCACGGCACGGCGCAGCACAGAGCGGCTCTGGTAGCTCCGAACGGCCGCACACGGCGCCTCGGACACGCCGGTTCGGCCCGCGCCCATCTCGCAGATGCTTCTCGTACTTGTGCTGTCATATGGACCGCGACCCGAGCGGCAGCGAGCGGCAGTCGAGCAAAGTCGGGACAAGTCGGGACGGAAGGGGACAGCCGAGAATGCACCGTGCGAATTACGCAAATATCTGGAAGCGCGACGCGTGTCAGGCAGGTGAGACCGCTTCCCTCTGTCTTCATTTCTTGCTTTCTTGTCACTACCCCTGCCAGCCCTTTTTTCATGCTACCTTTCTCATGTGACAAAGATGCTTCCATACTGATTTTAAACTATCGTAAGATACGATGTTAAGGAACTCAATTTGAAAAGAGTGCGCCAAGGAAGACTTCCAAAGAGTCTCTGGAAATAACAAAACAGTGTGAAGTGACAGAAATGTTGTGAAATACGTCAGGGCATATTGTTTTGTAGCAGTGCACAACGGCAAATTTGTAAACAAAAATTTACCTTTCGTCGCTACAAGAGATGGATACTTTGTCGAACAAACGAATGACAGGCGGTGCAACGAGCAGCTGTGTTGTGCGTCTGACCCACGTGGCGGCGCGCCGCACTGCGCGTCGCCTTCGAGGTGGAAGGACGTGCTTTGCGTCAAATGTGCCACCGAAGACGGCGATTGCGTGTGTTGGGAGGAGAGGCGAAGCCTTCTTCTGCCGTGCGGCTACTGTATAAGGACGCCAACGGCCATACCATGTTGAATACACCGGTTCTCGTCCGATCACCGAAGTTAAGCAACATCGGGCCCGGTTAGTACTTGGATGGGTGACCGCCTGGGAACACCGGGTGCTGTTGGCTCCCTCTCTTCTTCTAAATTTTATGTCACTACACCTGCCAGTCCTCTTTTCATACAAACTCTCAGGTGCGACAAAGATGCTTCCACAAGCATTTTAAACCACTGTATTAAATGTAAGATGCAAAATTACAGTAATGAACTCAGTTTGAACAAGAATGCGCGGAGGAAGAGTGCTAGGAACTCGTTGAAAATAACGAAACACTGCGAATCGACAGATGTGCTCTTAAAATGCGTCAGAGCCTACTGTTTTGTAGGAGCGCTAAATTCCAATTTTGTAGCAGTGCACAACGGCAAATTTGTAAACAAAAATTAACCTTTCGTCGCTACAAGAGATGGATACTTTGCCGAACAGCCTGTGTCTTGTGTGCATGTTTTCGCACCTTTCCACGGCACGGCGCAGCACAGAGCGGCTCTGGTAGCTCCGAACGGCCGCACACGGCGCCTCGGACACGCCGGTTCGGCCCGCGCCCATCTCGCAGATGCTTCTCGTACTTGTGCTGTCATATGGACCGCGACCCGAGCGGCAGCGAGCGGCAGTCGAGCAAAGTCGGGACAAGTCGGGACGGAAGGGGACAGCCGAGAATGCACCGTGCGAATTACGCAAATATCTGGAAGCGCGACGCGTGTCAGGCAGGTGAGACCGCTTCCCTCTGTCTTCATTTCTTGCTTTCTTGTCACTACCCCTGCCAGCCCTTTTTTCATGCTACCTTTCTCATGTGACAAAGATGCTTCCATACTGATTTTAAACTATCGTAAGATACGATGTTAAGGAACTCAATTTGAAAAGAGTGCGCCAAGGAAGACTTCCAAAGAGTCTCTGGAAATAACAAAACAGTGTGAAGTGACAGAAATGTTGTGAAATACGTCAGGGCATATTGTTTTGTAGCAGTGCACAACGGCAAATTTGTAAACAAAAATTTACCTTTCGTCGCTACAAGAGATGGATACTTTGTCGAACAAACGAATGACAGGCGGTACAACGAGCAGCTGTGTTGTGCGTCTGACCCACGTGGCGGCGCGCCGCACTGCGCGTCGCCTTCGAGGTGGAAGGACGTGCTTTGCGTCAAATGTGCCACCGAAGACGGCGATTGCGTGTGTTGGGAGGAGAGGCGAAGCCTTCTTCTGCCGTGCGGCTACTGTATAAGGACGCCAACGGCCATACCATGTTGAATACACCGGTTCTCGTCCGATCACCGAAGTTAAGCAACATCGGGCCCGGTTAGTACTTGGATGGGTGACCGCCTGGGAACACCGGGTGCTGTTGGCTCCCTCTCTTCTTCTAAATTTTATGTCACTACACCTGCCAGTCCTCTTTTCATACAAACTCTCAGGTGCGACAAAGATGCTTCCACAAGCATTTTAAACCACTGTATTAAATGTAAGATGCAAAATTACAGTAATGAACTCAGTTTGAACAAGAATGCGCGGAGGAAGAGTGCTAGGAACTCGTTGAAAATAACGAAACACTGCGAATCGACAGATGTGCTCTTAAAATGCGTCAGAGCCTACTGTTTTGTAGGAGCGCTAAATTCCAATTTTGTAGCAGTGCACAACGGCAAATTTGTAAACAAAAATTAACCTTTCGTCGCTACAAGAGATGGATACTTTGCCGAACAGCCTGTGTCTTGTGTGCATGTTTTCGCACCTTTCCACGGCACGGCGCAGCACAGAGCGGCTCTGGTAGCTCCGAACGGCCGCACACGGCGCCTCGGACACGCCGGTTCGGCCCGCGCCCATCTCGCAGATGCTTCTCGTACTTGTGCTGTCATATGGACCGCGACCCGAGCGGCAGCGAGCGGCAGTCGAGCAAAGTCGGGACAAGTCGGGACGGAAGGGGACAGCCGAGAATGCACCGTGCGAATTACGCAAATATCTGGAAGCGCGACGCGTGTCAGGCAGGTGAGACCGCTTCCCTCTGTCTTCATTTCTTGCTTTCTTGTCACTACCCCTGCCAGCCCTTTTTTCATGCTACCTTTCTCATGTGACAAAGATGCTTCCATACTGATTTTAAACTATCGTAAGATACGATGTTAAGGAACTCAATTTGAAAAGAGTGCGCCAAGGAAGACTTCCAAAGAGTCTCTGGAAATAACAAAACAGTGTGAAGTGACAGAAATGTTGTGAAATACGTCAGGGCATATTGTTTTGTAGCAGTGCACAACGGCAAATTTGTAAACAAAAATTTACCTTTCGTCGCTACAAGAGATGGATACTTTGTCGAACAAACGAATGACAGGCGGTGCAACGAGCAGCTGTGTTGTGCGTCTGACCCACGTGGCGGCGCGCCGCACTGCGCGTCGCCTTCGAGGTGGAAGGACGTGCTTTGCGTCAAATGTGCCACCGAAGACGGCGATTGCGTGTGTTGGGAGGAGAGGCGAAGCCTTCTTCTGCCGTGCGGCTACTGTATAAGGACGCCAACGGCCATACCATGTTGAATACACCGGTTCTCGTCCGATCACCGAAGTTAAGCAACATCGGGCCCGGTTAGTACTTGGATGGGTGACCGCCTGGGAACACCGGGTGCTGTTGGCTCCCTCTCTTCTTCTAAATTTTATGTCACTACACCTGCCAGTCCTCTTTTCATACAAACTCTCAGGTGCGACAAAGATGCTTCCACAAGCATTTTAAACCACTGTATTAAATGTAAGATGCAAAATTACAGTAATGAACTCAGTTTGAACAAGAATGCGCGGAGGAAGAGTGCTAGGAACTCGTTGAAAATAACGAAACACTGCGAATCGACAGATGTGCTCTTAAAATGCGTCAGAGCCTACTGTTTTGTAGGAGCGCTAAATTCCAATTTTGTAGCAGTGCACAACGGCAAATTTGTAAACAAAAATTAACCTTTCGTCGCTACAAGAGATGGATACTTTGCCGAACAGCCTGTGTCTTGTGTGCATGTTTTCGCACCTTTCCACGGCACGGCGCAGCACAGAGCGGCTCTGGTAGCTCCGAACGGCCGCACACGGCGCCTCGGACACGCCGGTTCGGCCCGCGCCCATCTCGCAGATGCTTCTCGTACTTGTGCTGTCATATGGACCGCGACCCGAGCGGCAGCGAGCGGCAGTCGAGCAAAGTCGGGACAAGTCGGGACGGAAGGGGACAGCCGAGAATGCACCGTGCGAATTACGCAAATATCTGGAAGCGCGACGCGTGTCAGGCAGGTGAGACCGCTTCCCTCTGTCTTCATTTCTTGCTTTCTTGTCACTACCCCTGCCAGCCCTTTTTTCATGCTACCTTTCTCATGTGACAAAGATGCTTCCATACTGATTTTAAACTATCGTAAGATACGATGTTAAGGAACTCAATTTGAAAAGAGTGCGCCAAGGAAGACTTCCAAAGAGTCTCTGGAAATAACAAAACAGTGTGAAGTGACAGAAATGTTGTGAAATACGTCAGGGCATATTGTTTTGTAGCAGTGCACAACGGCAAATTTGTAAACAAAAATTTACCTTTCGTCGCTACAAGAGATGGATACTTTGTCGAACAAACGAATGACAGGCGGTACAACGAGCAGCTGTGTTGTGCGTCTGACCCACGTGGCGGCGCGCCGCACTGCGCGTCGCCTTCGAGGTGGAAGGACGTGCTTTGCGTCAAATGTGCCACCGAAGACGGCGATTGCGTGTGTTGGGAGGAGAGGCGAAGCCTTCTTCTGCCGTGCGGCTACTGTATAAGGACGCCAACGGCCATACCATGTTGAATACACCGGTTCTCGTCCGATCACCGAAGTTAAGCAACATCGGGCCCGGTTAGTACTTGGATGGGTGACCGCCTGGGAACACCGGGTGCTGTTGGCTCCCTCTCTTCTTCTAAATTTTATGTCACTACACCTGCCAGTCCTCTTTTCATACAAACTCTCAGGTGCGACAAAGATGCTTCCACAAGCATTTTAAACCACTGTATTAAATGTAAGATGCAAAATTACAGTAATGAACTCAGTTTGAACAAGAATGCGCGGAGGAAGAGTGCTAGGAACTCGTTGAAAATAACGAAACACTGCGAATCGACAGATGTGCTCTTAAAATGCGTCAGAGCCTACTGTTTTGTAGGAGCGCTAAATTCCAATTTTGTAGCAGTGCACAACGGCAAATTTGTAAACAAAAATTAACCTTTCGTCGCTACAAGAGATGGATACTTTGCCGAACAGCCTGTGTCTTGTGTGCATGTTTTCGCACCTTTCCACGGCACGGCGCAGCACAGAGCGGCTCTGGTAGCTCCGAACGGCCGCACACGGCGCCTCGGACACGCCGGTTCGGCCCGCGCCCATCTCGCAGATGCTTCTCGTACTTGTGCTGTCATATGGACCGCGACCCGAGCGGCAGCGAGCGGCAGTCGAGCAAAGTCGGGACAAGTCGGGACGGAAGGGGACAGCCGAGAATGCACCGTGCGAATTACGCAAATATCTGGAAGCGCGACGCGTGTCAGGCAGGTGAGACCGCTTCCCTCTGTCTTCATTTCTTGCTTTCTTGTCACTACCCCTGCCAGCCCTTTTTTCATGCTACCTTTCTCATGTGACAAAGATGCTTCCATACTGATTTTAAACTATCGTAAGATACGATGTTAAGGAACTCAATTTGAAAAGAGTGCGCCAAGGAAGACTTCCAAAGAGTCTCTGGAAATAACAAAACAGTGTGAAGTGACAGAAATGTTGTGAAATACGTCAGGGCATATTGTTTTGTAGCAGTGCACAACGGCAAATTTGTAAACAAAAATTTACCTTTCGTCGCTACAAGAGATGGATACTTTGTCGAACAAACGAATGACAGGCGGTACAACGAGCAGCTGTGTTGTGCGTCTGACCCACGTGGCGGCGCGCCGCACTGCGCGTCGCCTTCGAGGTGGAAGGACGTGCTTTGCGTCAAATGTGCCACCGAAGACGGCGATTGCGTGTGTTGGGAGGAGAGGCGAAGCCTTCTTCTGCCGTGCGGCTACTGTATAAGGACGCCAACGGCCATACCATGTTGAATACACCGGTTCTCGTCCGATCACCGAAGTTAAGCAACATCGGGCCCGGTTAGTACTTGGATGGGTGACCGCCTGGGAACACCGGGTGCTGTTGGCTCCCTCTCTTCTTCTAAATTTTATGTCACTACACCTGCCAGTCCTCTTTTCATACAAACTCTCAGGTGCGACAAAGATGCTTCCACAAGCATTTTAAACCACTGTATTAAATGTAAGATGCAAAATTACAGTAATGAACTCAGTTTGAACAAGAATGCGCGGAGGAAGAGTGCTAGGAACTCGTTGAAAATAACGAAACACTGCGAATCGACAGATGTGCTCTTAAAATGCGTCAGAGCCTACTGTTTTGTAGGAGCGCTAAATTCCAATTTTGTAGCAGTGCACAACGGCAAATTTGTAAACAAAAATTAACCTTTCGTCGCTACAAGAGATGGATACTTTGCCGAACAGCCTGTGTCTTGTGTGCATGTTTTCGCACCTTTCCACGGCACGGCGCAGCACAGAGCGGCTCTGGTAGCTCCGAACGGCCGCACACGGCGCCTCGGACACGCCGGTTCGGCCCGCGCCCATCTCGCAGATGCTTCTCGTACTTGTGCTGTCATATGGACCGCGACCCGAGCGGCAGCGAGCGGCAGTCGAGCAAAGTCGGGACAAGTCGGGACGGAAGGGGACAGCCGAGAATGCACCGTGCGAATTACGCAAATATCTGGAAGCGCGACGCGTGTCAGGCAGGTGAGACCGCTTCCCTCTGTCTTCATTTCTTGCTTTCTTGTCACTACCCCTGCCAGCCCTTTTTTCATGCTACCTTTCTCATGTGACAAAGATGCTTCCATACTGATTTTAAACTATCGTAAGATACGATGTTAAGGAACTCAATTTGAAAAGAGTGCGCCAAGGAAGACTTCCAAAGAGTCTCTGGAAATAACAAAACAGTGTGAAGTGACAGAAATGTTGTGAAATACGTCAGGGCATATTGTTTTGTAGCAGTGCACAACGGCAAATTTGTAAACAAAAATTTACCTTTCGTCGCTACAAGAGATGGATACTTTGTCGAACAAACGAATGACAGGCGGTGCAACGAGCAGCTGTGTTGTGCGTCTGACCCACGTGGCGGCGCGCCGCACTGCGCGTCGCCTTCGAGGTGGAAGGACGTGCTTTGCGTCAAATGTGCCACCGAAGACGGCGATTGCGTGTGTTGGGAGGAGAGGCGAAGCCTTCTTCTGCCGTGCGGCTACTGTATAAGGACGCCAACGGCCATACCATGTAGAATACACCGGTTCTCGTCCGATCACCGAAGTTAAGCAACATCGGGCCCGGTTAGTACTTGGCTGTCTGCCCGCCTGGCAACACCTCGGTGCCGAGCGAGCAGTACTTCCTTGTGCGACTTGGCCGGCGGCGCCTCGCGTGTCGTCTGTCTCCTGCCTCGCGGCTACATTTCATCAAGTCCGTAAGTTATGGCTATGGCTATGGCTATATGATAATAGTGAAGAACGACAAAATAATGTGCAATGCGAATTCGATAGTTCCGTCGGAAAACCGTCAGCTTTCGAAATTCACCGTTGGATACTTGAGGAATTGTGTTTGTCGACCGATGACGTTCTCGGAGTTCAATTTGATACTTTTATCAATTCCGTGTTTTTGAAGTTGAAAACTCCCGAATTGTGTGATACCGTGGTAAATGTTAATGATGGTATCCGTAAATTTCGACATCTAGACGGTCGCATTAGTAACGTGACTATTTCTCATGGTGGGTTTGGCCTTCGAAATGTTCGTGTGTTCAACTTGCCTTTTGAAATCCGGAATGACACAATATCTCGTCATTTGCGGCCGTACGGGACCGTGCTATCTGTTTTTAAAGAGAAGTGGTCTTCCGCCTATGTTTTTCAGGTCGAAAACGGCGTGAGGAGTGTAAAGATGATAGTACGACAACATATTCCGTCCTTCTTGTTAGTTAACGGTCATCGTGCTTTTATAACCTATAGTGGTCAACCTCAGACGTGTTCCTTTTGCGGTGCTGTTGGTCATTATCGACAAAACTGTCCTAAACGCAGGCAGCCTGTTCAATTGCCACGTGAGGACGTTTTAAGTGGGCCTAGCTTTGCTTCTGTTGCTGCAACGAGTTTAGGTTCCGCCCCCCCCCCGCACGTGTGCAACTCGCGGCCGCCCCACCTGTATCGGCCGCCACTGACGTCATGGACACGTCTGTTCCTGATAGTGACTCTGTTTCTGTTTCTGAACCTCCTGTTGAGCCTTCTTTGCTCGCGGGTGCGACAACTGAATCTGTTTTTGAAAAACCGGTAGTGGACGAAGTCTCACCGCAATCCGTGCCGATGTCGGCAGAAATTGTTCCGCATACTGTCCCGGTTACGGAACCCGACATATCGGCGGTTGCTCCTACTACCGTCCCCGACAGTCTTTCTGGTGCCAGTGCTGTTGTAGAACGTGAAGCTTTTACTGCACCGAAACCGCGTAGGGACCGGAATGTCGCTCGAGCTTCTGGCACCCCACGTTTACGTAGTGCCAGTAGCTCTGCTTCGTTTAATACGCGTGGTTTTTCGGACAAAAATCGGAGTCCGTCTCCGGTGGCGCGTTCTCCTGCCCCCCCTCAGGTTCGGTCGGTCGGGCAACCGACCTCCCGACAACCGGCCACGCGCGACGGCGTAGACCTCGGCCACCGCCCGTCTCAGGGGGGAGGCAGCAGGCGCCACGCGAAAAAGCAGACCTCTTCCCGCACTCAGCCGGAGGGTGATGTTGTTGCTGCAACGCAGAAACGTGACATCGCGGTGCAACATTTGAAAACCTTCCTGAGCCAACCGACTTCTGATGCCGATTCCGGCATGGCGGTGGATCCGCCTTTGTCTGTGACACCTTCTCCCTTTCCAACCAAAAGAAAGGCCGAAGATTCGCACCTTCGTCGTGCCCCCCCTTCCACCCACGATTTGGTGCCGCCTTTATCTTCGGATGTCGAGATGCCCGCCGTGGAGCATTCCGTCACAGAAGGTGCCGTCACAGTTTCTGGGACTCCACCGCTCCCGCCCCCCCTTCCTAGTCAGTCACAGGATTGGTCGGCGGATGTGGAGGCCGGTGGTAACCATTAGTGTGACTCATTGTATGTCCTCCCCCTCCTAGCAATTTTGTATGGTTTATCTTGTTTTAAGCAAATTTCATGTTTTTCTTTTATTTTCTTGTTTTTTAACTGTGTTATTACGTGTATATGGTTAACGACTGTAGCCAGTGGAACATCTTAACAGTTAATCTTAATAAGTTGCGAAATCCGCAGAAGGCTATGATTTTAAAAAATTTCTTGTATGATAATAACTGCCACGTCGCTTTTTTACAGGAGGTGACTTGTGAAGCGCTTTTGTTTTTGCATGATTTTACTGATTTTACTGTGATTGATAATATTGCCCCTGATAACGATACGGGCACTGCAATTTTAGTGCGTTCTGGCTTACCAATATCTAACGTTGACATTTTACCGAACGGTCGCGCTGTTGCTTGTACCATTTTTGGAATTGTGTTTGTAAATGTGTACGCTCCGTCAGGAAATGTTAAACCGGCCAGGGCTGAATTTTATGGTAGAGATTTGTGTCAGCTTCTATCCAGGAATGTCGATACTTTAATCGTTGGGGGTGATTTTAATTGTGTTTTAGACGACAGCGATCAAGAGCCGCGTCCAAACAAATGTCACGAGCTGGGTACTTTAGTCACTAGTTTTCAGCTGCTCGACACGTGGCGTGTTTTACACCCGGATTTCACCTACTTCACCTATTTTTACGGTACCGGGCGTAGCCGCCTCGATCGGATTTATGTGTCTAGGCAGCTGTCTGCCCGTATTTGTAGTGCTGACGTGACTCCTGTCGTATTTTCTGACCACTCCAGTTACTCCTGTCGTCTTTTATTGCCTCGTTTGTGTGTTCCTCGCCGTACCAATTTGTGGAAGTTCAATTGCAGTTTACTCAATGACGACCATTTTGTGACTTGTTTTAACCGTATATGGCAACGGTTGTTGCGGACTCGAGGCGGTCATAGTAGCACCATTGAGTGGTGGGTTGCGATAGTTAAACCGGCGATTAGGAAATTTTTAATTGATTACAGCCGTGAGGCGGCACGCTGGCGTCGGGCAACGGCTCGCTTCCGCCAGGCTTGTTTACGGGACTTAGCGTTGCGGGTGACGTCACAGCCCGAGTTGTTGCCTACTCTGAAGCAATTTCAAGCAAAGCTTTTACTTGACATGCGTGCCGTTAGTGATGGGGTGACCGTCCGAAGTCAGCCTGCGGGACTTGTTACTGGGGAACCTCTGTCCATTTACCATTTACACAGGGAACGCAAACGCCGTGAACGTTTGAAGATTAATGTTTGGCGGCTGCGAAACGGCGATCGCACTTCTGTACAGTCGGAAATTGAAACAGATATTTTTGAACATTTCGCTTCACTTTTCCGTGCTGTTGATGTGGATTCCGACGCGTTGCGAGATTTTTTGCAGACTGTACCCCATGTTTTAACTCGCCCGGACAGGAATCATTTAACTGACGCCTTTACGTCTGATGAAGTTCTCGATGCCGTTCGGCGGAGTCCCAACGGGAAGTCTCCAGGTCCAGATGGGATTCCTGCGGAATTTTATTTGAAATTTTTTCATCTTTTTAGTGAGATTTTAGTAGATTTGGTAAATGATATTCGAAATGGTGTGACTGTACCAGTTGCCTTTGTGGAGGGGGTTGTGAAGCTCGTTCCCAAATCCAATGCTGTGCCAAATATCGACGCTGTCCGTCCGATTACTTTATTAAATGTTGACTACAAGATCGTCACGCGCTGCGTCGCTCAGCGACTTAAAAACATTTTGCCGGCGGTACTTAGTCCTCAGCAAACGTGTGCGGTGCGCGATCGGAATATCTTTGACGCTATCCTTGCTTACAGGGACTGCATTGGTTATGTAAAAAGTGCTCGGCTTCGGACTGCGGCGATTTTATTAGTTGATTTTAAGAATGCCTTTGACCGTATTAGTCATTTTTATTTGCGTCAGGTATTGGTACGCATGGGGTTTGGTTATAAATTTACCAACTTAGTGACGCAACTGTTGCAAAATGCTACGTCACGCATCTGTGTTAATGGTCGTCTTACTCCTGCTTTTCGTGTAGGTCGCTCCGTGCGGCAAGGGTGTCCGCTTTCCATGGCGCTTTTTGCCATTGCGCTGGATCCCCTCCTCCGCTATATCGGTCAGGAATGTCGCGGCATTCAGATGGGGACTACCAGATTGGTTTGTAAAGCATACGCTGATGACCTTGGCGTATTTATTGAGCATTTAGACGATGTTGACAGGTTGCAAGTCGTTCTGCACAACTTTGAACAAGCTACGGGGGCGATTGTCAATACACAGAAAACTGTTCTTTTACCGCTCACCGCCCGCGCACGTACCCTTCGTAGGGACTGGTTCTGTGTACAGCAGCAGCATAAAGTTCTTGGAGTCCTTTTATCCTCGAATCCACAGCAGATGGAAGCATTAAATTGGCGGCCTACGCTGCATCGGATTCGTGCTGTTGTCAAGATCCATGCGGTCCGAAATTTGGCCCTTCGGGAAAAGGTGCATTTAATAAATAATAACTTCTTGGCAAGGGCGTGGTACCTTGCGCAGGTTCTCCCGGTACCCAAGCAATTGGGGCGCGCCATCACACAGGCGATTTACTGGTTTTTATGGAGGGGGGAGATTTTTAAGGTGTCACATGCTGTCTGTACCTTGGGCCTGTCCGACGGCGGTTTGGGACTTGTCGATTTTTCAGCCAAATGTGCGGCTCTCCTTTGGAAGAGAATTACCGCTGTTATGCAGAAGGCACCTTGCAGTCCCACCGCGGTTGTTTTTAATCGTTATCGTCCTCATTCTGAAGTGGCACCTGTTTCTGTGTCGCACATCCCGTTTTATCTTTCTTATGTGCGCCGCTACTATTTCGATAATAGTTACCTGACACTTCGTGACATCTCCGCCCACACGGTTAGCGCTGTCTGCGATGCTATACGCGGACCTCCTATTCGTTGCAAGTGGGAGTATCGATTGCCACGCTGCAACTGGGTGGCAGTGTGGCAAAACCTCGCCAACAAAGTCCTCCCGGCTTCCGTACACGCTGCATGGTACAAGGTGGTGCATCGCACCATCCCCACCAACTCCAAACTTCATTCCATCAACCTTATCCCATCTGGAGTGTGTGACGTGTGTACTGTCGACGATACTCTTGAACACCGCTTTGCGTGTGACCGCTTCCGCCGTGTTTGGGACGTCGCCAGGGATATGATTCGTCTGATTCAGCGGGTGGACGCTCGAACCGTTACTGTGGATGATGTATTAATTCCGCAGTGTGTCGTCTACCCCACCACCAAGCGAAATGCCACGGTGTGGATCTTTGGCCATACAGTTTTTGCTATTTTCTCTTTAAAGTTGTGTACCGATTTGGACTTCCTTACCTTTTTATGGACCCAACATTCTCAGATTCAGACATCGCCACATTATCGGCAAAATTTTGCAAATTTTTTGCAGGTCGCACTGGCGCATGCTTTTGCGCGTATGTCGGTACCTGCGTAACATGGATGTTATTGTCTCGTATTTTCAAATTGCCCTTGAGCGACACAATATGAATAAATGCGACTTTCTCTATGTTTTCTGGAACGAAAATTGCCGAAACTCGACTATCGAACGACATCAGAAGTCTTTTCAGTTTTTTCTGAACGTTATTGCCAAACTTCTTGTTTGGCATGAGTGTCGGTATTATTAGTTTCTTTTTTCTTTTTTTTCCCCGTATGTGGCGTGACGAGATTCTTTACTATTGTTTCAGTTCTAGTTTCTAGTGGTGACTGTTTGCGTTATTTTTTCTTTTTTCTTTTTTCATTTCTTTTACTGTCGAGCGCTCCCACTTCTCGTCACGTGTCTGCGCTCGGCACTTTTGGAACCTTTCGTCGGTGTGGGATTTCACACCGGGATTACCGGCGCTTTAAAATAGCGTTTTGTTTCATGTTGTTTTTACTATACCTAGGCTGTTGCGATTTCTCTTTTTTTCATACATGAAATATTGTTTTGTTTTACGGTCGATATGAGTGATGACGGGTGTGGGGGCGACACTGTGGCCAGGCCTCAGACTAATTGACCCCTGCCCTCATTGCCGCCGCCTGCCAGCCACGCTCGATGCCCGACCGACAATGACTTTCCTTTTCCGGTGGATGCGTCGTCCTGGTTGCGTACAAATGTTTTGTGTTCCCTTTGGACAGTCGTCATCATCGATTGTTACGGTGTGGATCCACCTTATCTTTCCGTTTCCTCTTTCAGTTTTTGGCGTATAAATGGGAGGCATTTATCACATTTCGTTTTCACGTGTTGCAGGCCTATTTAATTTATGAAAAAAAAGTGCTGTTGGCTCCCTCTCATAAAAAAAAAAAAAAAAAGGTGCTGTTGGCTCCCTCTCTTCTTCTAAATTTTATGTCACTACACCTGCCAGTCCTCTTTTCATACAAACTCTCAGGTGCGACAAAGATGCTTCCACAATCATTTTAAACCACTGTATTAAATGTAAGATGCAAAATTAAAAAAAAAAAAAAAATAAAAAAATAAAAAAAAAAAAAAAAAAAAAAAAGGTGCTGTTGGCTCCCTCTCTTCTTCTAAATTTTATGTCACTACACCTGCCAGTCCTCTTTTCATACAAACTCTCAGGTGCGACAAAGATGCTTCCACAAGCATTTTAAACCACTGTATTAAATGTAAGATGCAAAATTACAGTAATGAACTCAGTTTGAACAAGAATGCGCGGAGGAAGAGTGCTAGGAACTCGTTGAAAATAACGAAACACTGCGAATCGACAGATGTGCTCTTAAAATGCGTCAGAGCCTACTGTTTTGTAGGAGCGCTAAATTCCAATTTTGTAGCAGTGCACAACGGCAAATTTGTAAACAAAAATTAACCTTTCGTCGCTACAAGAGATGGATACTTTGCCGAACAGCCTGTGTCTTGTGTGCATGTTTTCGCACCTTTCCACGGCACGGCGCAGCACAGAGCGGCTCTGGTAGCTCCGAACGGCCGCACACGGCGCCTCGGACACGCCGGTTCGGCCCGCGCCCATCTCGCAGATGCTTCTCGTACTTGTGCTGTCATATGGACCGCGACCCGAGCGGCAGCGAGCGGCAGTCGAGCAAAGTCGGGACAAGTCGGGACGGAAGGGGACAGCCGAGAATGCACCGTGCGAATTACGCAAATATCTGGAAGCGCGACGCGTGTCAGGCAGGTGAGACCGCTTCCCTCTGTCTTCATTTCTTGCTTTCTTGTCACTACCCCTGCCAGCCCTTTTTTCATGCTACCTTTCTCATGTGACAAAGATGCTTCCATACTGATTTTAAACTATCGTAAGATACGATGTTAAGGAACTCAATTTGAAAAGAGTGCGCCAAGGAAGACTTCCAAAGAGTCTCTGGAAATAACAAAACAGTGTGAAGTGACAGAAATGTTGTGAAATACGTCAGGGCATATTGTTTTGTAGCAGTGCACAACGGCAAATTTGTAAACAAAAATTTACCTTTCGTCGCTACAAGAGATGGATACTTTGTCGAACAAACGAATGACAGGCGGTACAACGAGCAGCTGTGTTGTGCGTCTGACCCACGTGGCGGCGCGCCGCACTGCGCGTCGCCTTCGAGGTGGAAGGACGTGCTTTGCGTCAAATGTGCCACCGAAGACGGCGATTGCGTGTGTTGGGAGGAGAGGCGAAGCCTTCTTCTGCCGTGCGGCTACTGTATAAGGACGCCAACGGCCATACCATGTTGAATACACCGGTTCTCGTCCGATCACCGAAGTTAAGCAACATCGGGCCCGGTTAGTACTTGGATGGGTGACCGCCTGGGAACACCGGGTGCTGTTGGCTCCCTCTCTTCTTCTAAATTTTATGTCACTACACCTGCCAGTCCTCTTTTCATACAAACTCTCAGGTGCGACAAAGATGCTTCCACAAGCATTTTAAACCACTGTATTAAATGTAAGATGCAAAATTACAGTAATGAACTCAGTTTGAACAAGAATGCGCGGAGGAAGAGTGCTAGGAACTCGTTGAAAATAACGAAACACTGCGAATCGACAGATGTGCTCTTAAAATGCGTCAGAGCCTACTGTTTTGTAGGAGCGCTAAATTCCAATTTTGTAGCAGTGCACAACGGCAAATTTGTAAACAAAAATTAACCTTTCGTCGCTACAAGAGATGGATACTTTGCCGAACAGCCTGTGTCTTGTGTGCATGTTTTCGCACCTTTCCACGGCACGGCGCAGCACAGAGCGGCTCTGGTAGCTCCGAACGGCCGCACACGGCGCCTCGGACACGCCGGTTCGGCCCGCGCCCATCTCGCAGATGCTTCTCGTACTTGTGCTGTCATATGGACCGCGACCCGAGCGGCAGCTAGCGGCAGTCGAGCAAAGTCGGGACAAGTCGGGACGGAAGGGGACAGCCGAGAATGCACCGTGCGAATTACGCAAATATCTGGAAGCGCGACGCGTGTCAGGCAGGTGAGACCGCTTCCCTCTGTCTTCATTTCTTGCTTTCTTGTCACTACCCCTGCCAGCCCTTTTTTCATGCTACCTTTCTCATGTGACAAAGATGCTTCCATACTGATTTTAAACTATCGTAAGATACGATGTTAAGGAACTCAATTTGAAAAGAGTGCGCCAAGGAAGACTTCCAAAGAGTCTCTGGAAATAACAAAACAGTGTGAAGTGACAGAAATGTTGTGAAATACGTCAGGGCATATTGTTTTGTAGCAGTGCACAACGGCAAATTTGTAAACAAAAATTTACCTTTCGTCGCTACAAGAGATGGATACTTTGTCGAACAAACGAATGACAGGCGGTGCAACGAGCAGCTGTGTTGTGCGTCTGACCCACGTGGCGGCGCGCCGCACTGCGCGTCGCCTTCGAGGTGGAAGGACGTGCTTTGCGTCAAATGTGCCACCGAAGACGGCGATTGCGTGTGTTGGGAGGAGAGGCGAAGCCTTCTTCTGCCGTGCGGCTACTGTATAAGGACGCCAACGGCCATACCATGTTGAATACACCGGTTCTCGTCCGATCACCGAAGTTAAGCAACATCGGGCCCGGTTAGTACTTGGATGGGTGACCGCCTGGGAACACCGGGTGCTGTTGGCTCCCTCTCTTCTTCTAAATTTTATGTCACTACACCTGCCAGTCCTCTTTTCATACAAACTCTCAGGTGCGACAAAGATGCTTCCACAAGCATTTTAAACCACTGTATTAAATGTAAGATGCAAAATTACAGTAATGAACTCAGTTTGAACAAGAATGCGCGGAGGAAGAGTGCTAGGAACTCGTTGAAAATAACGAAACACTGCGAATCGACAGATGTGCTCTTAAAATGCGTCAGAGCCTACTGTTTTGTAGGAGCGCTAAATTCCAATTTTGTAGCAGTGCACAACGGCAAATTTGTAAACAAAAATTAACCTTTCGTCGCTACAAGAGATGGATACTTTGCCGAACAGCCTGTGTCTTGTGTGCATGTTTTCGCACCTTTCCACGGCACGGCGCAGCACAGAGCGGCTCTGGTAGCTCCGAACGGCCGCACACGGCGCCTCGGACACGCCGGTTCGGCCCGCGCCCATCTCGCAGATGCTTCTCGTACTTGTGCTGTCATATGGACCGCGACCCGAGCGGCAGCGAGCGGCAGTCGAGCAAAGTCGGGACAAGTCGGGACGGAAGGGGACAGCCGAGAATGCACCATGCGAATTACGCAAATATCTGGAAGCGCGACGCGTGTCAGGCAGGTGAGACCGCTTCCCTCTGTCTTCATTTCTTGCTTTCTTGTCACTACCCCTGCCAGCCCTTTTTTCATGCTACCTTTCTCATGTGACAAAGATGCTTCCATACTGATTTTAAACTATCGTAAGATACGATGTTAAGGAACTCAATTTGAAAAGAGTGCGCCAAGGAAGACTTCCAAAGAGTCTCTGGAAATAACAAAACAGTGTGAAGTGACAGAAATGTTGTGAAATACGTCAGGGCATATTGTTTTGTAGCAGTGCACAACGGCAAATTTGTAAACAAAAATTTACCTTTCGTCGCTACAAGAGATGGATACTTTGTCGAACAAACGAATGACAGGCGGTGCAACGAGCAGCTGTGTTGTGCGTCTGACCCACGTGGCGGCGCGCCGCACTGCGCGTCGCCTTCGAGGTGGAAGGACGTGCTTTGCGTCAAATGTGCCACCGAAGACGGCGATTGCGTGTGTTGGGAGGAGAGGCGAAGCCTTCTTCTGCCGTGCGGCTACTGTATAAGGACGCCAACGGCCATACCATGTTGAATACACCGGTTCTCGTCCGATCACCGAAGTTAAGCAACATCGGGCCCGGTTAGTACTTGGATGGGTGACCGCCTGGGAACACCGGGTGCTGTTGGCTCCCTCTCTTCTTCTAAATTTTATGTCACTACACCTGCCAGTCCTCTTTTCATACAAACTCTCAGGTGCGACAAAGATGCTTCCACAAGCATTTTAAACCACTGTATTAAATGTAAGATGCAAAATTACAGTAATGAACTCAGTTTGAACAAGAATGCGCGGAGGAAGAGTGCTAGGAACTCGTTGAAAATAACGAAACACTGCGAATCGACAGATGTGCTCTTAAAATGCGTCAGAGCCTACTGTTTTGTAGGAGCGCTAAATTCCAATTTTGTAGCAGTGCACAACGGCAAATTTGTAAACAAAAATTAACCTTTCGTCGCTACAAGAGATGGATACTTTGCCGAACAGCCTGTGTCTTGTGTGCATGTTTTCGCACCTTTCCACGGCACGGCGCAGCACAGAGCGGCTCTGGTAGCTCCGAACGGCCGCACACGGCGCCTCGGACACGCCGGTTCGGCCCGCGCCCATCTCGCAGATGCTTCTCGTACTTGTGCTGTCATATGGACCGCGACCCGAGCGGCAGCGAGCGGCAGTCGAGCAAAGTCGGGACAAGTCGGGACGGAAGGGGACAGCCGAGAATGCACCGTGCGAATTACGCAAATATCTGGAAGCGCGACGCGTGTCAGGCAGGTGAGACCGCTTCCCTCTGTCTTCATTTCTTGCTTTCTTGTCACTACCCCTGCCAGCCCTTTTTTCATGCTACCTTTCTCATGTGACAAAGATGCTTCCATACTGATTTTAAACTATCGTAAGATACGATGTTAAGGAACTCAATTTGAAAAGAGTGCGCCAAGGAAGACTTCCAAAGAGTCTCTGGAAATAACAAAACAGTGTGAAGTGACAGAAATGTTGTGAAATACGTCAGGGCATATTGTTTTGTAGCAGTGCACAACGGCAAATTTGTAAACAAAAATTTACCTTTCGTCGCTACAAGAGATGGATACTTTGTCGAACAAACGAATGACAGGCGGTGCAACGAGCAGCTGTGTTGTGCGTCTGACCCACGTGGCGGCGCGCCGCACTGCGCGTCGCCTTCGAGGTGGAAGGACGTGCTTTGCGTCAAATGTGCCACCGAAGACGGCGATTGCGTGTGTTGGGAGGAGAGGCGAAGCCTTCTTCTGCCGTGCGGCTACTGTATAAGGACGCCAACGGCCATACCATGTTGAATACACCGGTTCTCGTCCGATCACCGAAGTTAAGCAACATCGGGCCCGGTTAGTACTTGGATGGGTGACCGCCTGGGAACACCGGGTGCTGTTGGCTCCCTCTCTTCTTCTAAATTTTATGTCACTACACCTGCCAGTCCTCTTTTCATACAAACTCTCAGGTGCGACAAAGATGCTTCCACAAGCATTTTAAACCACTGTATTAAATGTAAGATGCAAAATTACAGTAATGAACTCAGTTTGAACAAGAATGCGCGGAGGAAGAGTGCTAGGAACTCGTTGAAAATAACGAAACACTGCGAATCGACAGATGTGCTCTTAAAATGCGTCAGAGCCTACTGTTTTGTAGGAGCGCTAAATTCCAATTTTGTAGCAGTGCACAACGGCAAATTTGTAAACAAAAATTAACCTTTCGTCGCTACAAGAGATGGATACTTTGCCGAACAGCCTGTGTCTTGTGTGCATGTTTTCGCACCTTTCCACGGCACGGCGCAGCACAGAGCGGCTCTGGTAGCTCCGAACGGCCGCACACGGCGCCTCGGACACGCCGGTTCGGCCCGCGCCCATCTCGCAGATGCTTCTCGTACTTGTGCTGTCATATGGACCGCGACCCGAGCGGCAGCGAGCGGCAGTCGAGCAAAGTCGGGACAAGTCGGGACGGAAGGGGACAGCCGAGAATGCACCGTGCGAATTACGCAAATATCTGGAAGCGCGACGCGTGTCAGGCAGGTGAGACCGCTTCCCTCTGTCTTCATTTCTTGCTTTCTTGTCACTACCCCTGCCAGCCCTTTTTTCATGCTACCTTTCTCATGTGACAAAGATGCTTCCATACTGATTTTAAACTATCGTAAGATACGATGTTAAGGAACTCAATTTGAAAAGAGTGCGCCAAGGAAGACTTCCAAAGAGTCTCTGGAAATAACAAAACAGTGTGAAGTGACAGAAATGTTGTGAAATACGTCAGGGCATATTGTTTTGTAGCAGTGCACAACGGCAAATTTGTAAACAAAAATTTACCTTTCGTCGCTACAAGAGATGGATACTTTGTCGAACAAACGAATGACAGGCGGTGCAACGAGCAGCTGTGTTGTGCGTCTGACCCACGTGGCGGCGCGCCGCACTGCGCGTCGCCTTCGAGGTGGAAGGACGTGCTTTGCGTCAAATGTGCCACCGAAGACGGCGATTGCGTGTGTTGGGAGGAGAGGCGAAGCCTTCTTCTGCCGTGCGGCTACTGTATAAGGACGCCAACGGCCATACCATGTTGAATACACCGGTTCTCGTCCGATCACCGAAGTTAAGCAACATCGGGCCCGGTTAGTACTTGGATGGGTGACCGCCTGGGAACACCGGGTGCTGTTGGCTCCCTCTCTTCTTCTAAATTTTATGTCACTACACCTGCCAGTCCTCTTTTCATACAAACTCTCAGGTGCGACAAAGATGCTTCCACAAGCATTTTAAACCACTGTATTAAATGTAAGATGCAAAATTACAGTAATGAACTCAGTTTGAACAAGAATGCGCGGAGGAAGAGTGCTAGGAACTCGTTGAAAATAACGAAACACTGCGAATCGACAGATGTGCTCTTAAAATGCGTCAGAGCCTACTGTTTTGTAGGAGCGCTAAATTCCAATTTTGTAGCAGTGCACAACGGCAAATTTGTAAACAAAAATTAACCTTTCGTCGCTACAAGAGATGGATACTTTGCCGAACAGCCTGTGTCTTGTGTGCATGTTTTCGCACCTTTCCACGGCACGGCGCAGCACAGAGCGGCTCTGGTAGCTCCGAACGGCCGCACACGGCGCCTCGGACACGCCGGTTCGGCCCGCGCCCATCTCGCAGATGCTTCTCGTACTTGTGCTGTCATATGGACCGCGACCCGAGCGGCAGCGAGCGGCAGTCGAGCAAAGTCGGGACAAGTCGGGACGGAAGGGGACAGCCGAGAATGCACCGTGCGAATTACGCAAATATCTGGAAGCGCGACGCGTGTCAGGCAGGTGAGACCGCTTCCCTCTGTCTTCATTTCTTGCTTTCTTGTCACTACCCCTGCCAGCCCTTTTTTCATGCTACCTTTCTCATGTGACAAAGATGCTTCCATACTGATTTTAAACTATCGTAAGATACGATGTTAAGGAACTCAATTTGAAAAGAGTGCGCCAAGGAAGACTTCCAAAGAGTCTCTGGAAATAACAAAACAGTGTGAAGTGACAGAAATGTTGTGAAATACGTCAGGGCATATTGTTTTGTAGCAGTGCACAACGGCAAATTTGTAAACAAAAATTTACCTTTCGTCGCTACAAGAGATGGATACTTTGTCGAACAAACGAATGACAGGCGGTGCAACGAGCAGCTGTGTTGTGCGTCTGACCCACGTGGCGGCGCGCCGCACTGCGCGTCGCCTTCGAGGTGGAAGGACGTGCTTTGCGTCAAATGTGCCACCGAAGACGGCGATTGCGTGTGTTGGGAGGAGAGGCGAAGCCTTCTTCTGCCGTGCGGCTACTGTATAAGGACGCCAACGGCCATACCATGTTGAATACACCGGTTCTCGTCCGATCACCGAAGTTAAGCAACATCGGGCCCGGTTAGTACTTGGATGGGTGACCGCCTGGGAACACCGGGTGCTGTTGGCTCCCTCTCTTCTTCTAAATTTTATGTCACTACACCTGCCAGTCCTCTTTTCATACAAACTCTCAGGTGCGACAAAGATGCTTCCACAAGCATTTTAAACCACTGTATTAAATGTAAGATGCAAAATTACAGTAATGAACTCAGTTTGAACAAGAATGCGCGGAGGAAGAGTGCTAGGAACTCGTTGAAAATAACGAAACACTGCGAATCGACAGATGTGCTCTTAAAATGCGTCAGAGCCTACTGTTTTGTAGGAGCGCTAAATTCCAATTTTGTAGCAGTGCACAACGGCAAATTTGTAAACAAAAATTAACCTTTCGTCGCTACAAGAGATGGATACTTTGCCGAACAGCCTGTGTCTTGTGTGCATGTTTTCGCACCTTTCCACGGCACGGCGCAGCACAGAGCGGCTCTGGTAGCTCCGAACGGCCGCACACGGCGCCTCGGACACGCCGGTTCGGCCCGCGCCCATCTCGCAGATGCTTCTCGTACTTGTGCTGTCATATGGACCGCGACCCGAGCGGCAGCGAGCGGCAGTCGAGCAAAGTCGGGACAAGTCGGGACGGAAGGGGACAGCCGAGAATGCACCGTGCGAATTACGCAAATATCTGGAAGCGCGACGCGTGTCAGGCAGGTGAGACCGCTTCCCTCTGTCTTCATTTCTTGCTTTCTTGTCACTACCCCTGCCAGCCCTTTTTTCATGCTACCTTTCTCATGTGACAAAGATGCTTCCATACTGATTTTAAACTATCGTAAGATACGATGTTAAGGAACTCAATTTGAAAAGAGTGCGCCAAGGAAGACTTCCAAAGAGTCTCTGGAAATAACAAAACAGTGTGAAGTGACAGAAATGTTGTGAAATACGTCAGGGCATATTGTTTTGTAGCAGTGCACAACGGCAAATTTGTAAACAAAAATTTACCTTTCGTCGCTACAAGAGATGGATACTTTGTCGAACAAACGAATGACAGGCGGTGCAACGAGCAGCTGTGTTGTGCGTCTGACCCACGTGGCGGCGCGCCGCACTGCGCGTCGCCTTCGAGGTGGAAGGACGTGCTTTGCGTCAAATGTGCCACCGAAGACGGCGATTGCGTGTGTTGGGAGGAGAGGCGAAGCCTTCTTCTGCCGTGCGGCTACTGTATAAGGACGCCAACGGCCATACCATGTTGAATACACCGGTTCTCGTCCGATCACCGAAGTTAAGCAACATCGGGCCCGGTTAGTACTTGGATGGGTGACCGCCTGGGAACACCGGGTGCTGTTGGCTCCCTCTCTTCTTCTAAATTTTATGTCACTACACCTGCCAGTCCTCTTTTCATACAAACTCTCAGGTGCGATAAAGATGCTTCCACAAGCATTTTAAACCACTGTATTAAATGTAAGATGCAAAATTACAGTAATGAACTCAGTTTGAACAAGAATGCGCGGAGGAAGAGTGCTAGGAACTCGTTGAAAATAACGAAACACTGCGAATCGACAGATGTGCTCTTAAAATGCGTCAGAGCCTACTGTTTTGTAGGAGCGCTAAATTCCAATTTTGTAGCAGTGCACAACGGCAAATTTGTAAACAAAAATTAACCTTTCGTCGCTACAAGAGATGGATACTTTGCCGAACAGCCTGTGTCTTGTGTGCATGTTTTCGCACCTTTCCACGGCACGGCGCAGCACAGAGCGGCTCTGGTAGCTCCGAACGGCCGCACACGGCGCCTCGGACACGCCGGTTCGGCCCGCGCCCATCTCGCAGATGCTTCTCGTACTTGTGCTGTCATATGGACCGCGACCCGAGCGGCAGCGAGCGGCAGTCGAGCAAAGTCGGGACAAGTCGGGACGGAAGGGGACAGCCGAGAATGCACCGTGCGAATTACGCAAATATCTGGAAGCGCGACGCGTGTCAGGCAGGTGAGACCGCTTCCCTCTGTCTTCATTTCTTGCTTTCTTGTCACTACCCCTGCCAGCCCTTTTTTCATGCTACCTTTCTCATGTGACAAAGATGCTTCCATACTGATTTTAAACTATCGTAAGATACGATGTTAAGGAACTCAATTTGAAAAGAGTGCGCCAAGGAAGACTTCCAAAGAGTCTCTGGAAATAACAAAACAGTGTGAAGTGACAGAAATGTTGTGAAATACGTCAGGGCATATTGTTTTGTAGCAGTGCACAACGGCAAATTTGTAAACGAAAATTTACCTTTCGTCGCTACAAGAGATGGATACTTTGTCGAACAAACGAATGACAGGCGGTGCAACGAGCAGCTGTGTTGTGCGTCTGACCCACGTGGCGGCGCGCCGCACTGCGCGTCGCCTTCGAGGTGGAAGGACGTGCTTTGCGTCAAATGTGCCACCGAAGACGGCGATTGCGTGTGTTGGGAGGAGAGGCGAAGCCTTCTTCTGCCGTGCGGCTACTGTATAAGGACGCCAACGGCCATACCATGTTGAATACACCGGTTCTCGTCCGATCACCGAAGTTAAGCAACATCGGGCCCGGTTAGTACTTGGATGGGTGACCACCTGGGAACACCGGGTGCTGTTGGCTCCCTCTCTTCTTCTAAATTTTATGTCACTACACCTGCCAGTCCTCTTTTCATACAAACTCTCAGGTGCGACAAAGATGCTTCCACAAGCATTTTAAACCACTGTATTAAATGTAAGATGCAAAATTACAGTAATGAAGTCAGTTTGAACAAGAATGCGCGGAGGAAGAGTGCTAGGAACTCGTTGAAAATAACGAAACACTGCGAATCGACAGATGTGCTCTTAAAATGCGTCAGAGCCTACTGTTTTGTAGGAGCGCTAAATTCCAATTTTGTAGCAGTGCACAACGGCAAATTTGTAAACAAAAATTAACCTTTCGTCGCTACAAGAGATGGATACTTTGCCGAACAGCCTGTGTCTTGTGTGCATGTTTTCGCACCTTTCCACGGCACGGCGCAGCACAGAGCGGCTCTGGTAGCTCCGAACGGCCGCACACGGCGCCTCGGACACGCCGGTTCGGCCCGCGCCCATCTCGCAGATGCTTCTCGTACTTGTGCTGTCATATGGACCGCGACCCGAGCGGCAGCGAGCGGCAGTCGAGCAAAGTCGGGACAAGTCGGGACGGAAGGGGACAGCCGAGAATGCACCGTGCGAATTACGCAAATATCTGGAAGCGCGACGCGTGTCAGGCAGGTGAGACCGCTTCCCTCTGTCTTCATTTCTTGCTTTCTTGTCACTACCCCTGCCAGCCCTTTTTTCATGCTACCTTTCTCATGTGACAAAGATGCTTCCATACTGATTTTAAACTATCGTAAGATACGATGTTAAGGAACTCAATTTGAAAAGAGTGCGCCAAGGAAGACTTCCAAAGAGTCTCTGGAAATAACAAAACAGTGTGAAGTGACAGAAATGTTGTGAAATACGTCAGGGCATATTGTTTTGTAGCAGTGCACAACGGCAAATTTGTAAACAAAAATTTACCTTTCGTCGCTACAAGAGATGGATACTTTGTCGAACAAACGAATGACAGGCGGTGCAACGAGCAGCTGTGTTGTGCGTCTGACCCACGTGGCGGCGCGCCGCACTGCGCGTCGCCTTCGAGGTGGAAGGACGTGCTTTGCGTCAAATGTGCCACCGAAGACGGCGATTGCGTGTGTTGGGAGGAGAGGCGAAGCCTTCTTCTGCCGTGCGGCTACTGTATAAGGACGCCAACGGCCATACCATGTTGAATACACCGGTTCTCGTCCGATCACCGAAGTTAAGCAACATCGGGCCCGGTTAGTACTTGGATGGGTGACCGCCTGGGAACACCGGGTGCTGTTGGCTCCCTCTCTTCTTCTAAATTTTATGTCACTACACCTGCCAGTCCTCTTTTCATACAAACTCTCAGGTGCGACAAAGATGCTTCCACAAGCATTTTAAACCACTGTATTAAATGTAAGATGCAAAATTACAGTAATGAAGTCAGTTTGAACAAGAATGCGCGGAGGAAGAGTGCTAGGAACTCGTTGAAAATAACGAAACACTGCGAATCGACAGATGTGCTCTTAAAATGCGTCAGAGCCTACTGTTTTGTAGGAGCGCTAAATTCCAATTTTGTAGCAGTGCACAACGGCAAATTTGTAAACAAAAATTAACCTTTCGTCGCTACAAGAGATGGATACTTTGCCGAACAGCCTGTGTCTTGTGTGCATGTTTTCGCACCTTTCCACGGCACGGCGCAGCACAGAGCGGCTCTGGTAGCTCCGAACGGCCGCACACGGCGCCTCGGACACGCCGGTTCGGCCCGCGCCCATCTCGCAGATGCTTCTCGTACTTGTGCTGTCATATGGACCGCGACCCGAGCGGCAGCGAGCGGCAGTCGAGCAAAGTCGGGACAAGTCGGGACGGAAGGGGACAGCCGAGAATGCACCGTGCGAATTACGCAAATATCTGGAAGCGCGACGCGTGTCAGGCAGGTGAGACCGCTTCCCTCTGTCTTCATTTCTTGCTTTCTTGTCACTACCCCTGCCAGCCCTTTTTTCATGCTACCTTTCTCATGTGACAAAGATGCTTCCATACTGATTTTAAACTATCGTAAGATACGATGTTAAGGAACTCAATTTGAAAAGAGTGCGCCAAGGAAGACTTCCAAAGAGTCTCTGGAAATAACAAAACAGTGTGAAGTGACAGAAATGTTGTGAAATACGTCAGGGCATATTGTTTTGTAGCAGTGCACAACGGCAAATTTGTAAACAAAAATTTACCTTTCGTCGCTACAAGAGATGGATACTTTGTCGAACAAACGAATGACAGGCGGTGCAACGAGCAGCTGTGTTGTGCGTCTGACCCACGTGGCGGCGCGCCGCACTGCGCGTCGCCTTCGAGGTGGAAGGACGTGCTTTGCGTCAAATGTGCCACCGAAGACGGCGATTGCGTGTGTTGGGAGGAGAGGCGAAGCCTTCTTCTGCCGTGCGGCTACTGTATAAGGACGCCAACGGCCATACCATGTTGAATACACCGGTTCTCGTCCGATCACCGAAGTTAAGCAACATCGGGCCCGGTTAGTACTTGGATGGGTGACCGCCTGGGAACACCGGGTGCTGTTGGCTCCCTCTCTTCTTCTAAATTTTATGTCACTACACCTGCCAGTCCTCTTTTCATACAAACTCTCAGGTGCGACAAAGATGCTTCCACAAGCATTTTAAACCACTGTATTAAATGTAAGATGCAAAATTACAGTAATGAAGTCAGTTTGAACAAGAATGCGCGGAGGAAGAGTGCTAGGAACTCGTTGAAAATAACGAAACACTGCGAATCGACAGATGTGCTCTTAAAATGCGTCAGAGCCTACTGTTTTGTAGGAGCGCTAAATTCCAATTTTGTAGCAGTGCACAACGGCAAATTTGTAAACAAAAATTAACCTTTCGTCGCTACAAGAGATGGATACTTTGCCGAACAGCCTGTGTCTTGTGTGCATGTTTTCGCACCTTTCCACGGCACGGCGCAGCACAGAGCGGCTCTGGTAGCTCCGAACGGCCGCACACGGCGCCTCGGACACGCCGGTTCGGCCCGCGCCCATCTCGCAGATGCTTCTCGTACTTGTGCTGTCATATGGACCGCGACCCGAGCGGCAGCGAGCGGCAGTCGAGCAAAGTCGGGACAAGTCGGGACGGAAGGGGACAGCCGAGAATGCACCGTGCGAATTACGCAAATATCTGGAAGCGCGACGCGTGTCAGGCAGGTGAGACCGCTTCCCTCTGTCTTCATTTCTTGCTTTCTTGTCACTACCCCTGCCAGCCCTTTTTTCATGCTACCTTTCTCATGTGACAAAGATGCTTCCATACTGATTTTAAACTATCGTAAGATACGATGTTAAGGAACTCAATTTGAAAAGAGTGCGCCAAGGAAGACTTCCAAAGAGTCTCTGGAAATAACAAAACAGTGTGAAGTGACAGAAATGTTGTGAAATACGTCAGGGCATATTGTTTTGTAGCAGTGCACAACGGCAAATTTGTAAACAAAAATTTACCTTTCGTCGCTACAAGAGATGGATACTTTGTCGAACAAACGAATGACAGGCGGTGCAACGAGCAGCTGTGTTGTGCGTCTGACCCACGTGGCGGCGCGCCGCACTGCGCGTCGCCTTCGAGGTGGAAGGACGTGCTTTGCGTCAAATGTGCCACCGAAGACGGCGATTGCGTGTGTTGGGAGGAGAGGCGAAGCCTTCTTCTGCCGTGCGGCTACTGTATAAGGACGCCAACGGCCATACCATGTTGAATACACCGGTTCTCGTCCGATCACCGAAGTTAAGCAACATCGGGCCCGGTTAGTACTTGGATGGGTGACCACCTGGGAACACCGGGTGCTGTTGGCTCCCTCTCTTCTTCTAAATTTTATGTCACTACACCTGCCAGTCCTCTTTTCATACAAACTCTCAGGTGCGACAAAGATGCTTCCACAAGCATTTTAAACCACTGTATTAAATGTAAGATGCAAAATTACAGTAATGAACTCAGTTTGAACAAGAATGCGCGGAGGAAGAGTGCTAGGAACTCGTTGAAAATAACGAAACACTGCGAATCGACAGATGTGCTCTTAAAATGCGTCAGAGCCTACTGTTTTGTAGGAGCGCTAAATTCCAATTTTGTAGCAGTGCACAACGGCAAATTTGTAAACAAAAATTAACCTTTCGTCGCTACAAGAGATGGATACTTTGCCGAACAGCCTGTGTCTTGTGTGCATGTTTTCGCACCTTTCCACGGCACGGCGCAGCACAGAGCGGCTCTGGTAGCTCCGAACGGCCGCACACGGCGCCTCGGACACGCCGGTTCGGCCCGCGCCCATCTCGCAGATGCTTCTCGTACTTGTGCTGTCATATGGACCGCGACCCGAGCGGCAGCGAGCGGCAGTCGAGCAAAGTCGGGACAAGTCGGGACGGAAGGGGACAGCCGAGAATGCACCGTGCGAATTACGCAAATATCTGGAAGCGCGACGCGTGTCAGGCAGGTGAGACCGCTTCCCTCTGTCTTCATTTCTTGCTTTCTTGTCACTACCCCTGCCAGCCCTTTTTTCATGCTACCTTTCTCATGTGACAAAGATGCTTCCATACTGATTTTAAACTATCGTAAGATACGATGTTAAGGAACTCAATTTGAAAAGAGTGCGCCAAGGAAGACTTCCAAAGAGTCTCTGGAAATAACAAAACAGTGTGAAGTGACAGAAATGTTGTGAAATACGTCAGGGCATATTGTTTTGTAGCAGTGCACAACGGCAAATTTGTAAACAAAAATTTACCTTTCGTCGCTACAAGAGATGGATACTTTGTCGAACAAACGAATGACAGGCGGTGCAACGAGCAGCTGTGTTGTGCGTCTGACCCACGTGGCGGCGCGCCGCACTGCGCGTCGCCTTCGAGGTGGAAGGACGTGCTTTGCGTCAAATGTGCCACCGAAGACGGCGATTGCGTGTGTTGGGAGGAGAGGCGAAGCCTTCTTCTGCCGTGCGGCTACTGTATAAGGACGCCAACGGCCATACCATGTTGAATACACCGGTTCTCGTCCGATCACCGAAGTTAAGCAACATCGGGCCCGGTTAGTACTTGGATGGGTGACCGCCTGGGAACACCGGGTGCTGTTGGCTCCCTCTCTTCTTCTAAATTTTATGTCACTACACCTGCCAGTCCTCTTTTCATACAAACTCTCAGGTGCGACAAAGATGCTTCCACAAGCATTTTCAACCACTGTATTAAATGTAAGATGCAAAATTACAGTAATGAACTCAGTTTGAACAAGAATGCGCGGAGGAAGAGTGCTAGGAACTCGTTGAAAATAACGAAACACTGCGAATCGACAGATGTGCTCTTAAAATGCGTCAGAGCCTACTGTTTTGTAGGAGCGCTAAATTCCAATTTTGTAGCAGTGCACAACGGCAAATTTGTAAACAAAAATTAACCTTTCGTCGCTACAAGAGATGGATACTTTGCCGAACAGCCTGTGTCTTGTGTGCATGTTTTCGCACCTTTCCACGGCACGGCGCAGCACAGAGCGGCTCTGGTAGCTCCGAACGGCCGCACACGGCGCCTCGGACACGCCGGTTCGGCCCGCGCCCATCTCGCAGATGCTTCTCGTACTTGTGCTGTCATATGGACCGCGACCCGAGCGGCAGCGAGCGGCAGTCGAGCAAAGTCGGGACAAGTCGGGACGGAAGGGGACAGCCGAGAATGCACCGTGCGAATTACGCAAATATCTGGAAGCGCGACGCGTGTCAGGCAGGTGAGACCGCTTCCCTCTGTCTTCATTTCTTGCTTTCTTGTCACTACCCCTGCCAGCCCTTTTTTCATGCTACCTTTCTCATGTGACAAAGATGCTTCCATACTGATTTTAAACTATCGTAAGATACGATGTTAAGGAACTCAATTTGAAAAGAGTGCGCCAAGGAAGACTTCCAAAGAGTCTCTGGAAATAACAAAACAGTGTGAAGTGACAGAAATGTTGTGAAATACGTCAGGGCATATTGTTTTGTAGCAGTGCACAACGGCAAATTTGTAAACAAAAATTTACCTTTCGTCGCTACAAGAGATGGATACTTTGTCGAACAAACGAATGACAGGCGGTGCAACGAGCAGCTGTGTTGTGCGTCTGACCCACGTGGCGGCGCGCCGCACTGCGCGTCGCCTTCGAGGTGGAAGGACGTGCTTTGCGTCAAATGTGCCACCGAAGACGGCGATTGCGTGTGTTGGGAGGAGAGGCGAAGCCTTCTTCTGCCGTGCGGCTACTGTATAAGGACGCCAACGGCCATACCATGTTGAATACACCGGTTCTCGTCCGATCACCGAAGTTAAGCAACATCGGGCCCGGTTAGTACTTGGATGGGTGACCACCTGGGAACACCGGGTGCTGTTGGCTCCCTCTCTTCTTCTAAATTTTATGTCACTACACCTGCCAGTCCTCTTTTCATACAAACTCTCAGGTGCGACAAAGATGCTTCCACAAGCATTTTAAACCACTGTATTAAATGTAAGATGCAAAATTACAGTAATGAACTCAGTTTGAACAAGAATGCGCGGAGGAAGAGTGCTAGGAACTCGTTGAAAATAACGAAACACTGCGAATCGACAGATGTGCTCTTAAAATGCGTCAGAGCCTACTGTTTTGTAGGAGCGCTAAATTCCAATTTTGTAGCAGTGCACAACGGCAAATTTGTAAACAAAAATTAACCTTTCGTCGCTACAAGAGATGGATACTTTGCCGAACAGCCTGTGTCTTGTGTGCATGTTTTCGCACCTTTCCACGGCACGGCGCAGCACAGAGCGGCTCTGGTAGCTCCGAACGGCCGCACACGGCGCCTCGGACACGCCGGTTCGGCCCGCGCCCATCTCGCAGATGCTTCTCGTACTTGTGCTGTCATATGGACCGCGACCCGAGCGGCAGCGAGCGGCAGTCGAGCAAAGTCGGGACAAGTCGGGACGGAAGGGGACAGCCGAGAATGCACCGTGCGAATTACGCAAATATCTGGAAGCGCGACGCGTGTCAGGCAGGTGAGACCGCTTCCCTCTGTCTTCATTTCTTGCTTTCTTGTCACTACCCCTGCCAGCCCTTTTTTCATGCTACCTTTCTCATGTGACAAAGATGCTTCCATACTGATTTTAAACTATCGTAAGATACGATGTTAAGGAACTCAATTTGAAAAGAGTGCGCCAAGGAAGACTTCCAAAGAGTCTCTGGAAATAACAAAACAGTGTGAAGTGACAGAAATGTTGTGAAATACGTCAGGGCATATTGTTTTGTAGCAGTGCACAACGGCAAATTTGTAAACAAAAATTTACCTTTCGTCGCTACAAGAGATGGATACTTTGTCGAACAAACGAATGACAGGCGGTGCAACGAGCAGCTGTGTTGTGCGTCTGACCCACGTGGCGGCGCGCCGCACTGCGCGTCGCCTTCGAGGTGGAAGGACGTGCTTTGCGTCAAATGTGCCACCGAAGACGGCGATTGCGTGTGTTGGGAGGAGAGGCGAAGCCTTCTTCTGCCGTGCGGCTACTGTATAAGGACGCCAACGGCCATACCATGTTGAATACACCGGTTCTCGTCCGATCACCGAAGTTAAGCAACATCGGGCCCGGTTAGTACTTGGATGGGTGACCGCCTGGGAACACCGGGTGCTGTTGGCTCCCTCTCTTCTTCTAAATTTTATGTCACTACACCTGCCAGTCCTCTTTTCATACAAACTCTCAGGTGCGACAAAGATGCTTCCACAAGCATTTTAAACCACTGTATTAAATGTAAGATGCAAAATTACAGTAATGAACTCAGTTTGAACAAGAATGCGCGGAGGAAGAGTGCTAGGAACTCGTTGAAAATAACGAAACACTGCGAATCGACAGATGTGCTCTTAAAATGCGTCAGAGCCTACTGTTTTGTAGGAGCGCTAAATTCCAATTTTGTAGCAGTGCACAACGGCAAATTTGTAAACAAAAATTAACCTTTCGTCGCTACAAGAGATGGATACTTTGCCGAACAGCCTGTGTCTTGTGTGCATGTTTTCGCACCTTTCCACGGCACGGCGCAGCACAGAGCGGCTCTGGTAGCTCCGAACGGCCGCACACGGCGCCTCGGACACGCCGGTTCGGCCCGCGCCCATCTCGCAGATGCTTCTCGTACTTGTGCTGTCATATGGACCGCGACCCGAGCGGCAGCGAGCGGCAGTCGAGCAAAGTCGGGACAAGTCGGGACGGAAGGGGACAGCCGAGAATGCACCGTGCGAATTACGCAAATATCTGGAAGCGCGACGCGTGTCAGGCAGGTGAGACCGCTTCCCTCTGTCTTCATTTCTTGCTTTCTTGTCACTACCCCTGCCAGCCCTTTTTTCATGCTACCTTTCTCATGTGACAAAGATGCTTCCATACTGATTTTAAACTATCGTAAGATACGATGTTAAGGAACTCAATTTGAAAAGAGTGCGCCAAGGAAGACTTCCAAAGAGTCTCTGGAAATAACAAAACAGTGTGAAGTGACAGAAATGTTGTGAAATACGTCAGGGCATATTGTTTTGTAGCAGTGCACAACGGCAAATTTGTAAACAAAAATTTACCTTTCGTCGCTACAAGAGATGGATACTTTGTCGAACAAACGAATGACAGGCGGTGCAACGAGCAGCTGTGTTGTGCGTCTGACCCACGTGGCGGCGCGCCGCACTGCGCGTCGCCTTCGAGGTGGAAGGACGTGCTTTGCGTCAAATGTGCCACCGAAGACGGCGATTGCGTGTGTTGGGAGGAGAGGCGAAGCCTTCTTCTGCCGTGCGGCTACTGTATAAGGACGCCAACGGCCATACCATGTTGAATACACCGGTTCTCGTCCGATCACCGAAGTTAAGCAACATCGGGCCCGGTTAGTACTTGGATGGGTGACCGCCTGGGAACACCGGGTGCTGTTGGCTCCCTCTCTTCTTCTAAATTTTATGTCACTACACCTGCCAGTCCTCTTTTCATACAAACTCTCAGGTGCGACAAAGATGCTTCCACAAGCATTTTAAACCACTGTATTAAATGTAAGATGCAAAATTACAGTAATGAACTCAGTTTGAACAAGAATGCGCGGAGGAAGAGTGCTAGGAACTCGTTGAAAATAACGAAACACTGCGAATCGACAGATGTGCTCTTAAAATGCGTCAGAGCCTACTGTTTTGTAGGAGCGCTAAATTCCAATTTTGTAGCAGTGCACAACGGCAAATTTGTAAACAAAAATTAACCTTTCGTCGCTACAAGAGATGGATACTTTGCCGAACAGCCTGTGTCTTGTGTGCATGTTTTCGCACCTTTCCACGGCACGGCGCAGCACAGAGCGGCTCTGGTAGCTCCGAACGGCCGCACACGGCGCCTCGGACACGCCGGTTCGGCCCGCGCCCATCTCGCAGATGCTTCTCGTACTTGTGCTGTCATATGGACCGCGACCCGAGCGGCAGCGAGCGGCAGTCGAGCAAAGTCGGGACAAGTCGGGACGGAAGGGGACAGCCGAGAATGCACCGTGCGAATTACGCAAATATCTGGAAGCGCGACGCGTGTCAGGCAGGTGAGACCGCTTCCCTCTGTCTTCATTTCTTGCTTTCTTGTCACTACCCCTGCCAGCCCTTTTTTCATGCTACCTTCCTCATGTGACAAAGATGCTTCCATACTGATTTTAAACTATCGTAAGATACGATGTTAAGGAACTCAATTTGAAAAGAGTGCGCCAAGGAAGACTTCCAAAGAGTCTCTGGAAATAACAAAACAGTGTGAAGTGACAGAAATGTTGTGAAATACGTCAGGGCATATTGTTTTGTAGCAGTGCACAACGGCAAATTTGTAAACAAAAATTTACCTTTCGTCGCTACAAGAGATGGATACTTTGTCGAACAAACGAATGACAGGCGGTGCAACGAGCAGCTGTGTTGTGCGTCTGACCCACGTGGCGGCGCGCCGCACTGCGCGTCGCCTTCGAGGTGGAAGGACGTGCTTTGCGTCAAATGTGCCACCGAAGACGGCGATTGCGTGTGTTGGGAGGAGAGGCGAAGCCTTCTTCTGCCGTGCGGCTACTGTATAAGGACGCCAACGGCCATACCATGTTGAATACACCGGTTCTCGTCCGATCACCGAAGTTAAGCAACATCGGGCCCGGTTAGTACTTGGATGGGTGACCGCCTGGGAACACCGGGTGCTGTTGGCTCCCTCTCTTCTTCTAAATTTTATGTCACTACACCTGCCAGTCCTCTTTTCATACAAACTCTCAGGTGCGACAAAGATGCTTCCACAAGCATTTTAAACCACTGTATTAAATGTAAGATGCAAAATTACAGTAATGAACTCAGTTTGAACAAGAATGCGCGGAGGAAGAGTGCTAGGAACTCGTTGAAAATAACGAAACACTGCGAATCGACAGATGTGCTCTTAAAATGCGTCAGAGCCTACTGTTTTGTAGGAGCGCTAAATTCCAATTTTGTAGCAGTGCACAACGGCAAATTTGTAAACAAAAATTAACCTTTCGTCGCTACAAGAGATGGATACTTTGCCGAACAGCCTGTGTCTTGTGTGCATGTTTTCGCACCTTTCCACGGCACGGCGCAGCACAGAGCGGCTCTGGTAGCTCCGAACGGCCGCACACGGCGCCTCGGACACGCCGGTTCGGCCCGCGCCCATCTCGCAGATGCTTCTCGTACTTGTGCTGTCATATGGACCGCGACCCGAGCGGCAGCGAGCGGCAGTCGAGCAAAGTCGGGACAAGTCGGGACGGAAGGGGACAGCCGAGAATGCACCGTGCGAATTACGCAAATATCTGGAAGCGCGACGCGTGTCAGGCAGGTGAGACCGCTTCCCTCTGTCTTCATTTCTTGCTTTCTTGTCACTACCCCTGCCAGCCCTTTTTTCATGCTACCTTTCTCATGTGACAAAGATGCTTCCATACTGATTTTAAACTATCGTAAGATACGATGTTAAGGAACTCAATTTGAAAAGAGTGCGCCAAGGAAGACTTCCAAAGAGTCTCTGGAAATAACAAAACAGTGTGAAGTGACAGAAATGTTGTGAAATACGTCAGGGCATATTGTTTTGTAGCAGTGCACAACGGCAAATTTGTAAACAAAAATTTACCTTTCGTCGCTACAAGAGATGGATACTTTGTCGAACAAACGAATGACAGGCGGTGCAACGAGCAGCTGTGTTGTGCGTCTGACCCACGTGGCGGCGCGCCGCACTGCGCGTCGCCTTCGAGGTGGAAGGACGTGCTTTGCGTCAAATGTGCCACCGAAGACGGCGATTGCGTGTGTTGGGAGGAGAGGCGAAGCCTTCTTCTGCCGTGCGGCTACTGTATAAGGACGCCAACGGCCATACCATGTTGAATACACCGGTTCTCGTCCGATCACCGAAGTTAAGCAACATCGGGCCCGGTTAGTACTTGGATGGGTGACCACCTGGGAACACCGGGTGCTGTTGGCTCCCTCTCTTCTTCTAAATTTTATGTCACTACACCTGCCAGTCCTCTTTTCATACAAACTCTCAGGTGCGACAAAGATGCTTCCACAAGCATTTTAAACCACTGTATTAAATGTAAGATGCAAAATTACAGTAATGAACTCAGTTTGAACAAGAATGCGCGGAGGAAGAGTGCTAGGAACTCGTTGAAAATAACGAAACACTGCGAATCGACAGATGTGCTCTTAAAATGCGTCAGAGCCTACTGTTTTGTAGGAGCGCTAAATTCCAATTTTGTAGCAGTGCACAACGGCAAATTTGTAAACAAAAATTAACCTTTCGTCGCTACAAGAGATGGATACTTTGCCGAACAGCCTGTGTCTTGTGTGCATGTTTTCGCACCTTTCCACGGCACGGCGCAGCACAGAGCGGCTCTGGTAGCTCCGAACGGCCGCACACGGCGCCTCGGACACGCCGGTTCGGCCCGCGCCCATCTCGCAGATGCTTCTCGTACTTGTGCTGTCATATGGACCGCGACCCGAGCGGCAGCGAGCGGCAGTCGAGCAAAGTCGGGACAAGTCGGGACGGAAGGGGACAGCCGAGAATGCACCGTGCGAATTACGCAAATATCTGGAAGCGCGACGCGTGTCAGGCAGGTGAGACCGCTTCCCTCTGTCTTCATTTCTTGCTTTCTTGTCACTACCCCTGCCAGCCCTTTTTTCATGCTACCTTTCTCATGTGACAAAGATGCTTCCATACTGATTTTAAACTATCGTAAGATACGATGTTAAGGAACTCAATTTGAAAAGAGTGCGCCAAGGAAGACTTCCAAAGAGTCTCTGGAAATAACAAAACAGTGTGAAGTGACAGAAATGTTGTGAAATACGTCAGGGCATATTGTTTTGTAGCAGTGCACAACGGCAAATTTGTAAACAAAAATTTACCTTTCGTCGCTACAAGAGATGGATACTTTGTCGAACAAACGAATGACAGGCGGTGCAACGAGCAGCTGTGTTGTGCGTCTGACCCACGTGGCGGCGCGCCGCACTGCGCGTCGCCTTCGAGGTGGAAGGACGTGCTTTGCGTCAAATGTGCCACCGAAGACGGCGATTGCGTGTGTTGGGAGGAGAGGCGAAGCCTTCTTCTGCCGTGCGGCTACTGTATAAGGACGCCAACGGCCATACCATGTTGAATACACCGGTTCTCGTCCGATCACCGAAGTTAAGCAACATCGGGCCCGGTTAGTACTTGGATGGGTGACCGCCTGGGAACACCGGGTGCTGTTGGCTCCCTCTCTTCTTCTAAATTTTATGTCACTACACCTGCCAGTCCTCTTTTCATACAAACTCTCAGGTGCGACAAAGATGCTTCCACAAGCATTTTAAACCACTGTATTAAATGTAAGATGCAAAATTACAGTAATGAACTCAGTTTGAACAAGAATGCGCGGAGGAAGAGTGCTAGGAACTCGTTGAAAATAACGAAACACTGCGAATCGACAGATGTGCTCTTAAAATGCGTCAGAGCCTACTGTTTTGTAGGAGCGCTAAATTCCAATTTTGTAGCAGTGCACAACGGCAAATTTGTAAACAAAAATTAACCTTTCGTCGCTACAAGAGATGGATACTTTGCCGAACAGCCTGTGTCTTGTGTGCATGTTTTCGCACCTTTCCACGGCACGGCGCAGCACAGAGCGGCTCTGGTAGCTCCGAACGGCCGCACACGGCGCCTCGGACACGCCGGTTCGGCCCGCGCCCATCTCGCAGATGCTTCTCGTACTTGTGCTGTCATATGGACCGCGACCCGAGCGGCAGCGAGCGGCAGTCGAGCAAAGTCGGGACAAGTCGGGACGGAAGGGGACAGCCGAGAATGCACCGTGCGAATTACGCAAATATCTGGAAGCGCGACGCGTGTCAGGCAGGTGAGACCGCTTCCCTCTGTCTTCATTTCTTGCTTTCTTGTCACTACCCCTGCCAGCCCTTTTTTCATGCTACCTTTCTCATGTGACAAAGATGCTTCCATACTGATTTTAAACTATCGTAAGATACGATGTTAAGGAACTCAATTTGAAAAGAGTGCGCCAAGGAAGACTTCCAAAGAGTCTCTGGAAATAACAAAACAGTGTGAAGTGACAGAAATGTTGTGAAATACGTCAGGGCATATTGTTTTGTAGCAGTGCACAACGGCAAATTTGTAAACAAAAATTTACCTTTCGTCGCTACAAGAGATGGATACTTTGTCGAACAAACGAATGACAGGCGGTGCAACGAGCAGCTGTGTTGTGCGTCTGACCCACGTGGCGGCGCGCCGCACTGCGCGTCGCCTTCGAGGTGGAAGGACGTGCTTTGCGTCAAATGTGCCACCGAAGACGGCGATTGCGTGTGTTGGGAGGAGAGGCGAAGCCTTCTTCTGCCGTGCGGCTACTGTATAAGGACGCCAACGGCCATACCATGTTGAATACACCGGTTCTCGTCCGATCACCGAAGTTAAGCAACATCGGGCCCGGTTAGTACTTGGATGGGTGACCACCTGGGAACACCGGGTGCTGTTGGCTCCCTCTCTTCTTCTAAATTTTATGTCACTACACCTGCCAGTCCTCTTTTCATACAAACTCTCAGGTGCGACAAAGATGCTTCCACAAGCATTTTAAACCACTGTATTAAATGTAAGATGCAAAATTACAGTAATGAACTCAGTTTGAACAAGAATGCGCGGAGGAAGAGTGCTAGGAACTCGTTGAAAATAACGAAACACTGCGAATCGACAGATGTGCTCTTAAAATGCGTCAGAGCCTACTGTTTTGTAGGAGCGCTAAATTCCAATTTTGTAGCAGTGCACAACGGCAAATTTGTAAACAAAAATTAACCTTTCGTCGCTACAAGAGATGGATACTTTGCCGAACAGCCTGTGTCTTGTGTGCATGTTTTCGCACCTTTCCACGGCACGGCGCAGCACAGAGCGGCTCTGGTAGCTCCGAACGGCCGCACACGGCGCCTCGGACACGCCGGTTCGGCCCGCGCCCATCTCGCAGATGCTTCTCGTACTTGTGCTGTCATATGGACCGCGACCCGAGCGGCAGCGAGCGGCAGTCGAGCAAAGTCGGGACAAGTCGGGACGGAAGGGGACAGCCGAGAATGCACCGTGCGAATTACGCAAATATCTGGAAGCGCGACGCGTGTCAGGCAGGTGAGACCGCTTCCCTCTGTCTTCATTTCTTGCTTTCTTGTCACTACCCCTGCCAGCCCTTTTTTCATGCTACCTTTCTCATGTGACAAAGATGCTTCCATACTGATTTTAAACTATCGTAAGATACGATGTTAAGGAACTCAATTTGAAAAGAGTGCGCCAAGGAAGACTTCCAAAGAGTCTCTGGAAATAACAAAACAGTGTGAAGTGACAGAAATGTTGTGAAATACGTCAGGGCATATTGTTTTGTAGCAGTGCACAACGGCAAATTTGTAAACAAAAATTTACCTTTCGTCGCTACAAGAGATGGATACTTTGTCGAACAAACGAATGACAGGCGGTGCAACGAGCAGCTGTGTTGTGCGTCTGACCCACGTGGCGGCGCGCCGCACTGCGCGTCGCCTTCGAGGTGGAAGGACGTGCTTTGCGTCAAATGTGCCACCGAAGACGGCGATTGCGTGTGTTGGGAGGAGAGGCGAAGCCTTCTTCTGCCGTGCGGCTACTGTATAAGGACGCCAACGGCCATACCATGTTGAATACACCGGTTCTCGTCCGATCACCGAAGTTAAGCAACATCGGGCCCGGTTAGTACTTGGATGGGTGACCGCCTGGGAACACCGGGTGCTGTTGGCTCCCTCTCTTCTTCTAAATTTTATGTCACTACACCTGCCAGTCCTCTTTTCATACAAACTCTCAGGTGCGACAAAGATGCTTCCACAAGCATTTTAAACCACTGTATTAAATGTAAGATGCAAAATTACAGTAATGAACTCAGTTTGAACAAGAATGCGCGGAGGAAGAGTGCTAGGAACTCGTTGAAAATAACGAAACACTGCGAATCGACAGATGTGCTCTTAAAATGCGTCAGAGCCTACTGTTTTGTAGGAGCGCTAAATTCCAATTTTGTAGCAGTGCACAACGGCAAATTTGTAAACAAAAATTAACCTTTCGTCGCTACAAGAGATGGATACTTTGCCGAACAGCCTGTGTCTTGTGTGCATGTTTTCGCACCTTTCCACGGCACGGCGCAGCACAGAGCGGCTCTGGTAGCTCCGAACGGCCGCACACGGCGCCTCGGACACGCCGGTTCGGCCCGCGCCCATCTCGCAGATGCTTCTCGTACTTGTGCTGTCATATGGACCGCGACCCGAGCGGCAGCGAGCGGCAGTCGAGCAAAGTCGGGACAAGTCGGGACGGAAGGGGACAGCCGAGAATGCACCGTGCGAATTACGCAAATATCTGGAAGCGCGACGCGTGTCAGGCAGGTGAGACCGCTTCCCTCTGTCTTCATTTCTTGCTTTCTTGTCACTACCCCTGCCAGCCCTTTTTTCATGCTACCTTTCTCATGTGACAAAGATGCTTCCATACTGATTTTAAACTATCGTAAGATACGATGTTAAGGAACTCAATTTGAAAAGAGTGCGCCAAGGAAGACTTCCAAAGAGTCTCTGGAAATAACAAAACAGTGTGAAGTGACAGAAATGTTGTGAAATACGTCAGGGCATATTGTTTTGTAGCAGTGCACAACGGCAAATTTGTAAACAAAAATTTACCTTTCGTCGCTACAAGAGATGGATACTTTGTCGAACAAACGAATGACAGGCGGTGCAACGAGCAGCTGTGTTGTGCGTCTGACCCACGTGGCGGCGCGCCGCACTGCGCGTCGCCTTCGAGGTGGAAGGACGTGCTTTGCGTCAAATGTGCCACCGAAGACGGCGATTGCGTGTGTTGGGAGGAGAGGCGAAGCCTTCTTCTGCCGAGCGGCTACTGTATAAGGACGCCAACGGCCATACCATGTTGAATACACCGGTTCTCGTCCGATCACCGAAGTTAAGCAACATCGGGCCCGGTTAGTACTTGGATGGGTGACCGCCTGGGAACACCGGGTGCTGTTGGCTCCCTCTCTTCTTCTAAATTTTATGTCACTACACCTGCCAGTCCTCTTTTCATACAAACTCTCAGGTGCGACAAAGATGCTTCCACAAGCATTTTAAACCACTGTATTAAATGTAAGATGCAAAATTACAGTAATGAACTCAGTTTGAACAAGAATGCGCGGAGGAAGAGTGCTAGGAACTCGTTGAAAATAACGAAACACTGCGAATCGACAGATGTGCTCTTAAAATGCGTCAGAGCCTACTGTTTTGTAGGAGCGCTAAATTCCAATTTTGTAGCAGTGCACAACGGCAAATTTGTAAACAAAAATTAACCTTTCGTCGCTACAAGAGATGGATACTTTGCCGAACAGCCTGTGTCTTGTGTGCATGTTTTCGCACCTTTCCACGGCATGGCGCAGCACAGAGCGGCTCTGGTAGCTCCGAACGGCCGCACACGGCGCCTCGGACACGCCGGTTCGGCCCGCGCCCATCTCGCAGATGCTTCTCGTACTTGTGCTGTCATATGGACCGCGACCCGAGCGGCAGTCGAGCAAAGTCGGGACAAGTCGGGACGGAAGGGGACAGCCGAGAATGCACCGTGCGAATTACGCAAATATCTGGAAGCGCGACGCGTGTCAGGCAGGTGAGACCGCTTCCCTCTGTCTTCATTTCTTGCTTTCTTGTCACTACCCCTGCCAGCCCTTTTTTCATGCTACCTTTCTCATGTGACAAAGATGCTTCCATACTGATTTTAAACTATCGTAAGATACGATGTTAAGGAACTCAATTTGAAAAGAGTGCGCCAAGGAAGACTTCCAAAGAGTCTCTGGAAATAACAAAACAGTGTGAAGTGACAGAAATGTTGTGAAATACGTCAGGGCATATTGTTTTGTAGCAGTGCACAACGGCAAATTTGTAAACAAAAATTTACCTTTCGTCGCTACAAGAGATGGATACTTTGTCGAACAAACGAATGACAGGCGGTGCAACGAGCAGCTGTGTTGTGCGTCTGACCCACGTGGCGGCGCGCCGCACTGCGCGTCGCCTTCGAGGTGGAAGGACGTGCTTTGCGTCAAATGTGCCACCGAAGACGGCGATTGCGTGTGTTGGGAGGAGAGGCGAAGCCTTCTTCTGCCGTGCGGCTACTGTATAAAGACGCCAACGGCCATACCATGTTGAATACACCGGTTCTCGTCCGATCACCGAAGTTAAGCAACATCGGGCCCGGTTAGTACTTGGATGGGTGACCGCCTGGGAACACCGGGTGCTGTTGGCTCCCTCTCTTCTTCTAAATTTTATGTCACTACACCTGCCAGTCCTCTTTTCATACAAACTCTCAGGTGCGACAAAGATGCTTCCACAAACATTTTAAACCACTGTATTAAATGTAAGATGCAAAATTACAGTAATGAACTCAGTTTGAACAAGAATGCGTGGAGGAAGAGTGCTAGGAACTCGTTGAAAATAACGAAACACTGCGAATCGACAGATGTGCTCTTAAAATGCGTCAGAGCCTACTGTTTTGTAGGAGCGTTAAATTCCAATTTTGTAGCAGTGCACAACGGCAAATTTGTAAACAAAAATTAACCTTTCGTCGCTACAAGAGATGGATACTTTGCCGAACAGCCTGTGTCTTGTGTGCATGTTTTCGCACCTTTCCACGGCACGGCGCAGCACAGAGCGGCTCTGGTAGCTCCGAACGGCCGCACACGGCGCCTCGGACACGCCGGTTCGGCCCGCGCCCATCTCGCAGATGCTTCTCGTACTTGTGCTGTCATATGGACCGCGACCCGAGCGGCAGCGAGCGGCAGTCGAGCAAAGTCGGGACAAGTCGGGACGGAAGGGGACAGCCGAGAATGCACCGTGCGAATTACGCAAATATCTGGAAGCGCGACGCGTGTCAGGCAGGTGAGACCGCTTCCCTCTGTCTTCATTTCTTGCTTTCTTGTCACTACCCCTGCCAGCCCTTTTTTCATGCTACCTTTCTCATGTGACAAAGATGCTTCCATACTGTGATTTCGTAGACTTTCCCGGCGTAATAACTGCTGATATTCTTCACGGGTTTGCAGCCGGATCATTTCGTCCTCCAGACACAATATTTCGGCGGACCAGCTGGCCGCCATCCTCAGGTGAGTTAATGCTGGTGCACTGCCTCGCCGGAACTGAGTTCCAGCCACAACGACGGAAACCTTTATACACCACAAACCGTTCACCGCGCGTGCGCGAGAAGATAGCGCCTCCTGGCGATAAGAAGACACGCAGCGCGCCGGTGGAGAAAGACGGCGGAAACGATAAATCGCATCAGGAAGGATCCAAAGATCGAAAAGAAGAACGTTTTTGTTTAATGTCCGACAACATCGGATTCCATATTTTGCTTAGAGGAAAACCTCTATCCCTGTTAATAATATTGCTTGCTAATCTGATTTCAATAGATTCTTTAAGAATACATTCCCAATAGCGAGAAGCAGGAGAGATCAATTGTGTCCTGTCGTACATCATTCTGTGTCCCTCGTTAAGGCAATGTTCCGCCACTGCAGATTTCTCGGGCTGGAGCAACCGAGTGTGCCGATGATGTTCCACACACCGGTCCTTAATCGTTCGAATAGTCTGACCAATGTACTTCTTTCCACAGTGACACGGGATTTCATATACACCGGGTTTCCTTAAACCCAAATTATCCTTAACTGAGCCGAGAAGGGCTCTAGTCTTGGGCACCGGCGTAAAAACACTTTTTATATCATATCTCCTTAGAATTCTTGAAATTTTGGATGATATACTTCCCGCAAAGGGTAAATAAGCAACAGCTACAAAAGTATCCTCTATAGGCTCGCGTGACGGACCAAACTGAAGAGCACGGCATATTTGTTGTTCCGTATATCCATTCTGTTTGAAAACAGTTTTCAAATGGTCAAGTTCTTCTTTCAAATGTTCCTCGTCAGAAATGGCATAAGCTCTTTTTACCAAAGTCCGCAAAACTCCACTACGTTGGTGTGGTGGATGACAGCTGGTCGCATGAAGATAACGGTCAGTATGAGTGGGTTTCCGATACACACTGTGTCCGAAAGTCCCATCGTCCTTTCTTTCAACCAAAACATCAAGAAATGGAAGTTTGCCATCACTTTCAATTTCCATGGTAAACTGAATGCTCGGATGTAGACAATTAAAATGATCCAAAAAACGATTCAAGGCATCAATTCCATGCGGCCAAACCATAAAAATGTCATCAACATATCTGAAAAAACACTTAGGTTTAAGAAACGAAGTTTTGAGTGCCATGTCCTCAAAGTCTTCCATAAAAAGGTTAGCGACTATGGGGGAGAGGGGACTCCCCATAGCCACTCCGTCAGTTTGCTCAAAATATACATCATTAAAAAGGAAATACGTCGAAGTCAACACATGACGACATAACTTGGTGGTTTCTTCATCTAATTTCTCACTGATTAGTGACAGGGACTCTTCAAGAGGAACCCGAGTAAAAAGAGAAATAACATCAAAGCTGACAAGCAAGTCAGAAGGACCAGAGTATAATGATTTTAATCGTCGAATGAAGTCAGACGAATTAGATATGTGATGTTCACATTTTCCCACATATGGCCTGAGGACCGAAGCTAAATATTTGGCCAAATTATAGGTAGGGGCGCCCAAGTTGCTGACAATGGGACGCAGAGGAATACCACTCTTATGTATTTTGGGTAAACCATACAATCTCGGAGGAACCGCCGCACCAGGATGAAGTTTCTTGATGACATCACTAGGTAAAGAGCTCTTCTTTAAAAGTGAGAGAGTCTTTCGTTTTATATTGTGTCTGGAGGACGAAATGATCCGGCTGCAAACCCGTGAAGAATATCAGCATGCTTCCATACTGATTTTAAACTATCGTAAGATACGATGTTAAGGAACTCAATTTGAAAAGAGTGCGCCAAGGAAGACTTCCAAAGAGTCTCTGGAAATAACAAAACAGTGTGAAGTGACAGAAATGTTGTGAAATACGTCAGGGCATATTGTTTTGTAGCAGTGCACAACGGCAAATTTGTAAACAAAAATTTACCTTTCGTCGCTACAAGAGATGGATACTTTGTCGAACAAACGAATGACAGGCGGTGCAACGAGCAGCTGTGTTGTGCGTCTGACCCACGTGGCGGCGCGCCGCACTGCGCGTCGCCTTCGAGGTGGAAGGACGTGCTTTGCGTCAAATGTGCCACCGAAGACGGCGATTGCGTGTGTTGGGAGGAGAGGCGAAGCCTTCTTCTGCCGTGCGGCTACTGTATAAGGACGCCAACGGCCATACCATGTTGAATACACCGGTTCTCGTCCGATCACCGAAGTTAAGCAACATCGGGCCCGGTTAGTACTTGGATGGGTGACCGCCTGGGAACACCGGGTGCTGTTGGCTCCCTCTCTTCTTCTAAATTTTATGTCACTACACCTGCCAGTCCTCTTTTCATACAAACTCTCAGGTGCGACAAAGATGCTTCCACAAGCATTTTAAACCACTGTATTAAATGTAAGATGCAAAATTACAGTAATGAACTCAGTTTGAACAAGAATGCGCGGAGGAAGAGTGCTAGGAACTCGTTGAAAATAACGAAACACTGCGAATCGACAGATGTGCTCTTAAAATGCGTCAGAGCCTACTGTTTTGTAGGAGCGCTAAATTCCAATTTTGTAGCAGTGCACAACGGCAAATTTGTAAACAAAAATTAACCTTTCGTCGCTACAAGAGATGGATACTTTGCCGAACAGCCTGTGTCTTGTGTGCATGTTTTCGCACCTTTCCACGGCATGGCGCAGCACAGAGCGGCTCTGGTAGCTCCGAACGGCCGCACACGGCGCCTCGGACACGCCGGTTCGGCCCGCGCCCATCTCGCAGATGCTTCTCGTACTTGTGCTGTCATATGGACCGCGACCCGAGCGGCAGTCGAGCAAAGTCGGGACAAGTCGGGACGGAAGGGGACAGCCGAGAATGCACCGTGCGAATTACGCAAATATCTGGAAGCGCGACGCGTGTCAGGCAGGTGAGACCGCTTCCCTCTGTCTTCATTTCTTGCTTTCTTGTCACTACCCCTGCCAGCCCTTTTTTCATGCTACCTTTCTCATGTGACAAAGATGCTTCCATACTGATTTTAAACTATCGTAAGATACGATGTTAAGGAACTCAATTTGAAAAGAGTGCGCCAAGGAAGACTTCCAAAGAGTCTCTGGAAATAACAAAACAGTGTGAAGTGACAGAAATGTTGTGAAATACGTCAGGGCATATTGTTTTGTAGCAGTGCACAACGGCAAATTTGTAAACAAAAATTTACCTTTCGTCGCTACAAGAGATGGATACTTTGTCGAACAAACGAATGACAGGCGGTGCAACGAGCAGCTGTGTTGTGCGTCTGACCCACGTGGCGGCGCGCCGCACTGCGCGTCGCCTTCGAGGTGGAAGGACGTGCTTTGCGTCAAATGTGCCACCGAAGACGGCGATTGCGTGTGTTGGGAGGAGAGGCGAAGCCTTCTTCTGCCGTGCGGCTACTGTATAAGGACGCCAACGGCCATACCATGTTGAATACACCGGTTCTCGTCCGATCACCGAAGTTAAGCAACATCGGGCCCGGTTAGTACTTGGATGGGTGACCGCCTGGGAACACCGGGTGCTGTTGGCTCCCTCTCTTCTTCTAAATTTTATGTCACTACACCTGCCAGTCCTCTTTTCATACAAACTCTCAGGTGCGACAAAGATGCTTCCACAAGCATTTTAAACCACTGTATTAAATGTAAGATGCAAAATTACAGTAATGAACTCAGTTTGAACAAGAATGCGCGGAGGAAGAGTGCTAGGAACTCGTTGAAAATAACGAAACACTGCGAATCGACAGATGTGCTCTTAAAATGCGTCAGAGCCTACTGTTTTGTAGGAGCGCTAAATTCCAATTTTGTAGCAGTGCACAACGGCAAATTTGTAAACAAAAATTAACCTTTCGTCGCTACAAGAGATGGATACTTTGCCGAACAGCCTGTGTCTTGTGTGCATGTTTTCGCACCTTTCCACGGCATGGCGCAGCACAGAGCGGCTCTGGTAGCTCCGAACGGCCGCACACGGCGCCTCGGACACGCCGGTTCGGCCCGCGCCCATCTCGCAGATGCTTCTCGTACTTGTGCTGTCATATGGACCGCGACCCGAGCGGCAGTCGAGCAAAGTCGGGACAAGTCGGGACGGAAGGGGACAGCCGAGAATGCACCGTGCGAATTACGCAAATATCTGGAAGCGCGACGCGTGTCAGGCAGGTGAGACCGCTTCCCTCTGTCTTCATTTCTTGCTTTCTTGTCACTACCCCTGCCAGCCCTTTTTTCATGCTACCTTTCTCATGTGACAAAGATGCTTCCATACTGATTTTAAACTATCGTAAGATACGATGTTAAGGAACTCAATTTGAAAAGAGTGCGCCAAGGAAGACTTCCAAAGAGTCTCTGGAAATAACAAAACAGTGTGAAGTGACAGAAATGTTGTGAAATACGTCAGGGCATATTGTTTTGTAGCAGTGCACAACGGCAAATTTGTAAACAAAAATTTACCTTTCGTCGCTACAAGAGATGGATACTTTGTCGAACAAACGAATGACAGGCGGTGCAACGAGCAGCTGTGTTGTGCGTCTGACCCACGTGGCGGCGCGCCGCACTGCGCGTCGCCTTCGAGGTGGAAGGACGTGCTTTGCGTCAAATGTGCCACCGAAGACGGCGATTGCGTGTGTTGGGAGGAGAGGCGAAGCCTTCTTCTGCCGTGCGGCTACTGTATAAAGACGCCAACGGCCATACCATGTTGAATACACCGGTTCTCGTCCGATCACCGAAGTTAAGCAACATCGGGCCCGGTTAGTACTTGGATGGGTGACCGCCTGGGAACACCGGGTGCTGTTGGCTCCCTCTCTTCTTCTAAATTTTATGTCACTACACCTGCCAGTCCTCTTTTCATACAAACTCTCAGGTGCGACAAAGATGCTTCCACAAGCATTTTAAACCACTGTATTAAATGTAAGATGCAAAATTACAGTAATGAACTCAGTTTGAACAAGAATGCGTGGAGGAAGAGTGCTAGGAACTCGTTGAAAATAACGAAACACTGCGAATCGACAGATGTGCTCTTAAAATGCGTCAGAGCCTACTGTTTTGTAGGAGCGCTAAATTCCAATTTTGTAGCAGTGCACAACGGCAAATTTGTAAACAAAAATTAACCTTTCGTCGCTACAAGAGATGGATACTTTGCCGAACAGCCTGTGTCTTGTGTGCATGTTTTCGCACCTTTCCACGGCACGGCGCAGCACAGAGCGGCTCTGGTAGCTCCGAACGGCCGCACACGGCGCCTCGGACACGCCGGTTCGGCCCGCGCCCATCTCGCAGATGCTTCTCGTACTTGTGCTGTCATATGGACCGCGACCCGAGCGGCAGCGAGCGGCAGTCGAGCAAAGTCGGGACAAGTCGGGACGGAAGGGGACAGCCGAGAATGCACCGTGCGAATTACGCAAATATCTGGAAGCGCGACGCGTGTCAGGCAGGTGAGACCGCTTCCCTCTGTCTTCATTTCTTGCTTTCTTGTCACTACCCCTGCCAGCCCTTTTTTCATGCTACCTTTCTCATGTGACAAAGATGCTTCCATACTGATTTTAAACTATCGTAAGATACGATGTTAAGGAACTCAATTTGAAAAGAGTGCGCCAAGGAAGACTTCCAAAGAGTCTCTGGAAATAACAAAACAGTGTGAAGTGACAGAAATGTTGTGAAATACGTCAGGGCATATTGTTTTGTAGCAGTGCACAACGGCAAATTTGTAAACAAAAATTTACCTTTCGTCGCTACAAGAGATGGATACTTTGTCGAACAAACGAATGACAGGCGGTGCAACGAGCAGCTGTGTTGTGCGTCTGACCCACGTGGCGGCGCGCCGCACTGCGCGTCGCCTTCGAGGTGGAAGGACGTGCTTTGCGTCAAATGTGCCACCGAAGACGGCGATTGCGTGTGTTGGGAGGAGAGGCGAAGCCTTCTTCTGCCGTGCGGCTACTGTATAAGGACGCCAACGGCCATACCATGTTGAATACACCGGTTCTCGTCCGATCACCGAAGTTAAGCAACATCGGGCCCGGTTAGTACTTGGATGGGTGACCGCCTGGGAACACCGGGTGCTGTTGGCTCCCTCTCTTCTTCTAAATTTTATGTCACTACACCTGCCAGTCCTCTTTTCATACAAACTCTCAGGTGCGACAAAGATGCTTCCACAAGCATTTTCAACCACTGTATTAAATGTAAGATGCAAAATTACAGTAATGAACTCAGTTTGAACAAGAATGCGCGGAGGAAGAGTGCTAGGAACTCGTTGAAAATAACGAAACACTGCGAATCGACAGATGTGCTCTTAAAATGCGTCAGAGCCTACTGTTTTGTAGGAGCGCTAAATTCCAATTTTGTAGCAGTGCACAACGGCAAATTTGTAAACAAAAATTAACCTTTCGTCGCTACAAGAGATGGATACTTTGCCGAACAGCCTGTGTCTTGTGTGCATGTTTTCGCACCTTTCCACGGCATGGCGCAGCACAGAGCGGCTCTGGTAGCTCCGAACGGCCGCACACGGCGCCTCGGACACGCCGGTTCGGCCCGCGCCCATCTCGCAGATGCTTCTCGTACTTGTGCTGTCATATGGACCGCGACCCGAGCGGCAGTCGAGCAAAGTCGGGACAAGTCGGGACGGAAGGGGACAGCCGAGAATGCACCGTGCGAATTACGCAAATATCTGGAAGCGCGACGCGTGTCAGGCAAGTGAGACCGCTTCCCTCTGTCTTCATTTCTTGCTTTCTTGTCACTACCCCTGCCAGCCCTTTTTTCATGCTACCTTTCTCATGTGACAAAGATGCTTCCATACTGATTTTAAACTATCGTAAGATACGATGTTAAGGAACTCAATTTGAAAAGAGTGCGCCAAGGAAGACTTCCAAAGAGTCTCTGGAAATAACAAAACAGTGTGAAGTGACAGAAATGTTGTGAAATACGTCAGGGCATATTGTTTTGTAGCAGTGCACAACGGCAAATTTGTAAACAAAAATTTACCTTTCGTCGCTACAAGAGATGGATACTTTGTCGAACAAACGAATGACAGGCGGTGCAACGAGCAGCTGTGTTGTGCGTCTGACCCACGTGGCGGCGCGCCGCACTGCGCGTCGCCTTCGAGGTGGAAGGACGTGCTTTGCGTCAAATGTGCCACCGAAGACGGCGATTGCGTGTGTTGGGAGGAGAGGCGAAGCCTTCTTCTGCCGTGCGGCTACTGTATAAGGACGCCAACGGCCATACCATGTTGAATACACCGGTTCTCGTCCGATCACCGAAGTTAAGCAACATCGGGCCCGGTTAGTACTTGGATGGGTGACCGCCTGGGAACACCGGGTGCTGTTGGCTCCCTCTCTTCTTCTAAATTTTATGTCACTACACCTGCCAGTCCTCTTTTCATACAAACTCTCAGGTGCGACAAAGATGCTTCCACAAGCATTTTCAACCACTGTATTAAATGTAAGATGCAAAATTACAGTAATGAACTCAGTTTGAACAAGAATGCGCGGAGGAAGAGTGCTAGGAACTCGTTGAAAATAACGAAACACTGCGAATCGACAGATGTGCTCTTAAAATGCGTCAGAGCCTACTGTTTTGTAGGAGCGCTAAATTCCAATTTTGTAGCAGTGCACAACGGCAAATTTGTAAACAAAAATTAACCTTTCGTCGCTACAAGAGATGGATACTTTGCCGAACAGCCTGTGTCTTGTGTGCATGTTTTCGCACCTTTCCACGGCACGGCGCAGCACAGAGCGGCTCTGGTAGCTCCGAACGGCCGCACACGGCGCCTCGGACACGCCGGTTCGGCCCGCGCCCATCTCGCAGATGCTTCTCGTACTTGTGCTGTCATATGGACCGCGACCCGAGCGGCAGCGAGCGGCAGTCGAGCAAAGTCGGGACAAGTCGGGACGGAAGGGGACAGCCGAGAATGAACCGTGCAAATTACGCAAATATCTGGAAGCGCGACGAGTGTCAGGCAGGTGAGAACGCTTCCCTCTGTCTTCATTTCTTGCTATCTTGTCACTACCCCTGCCAGCCCTTTTTTCATGCTACCTTTCTCATGTGACAAAGATGCTTCCATACTGATTTTAAACTATCGTAAGATACGATATTAAGGAACTCAGTTTGAAAAGAGTGCGCCAAGGAAGACTTCCAAAGAGTCTCTGGAAATAACAAAACAGTATGAAGTGACAGAAATGTTGTGAAATACGTCAGGGCATATTGTTTTGTAGCAGTGCACAACGGCAAATTTGTAAACAAAAATTTACCTTCCATCGCTACAAGAGATGGATACTTTGTCGAACAAACGAATGACAGGCGGTGCAACGAGCAGCTGTGTTGTGCGTCTGACCCACGTGGCGGCGCGCTGCACTGCGCGTCGCCTTCGAGGTGGAAGGACGTGCTTTGCGTCAAATGTGCCACCGAAAACGGCGATTGCGTGTGTTGGGAGGAGAGGCGAAGCCTTCTTCTGCCGTGCGGCTACTGTATAAGGACGCCAACGGCCATACCATGTTGAATACACCGGTTCTCGTCCGATCACCGAAGTTAAGCAACATCGGGCCCGGTTAGTACTTGGATGGGTGACCGCCTGGGAACACCGGGTGCTGTTGGCTCCCTCTCTTCTTTTAAATTTTATGTCACTACACCTGCCAGCCCTCTTTTCATGAAAAACTCTCAGGTGCGACAAAGATGCTTCCACAAGCATTTTAAACTACTGTATTAAACGTAAGATGCGAAATTACAGTAATGAACTCAGTTTGAACAAGAATGCGCGGAGGAAGAGTGCTAGGATCTCGTTGAAAATAACGAAACACTGCGAATCGACAGATGTGCTCTGAAACGCGTCAGAGAGTACTGTTTTGTAGGAGCGCTAAATTCCAAAAACTAACTACATTAAAGAAAGACCTGTTCCCGTCCGACCACCGAAGAAAAGCAACAACGTCAGTATTCGGATCGGCGACCGCCTGGGAACTCTGGCTGTCTTCATTTCTTGCTTTCTTGTCACTACTCCTGCCAGCCCTTTTTTCATGCTACCTTTCTCATGTGACAAAGATGCTTCCATACTGATTTTAAACTATCGTAAGATACGATATTAAGGAACTCAGTTTGAAAAGAGTGCGCCAAGTAAGACTTCCAAAGAGTCTCTGGAATAATAAAAACAGTATGAAGTGACAGAAAAGTTGCGAAAAACGTCAGGGCATATTCTTTTGTAGCAGTGCACAAGGGCAAATTTGTAAACAAAAATTTACCTTTCGTCGCTACAAGAGATGTATACTTTGCCGAAAAGCCTGTGTCTTGTGTGCATGTTTTCGCACCTTTCCACGGCACAGCGCAGCACAGAGCGGCACTGGTAGCTCCGAACGCCCGCACACGGCGCCTCGGACTCGCCGGTTCGGGCCGCGCCCATCTCGCAGATGCTTCTCGTACTTGTGCTGTCATATGGACCGCGACCCGAGCGGCAGCGAGCGGCAGTCGAGCAAAGTCGGGACAAGTCGGGACGGAAGGGGACAGCCGAGAATGAACCGTGCAAATTACGCAGATATCTGGAAGCGCGACGAGTGTCAGGCAGGTGAGAACGCTTCCCTCTGTCTTCATTTCTTGCTATCTTGTCACTACCCCTGCCAGCCCTTTTTTCATGCTACCTTTCTCATGTGACAAAGATGCTTCCATACTGATTTTAAACTATCGTAAGATACGATATTAAGGAACTCAGTTTGAAAAGAGTGCGCCAAGGAAGACTTCCAAAGAGTCTCTGGAAATAACAAAACAGTATGAAGTGACAGAAATGTTGTGAAATACGTCAGGGCATATTGTTTTGTAGCAGTGCACAACGGCAAATTTGTAAACAAAAATTTACCTTCCATCGCTACAAGAGATGGATACTTTGTCGAACAAACGAATGACAGGCGGTGCAACGAGCAGCTGTGTTGTGCGTCTGACCCACGTGGCGGCGCGCCGCACTGCGCGTCGCCTTCGAGGTGGAAGGACGTGCTTTGCGTCAAATGTGCCACCGAAAACGGCGATTGCGTGTGTTGGGAGGAGAGGCGAAGCCTTCTTCTGCCGTGCGGCTACTGTATAAGGACGCCAACGGCCATACCATGTTGAATACACCGGTTCTCGTCCGATCACCGAAGTTAAGCAACATCGGGCCCGGTTAGTACTTGGATGGGTGACCGCCTGGGAACACCGGGTGCTGTTGGCTCCCTCTCTTCTTTTAAATTTTATGTCACTACACCTGCCAGCCCTCTTTTCATGAAAAACTCTCAGGTGCGACAAAGATGCTTCCACAAGCATTTTAAACTACTGTATTAAACGTAAGATGCGAAATTACAGTAATGAACTCAGTTTGAACAAGAATGCGCGGAGGAAGAGTGCTAGGATCTCGTTGAAAATAACGAAACACTGCGAATCGACAGATGTGCTCTGAAACGCGTCAGAGAGTACTGTTTTGTAGGAGCGCTAAATTCCAAAAACTAACTACATTAAAGAAAGACCTGTTCCCGTCCGACCACCGAAGAAAAGCAACAACGTCAGTATTCGGATCGGCGACCGCCTGGGAACTCTGGCTGTCTTCATTTCTTGCTTTCTTGTCACTACTCCTGCCAGCCCTTTTTTCATGCTACCTTTCTCATGTGACAAAGATGCTTCCATACTGATTTTAAACTATCGTAAGATACGATATTAAGGAACTCAGTTTGAAAAGAGTGCGCCAAGTAAGACTTCCAAAGAGTCTCTGGAATAATAAAAACAGTATGAAGTGACAGAAAAGTTGTGAAAAACGTCAGGGCATATTGTTTTGTAGCAGTGCACAAGGGCAAATTTGTAAACAAAAATTTACCTTTCGTCGCTACAAGAGATGTATACTTTGCCGAAAAGCCTGTGTCTTGTGTGCATGTTTTCGCACCTTTCCACGGCACAGCGCAGCACAGAGCGGCACTGGTAGCTCCGAACGCCCGCACACGGCGCCTCGGACTCGCCGGTTCGGGCCGCGCCCATCTCGCAGATGCTTCTCGTACTTGTGCTGTCATATGGACCGCGACCCGAGCGGCAGCGAGCGGCAGTCGAGCAAAGTCGGGACAAGTCGGGACGGAAGGGGACAGCCGAGAATGCACCGTGCGAATTACGCAAATATCTGGAAGCGCGACGCGTGTCAGGCAGGTGAGACCGCTTCCCTCTGTCTTCATTTCTTGCTTTCTTGTCACTACCCCTGCCAGCCCTTTTTTCATGCTACCTTTCTCATGTGACAAAGATGCTTCCATACTGATTTTAAACTATCGTAAGATACGATGTTAAGGAACTCAATTTGAAAAGAGTGCGCCAAGGAAGACTTCCAAAGAGTCTCTGGAAATAACAAAACAGTGTGAAGTGACAGAAATGTTGTGAAATACGTCAGGGCATATTGTTTTGTAGCAGTGCACAACGGCAAATTTGTAAACAAAAATTTACCTTTCGTCGCTACAAGAGATGGATACTTTGTCGAACAAACGAATGACAGGCGGTGCAACGAGCAGCTGTGTTGTGCGTCTGACCCACGTGGCGGCGCGCCGCACTGCGCGTCGCCTTCGAGGTGGAAGGACGTGCTTTGCGTCAAATGTGCCACCGAAGACGGCGATTGCGTGTGTTGGGAGGAGAGGCGAAGCCTTCTTCTGCCGTGCGGCTACTGTATAAGGACGCCAACGGCCATACCATGTTGAATACACCGGTTCTCGTCCGATCACCGAAGTTAAGCAACATCGGGCCCGGTTAGTACTTGGATGGGTGACCGCCTGGGAACACCGGGTGCTGTTGGCTCCCTCTCTTCTTCTAAATTTTATGTCACTACACCTGCCAGTCCTCTTTTCATACAAACTCTCAGGTGCGACAAAGATGCTTCCACAAGCATTTTCAACCACTGTATTAAATGTAAGATGCAAAATTACAGTAATGAACTCAGTTTGAACAAGAATGCGCGGAGGAAGAGTGCTAGGAACTCGTTGAAAATAACGAAACACTGCGAATCGACAGATGTGCTCTTAAAATGCGTCAGAGCCTACTGTTTTGTAGGAGCGCTAAATTCCAATTTTGTAGCAGTGCACAACGGCAAATTTGTAAACAAAAATTAACCTTTCGTCGCTACAAGAGATGGATACTTTGCCGAACAGCCTGTGTCTTGTGTGCATGTTTTCGCACCTTTCCACGGCACGGCGCAGCACAGAGCGGCTCTGGTAGCTCCGAACGGCCGCACACGGCGCCTCGGACACGCCGGTTCGGCCCGCGCCCATCTCGCAGATGCTTCTCGTACTTGTGCTGTCATATGGACCGCGACCCGAGCGGCAGCGAGCGGCAGTCGAGCAAAGTCGGGACAAGTCGGGACGGAAGGGGACAGCCGAGAATGAACCGTGCAAATTACGCAAATATCTGGAAGCGCGACGAGTGTCAGGCAGGTGAGAACGCTTCCCTCTGTCTTCATTTCTTGCTATCTTGTCACTACCCCTGCCAGCCCTTTTTTCATGCTACCTTTCTCATGTGACAAAGATGCTTCCATACTGATTTTAAACTATCGTAAGATACGATATTAAGGAACTCAGTTTGAAAAGAGTGCGCCAAGGAAGACTTCCAAAGAGTCTCTGGAAATAACAAAACAGTATGAAGTGACAGAAATGTTGTGAAATACGTCAGGGCATATTGTTTTGTAGCAGTGCACAACGGCAAATTTGTAAACAAAAATTTACCTTCCATCGCTACAAGAGATGGATACTTTGTCGAACAAACGAATGACAGGCGGTGCAACGAGCAGCTGTGTTGTGCGTCTGACCCACGTGGCGGCGCGCTGCACTGCGCGTCGCCTTCGAGGTGGAAGGACGTGCTTTGCGTCAAATGTGCCACCGAAAACGGCGATTGCGTGTGTTGGGAGGAGAGGCGAAGCCTTCTTCTGCCGTGCGGCTACTGTATAAGGACGCCAACGGCCATACCATGTTGAATACACCGGTTCTCGTCCGATCACCGAAGTTAAGCAACATCGGGCCCGGTTAGTACTTGGATGGGTGACCGCCTGGGAACACCGGGTGCTGTTGGCTCCCTCTCTTCTTTTAAATTTTATGTCACTACACCTGCCAGCCCTCTTTTCATGAAAAACTCTCAGGTGCGACAAAGATGCTTCCACAAGCATTTTAAACTACTGTATTAAACGTAAGATGCGAAATTACAGTAATGAACTCAGTTTGAACAAGAATGCGCGGAGGAAGAGTGCTAGGATCTCGTTGAAAATAACGAAACACTGCGAATCGACAGATGTGCTCTGAAACGCGTCAGAGAGTACTGTTTTGTAGGAGCGCTAAATTCCAAAAACTAACTACATTAAAGAAAGACCTGTTCCCGTCCGACCACCGAAGAAAAGCAACAACGTCAGTATTCGGATCGGCGACCGCCTGGGAACTCTGGCTGTCTTCATTTCTTGCTTTCTTGTCACTACTCCTGCCAGCCCTTTTTTCATGCTACCTTTCTCATGTGACAAAGATGCTTCCATACTGATTTTAAACTATCGTAAGATACGATATTAAGGAACTCAGTTTGAAAAGAGTGCGCCAAGTAAGACTTCCAAAGAGTCTCTGGAATAATAAAAACAGTATGAAGTGACAGAAAAGTTGTGAAAAACGTCAGGGCATATTGTTTTGTAGCAGTGCACAAGGGCAAATTTGTAAACAAAAATTTACCTTTCGTCGCTACAAGAGATGTATACTTTGCCGAAAAGCCTGTGTCTTGTGTGCATGTTTTCGCACCTTTCCACGGCACAGCGCAGCACAGAGCGGCACTGGTAGCTCCGAACGCCCGCACACGGCGCCTCGGACTCGCCGGTTCGGGCCGCGCCCATCTCGCAGATGCTTCTCGTACTTGTGCTGTCATATGGACCGCGACCCGAGCGGCAGCGAGCGGCAGTCGAGCAAAGTCGGGACAAGTCGGGACGGAAGGGGACAGCCGAGAATGCACCGTGCGAATTACGCAAATATCTGGAAGCGCGACGCGTGTCAGGCAGGTGAGACCGCTTCCCTCTGTCTTCATTTCTTGCTTTCTTGTCACTACCCCTGCCAGCCCTTTTTTCATGCTACCTTTCTCATGTGACAAAGATGCTTCCATACTGATTTTAAACTATCGTAAGATACGATGTTAAGGAACTCAATTTGAAAAGAGTGCGCCAAGGAAGACTTCCAAAGAGTCTCTGGAAATAACAAAACAGTGTGAAGTGACAGAAATGTTGTGAAATACGTCAGGGCATATTGTTTTGTAGCAGTGCACAACGGCAAATTTGTAAACAAAAATTTACCTTTCGTCGCTACAAGAGATGGATACTTTGTCGAACAAACGAATGACAGGCGGTGCAACGAGCAGCTGTGTTGTGCGTCTGACCCACGTGGCGGCGCGCCGCACTGCGCGTCGCCTTCGAGGTGGAAGGACGTGCTTTGCGTCAAATGTGCCACCGAAGACGGCGATTGCGTGTGTTGGGAGGAGAGGCGAAGCCTTCTTCTGCCGTGCGGCTACTGTATAAGGACGCCAACGGCCATACCATGTTGAATACACCGGTTCTCGTCCGATCACCGAAGTTAAGCAACATCGGGCCCGGTTAGTACTTGGATGGGTGACCGCCTGGGAACACCGGGTGCTGTTGGCTCCCTCTCTTCTTTTAAATTTTATGTCACTACACCTGCCAGCCCTCTTTTCATGAAAAACTCTCAGGTGCGACAAAGATGCTTCCACAAGCATTTTAAACTACTGTATTAAACGTAAGATGCGAAATTACAGTAATGAACTCAGTTTGAACAAGAATGCGCGGAGGAAGAGTGCTAGGATCTCGTTGAAAATAACGAAACACTGCGAATCGACAGATGTGCTCTGAAACGCGTCAGAGAGTACTGTTTTGTAGGAGCGCTAAATTCCAAAAACTAACTACATTAAAGAAAGACCTGTTCCCGTCTGACCACCGAAGAAAAGCAACAACGTCAGTATTCGGATCGGCGACCGCCTGGGAACTCTGGCTGTCTTCATTTCTTGCTTTCTTGTCACTACTCCTGCCAGCCCTTTTTTCATGCTACCTTTCTCATGTGACAAAGATGCTTCCATACTGATTTTAAACTATCGTAAGATACGATATTAAGGAACTCAGTTTGAAAAGAGTGCGCCAAGTAAGACTTCCAAAGAGTCTCTGGAATAATAAAAACAGTATGAAGTGACAGAAAAGTTGTGAAAAACGTCAGGGCATATTGTTTTGTAGCAGTGCACAAGGGCAAATTTGTAAACAAAAATTTACCTTTCGTCGCTACAAGAGATGTATACTTTGCCGAAAAGCCTGTGTCTTGTGTGCATGTTTTCGCACCTTTCCACGGCACAGCGCAGCACAGAGCGGCACTGGTAGCTCCGAACGCCCGCACACGGCGCCTCGGACTCGCCGGTTCGGGCCGCGCCCATCTCGCAGATGCTTCTCGTACTTGTGCTGTCATATGGACCGCGACCCGAGCGGCAGCGAGCGGCAGTCGAGCAAAGTCGGGACAAGTCGGGACGGAAGGGGACAGCCGAGAATGCACCGTGCGAATTACGCAAATATCTGGAAGCGCGACGCGTGTCAGGCAGGTGAGACCGCTTCCCTCTGTCTTCATTTCTTGCTTTCTTGTCACTACCCCTGCCAGCCCTTTTTTCATGCTACCTTTCTCATGTGACAAAGATGCTTCCATACTGATTTTAAACTATCGTAAGATACGATGTTAAGGAACTCAATTTGAAAAGAGTGCGCCAAGGAAGACTTCCAAAGAGTCTCTGGAAATAACAAAACAGTGTGAAGTGACAGAAATGTTGTGAAATACGTCAGGGCATATTGTTTTGTAGCAGTGCACAACGGCAAATTTGTAAACAAAAATTTACCTTTCGTCGCTACAAGAGATGGATACTTTGTCGAACAAACGAATGACAGGCGGTGCAACGAGCAGCTGTGTTGTGCGTCTGACCCACGTGGCGGCGCGCCGCACTGCGCGTCGCCTTCGAGGTGGAAGGACGTGCTTTGCGTCAAATGTGCCACCGAAGACGGCGATTGCGTGTGTTGGGAGGAGAGGCGAAGCCTTCTTCTGCCGTGCGGCTACTGTATAAGGACGCCAACGGCCATACCATGTTGAATACACCGGTTCTCGTCCGATCACCGAAGTTAAGCAACATCGGGCCCGGTTAGTACTTGGATGGGTGACCGCCTGGGAACACCGGGTGCTGTTGGCTCCCTCTCTTCTTCTAAATTTTATGTCACTACACCTGCCAGTCCTCTTTTCATACAAACTCTCAGGTGCGACAAAGATGCTTCCACAAGCATTTTAAACCACTGTATTAAATGTAAGATGCAAAATTACAGTAATGAACTCAGTTTGAACAAGAATGCGCGGAGGAAGAGTGCTAGGAACTCGTTGAAAATAACGAAACACTGCGAATCGACAGATGTGCTCTTAAAATGCGTCAGAGCCTACTGTTTTGTAGGAGCGCTAAATTCCAATTTTGTAGCAGTGCACAACGGCAAATTTGTAAACAAAAATTAACCTTTCGTCGCTACAAGAGATGGATACTTTGCCGAACAGCCTGTGTCTTGTGTGCATGTTTTCGCACCTTTCCACGGCACGGCGCAGCACAGAGCGGCTCTGGTAGCTCCGAACGGCCGCACACGGCGCCTCGGACACGCCGGTTCGGCCCGCGCCCATCTCGCAGATGCTTCTCGTACTTGTGCTGTCATATGGACCGCGACCCGAGCGGCAGCGAGCGGCAGTCGAGCAAAGTCGGGACAAGTCGGGACGGAAGGGGACAGCCGAGAATGAACCGTGCAAATTACGCAAATATCTGGAAGCGCGACGAGTGTCAGGCAGGTGAGAACGCTTCCCTCTGTCTTCATTTCTTGCTATCTTGTCACTACCCCTGCCAGCCCTTTTTTCATGCTACCTTTCTCATGTGACAAAGATGCTTCCATACTGATTTTAAACTATCGTAAGATACGATATTAAGGAACTCAGTTTGAAAAGAGTGCGCCAAGGAAGACTTCCAAAGAGTCTCTGGAAATAACAAAACAGTATGAAGTGACAGAAATGTTGTGAAATACGTCAGGGCATATTGTTTTGTAGCAGTGCACAACGGCAAATTTGTAAACAAAAATTTACCTTCCATCGCTACAAGAGATGGATACTTTGTCGAACAAACGAATGACAGGCGGTGCAACGAGCAGCTGTGTTGTGCGTCTGACCCACGTGGCGGCGCGCTGCACTGCGCGTCGCCTTCGAGGTGGAAGGACGTGCTTTGCGTCAAATGTGCCACCGAAAACGGCGATTGCGTGTGTTGGGAGGAGAGGCGAAGCCTTCTTCTGCCGTGCGGCTACTGTATAAGGACGCCAACGGCCATACCATGTTGAATACACCGGTTCTCGTCCGATCACCGAAGTTAAGCAACATCGGGCCCGGTTAGTACTTGGATGGGTGACCGCCTGGGAACACCGGGTGCTGTTGGCTCCCTCTCTTCTTTTAAATTTTATGTCACTACACCTGCCAGCCCTCTTTTCATGAAAAACTCTCAGGTGCGACAAAGATGCTTCCACAAGCATTTTAAACTACTGTATTAAACGTAAGATGCGAAATTACAGTAATGAACTCAGTTTGAACAAGAATGCGCGGAGGAAGAGTGCTAGGATCTCGTTGAAAATAACGAAACACTGCGAATCGACAGATGTGCTCTGAAACGCGTCAGAGAGTACTGTTTTGTAGGAGCGCTAAATTCCAAAAACTAACTACATTAAAGAAAGACCTGTTCCCGTCCGACCACCGAAGAAAAGCAACAACGTCAGTATTCGGATCGGCGACCGCCTGGGAACTCTGGCTGTCTTCATTTCTTGCTTTCTTGTCACTACTCCTGCCAGCCCTTTTTTCATGCTACCTTTCTCATGTGACAAAGATGCTTCCATACTGATTTTAAACTATCGTAAGATACGATATTAAGGAACTCAGTTTGAAAAGAGTGCGCCAAGTAAGACTTCCAAAGAGTCTCTGGAATAATAAAAACAGTATGAAGTGACAGAAAAGTTGTGAAAAACGTCAGGGCATATTGTTTTGTAGCAGTGCACAAGGGCAAATTTGTAAACAAAAATTTACCTTTCGTCGCTACAAGAGATGTATACTTTGCCGAAAAGCCTGTGTCTTGTGTGCATGTTTTCGCACCTTTCCACGGCACAGCGCAGCACAGAGCGGCACTGGTAGCTCCGAACGCCCGCACACGGCGCCTCGGACTCGCCGGTTCGGGCCGCGCCCATCTCGCAGATGCTTCTCGTACTTGTGCTGTCATATGGACCGCGACCCGAGCGGCAGCGAGCGGCAGTCGAGCAAAGTCGGGACAAGTCGGGACGGAAGGGGACAGCCGAGAATGCACCGTGCGAATTACGCAAATATCTGGAAGCGCGACGCGTGTCAGGCAGGTGAGACCGCTTCCCTCTGTCTTCATTTCTTGCTTTCTTGTCACTACCCCTGCCAGCCCTTTTTTCATGCTACCTTTCTCATGTGACAAAGATGCTTCCATACTGATTTTAAACTATCGTAAGATACGATGTTAAGGAACTCAATTTGAAAAGAGTGCGCCAAGGAAGACTTCCAAAGAGTCTCTGGAAATAACAAAACAGTGTGAAGTGACAGAAATGTTGTGAAATACGTCAGGGCATATTGTTTTGTAGCAGTGCACAACGGCAAATTTGTAAACAAAAATTTACCTTTCGTCGCTACAAGAGATGGATACTTTGTCGAACAAACGAATGACAGGCGGTGCAACGAGCAGCTGTGTTGTGCGTCTGACCCACGTGGCGGCGCGCCGCACTGCGCGTCGCCTTCGAGGTGGAAGGACGTGCTTTGCGTCAAATGTGCCACCGAAGACGGCGATTGCGTGTGTTGGGAGGAGAGGCGAAGCCTTCTTCTGCCGTGCGGCTACTGTATAAGGACGCCAACGGCCATACCATGTTGAATACACCGGTTCTCGTCCGATCACCGAAGTTAAGCAACATCGGGCCCGGTTAGTACTTGGATGGGTGACCGCCTGGGAACACCGGGTGCTGTTGGCTCCCTCTCTTCTTCTAAATTTTATGTCACTACACCTGCCAGTCCTCTTTTCATACAAACTCTCAGGTGCGACAAAGATGCTTCCACAAGCATTTTAAACCACTGTATTAAATGTAAGATGCAAAATTACAGTAATGAACTCAGTTTGAACAAGAATGCGCGGAGGAAGAGTGCTAGGAACTCGTTGAAAATAACGAAACACTGCGAATCGACAGATGTGCTCTTAAAATGCGTCAGAGCCTACTGTTTTGTAGGAGCGCTAAATTCCAATTTTGTAGCAGTGCACAACGGCAAATTTGTAAACAAAAATTAACCTTTCGTCGCTACAAGAGATGGATACTTTGCCGAACAGCCTGTGTCTTGTGTGCATGTTTTCGCACCTTTCCACGGCACGGCGCAGCACAGAGCGGCTCTGGTAGCTCCGAACGGCCGCACACGGCGCCTCGGACACGCCGGTTCGGCCCGCGCCCATCTCGCAGATGCTTCTCGTACTTGTGCTGTCATATGGACCGCGACCCGAGCGGCAGCGAGCGGCAGTCGAGCAAAGTCGGGACAAGTCGGGACGGAAGGGGACAGCCGAGAATGAACCGTGCAAATTACGCAAATATCTGGAAGCGCGACGAGTGTCAGGCAGGTGAGAACGCTTCCCTCTGTCTTCATTTCTTGCTATCTTGTCACTACCCCTGCCAGCCCTTTTTTCATGCTACCTTTCTCATGTGACAAAGATGCTTCCATACTGATTTTAAACTATCGTAAGATACGATATTAAGGAACTCAGTTTGAAAAGAGTGCGCCAAGGAAGACTTCCAAAGAGTCTCTGGAAATAACAAAACAGTATGAAGTGACAGAAATGTTGTGAAATACGTCAGGGCATATTGTTTTGTAGCAGTGCACAACGGCAAATTTGTAAACAAAAATTTACCTTCCATCGCTACAAGAGATGGATACTTTGTCGAACAAACGAATGACAGGCGGTGCAACGAGCAGCTGTGTTGTGCGTCTGACCCACGTGGCGGCGCGCTGCACTGCGCGTCGCCTTCGAGGTGGAAGGACGTGCTTTGCGTCAAATGTGCCACCGAAAACGGCGATTGCGTGTGTTGGGAGGAGAGGCGAAGCCTTCTTCTGCCGTGCGGCTACTGTATAAGGACGCCAACGGCCATACCATGTTGAATACACCGGTTCTCGTCCGATCACCGAAGTTAAGCAACATCGGGCCCGGTTAGTACTTGGATGGGTGACCGCCTGGGAACACCGGGTGCTGTTGGCTCCCTCTCTTCTTTTAAATTTTATGTCACTACACCTGCCAGCCCTCTTTTCATGAAAAACTCTCAGGTGCGACAAAGATGCTTCCACAAGCATTTTAAACTACTGTATTAAACGTAAGATGCGAAATTACAGTAATGAACTCAGTTTGAACAAGAATGCGCGGAGGAAGAGTGCTAGGATCTCGTTGAAAATAACGAAACACTGCGAATCGACAGATGTGCTCTGAAACGCGTCAGAGAGTACTGTTTTGTAGGAGCGCTAAATTCCAAAAACTAACTACATTAAAGAAAGACCTGTTCCCGTCCGACCACCGAAGAAAAGCAACAACGTCAGTATTCGGATCGGCGACCGCCTGGGAACTCTGGCTGTCTTCATTTCTTGCTTTCTTGTCACTACTCCTGCCAGCCCTTTTTTCATGCTACCTTTCTCATGTGACAAAGATGCTTCCATACTGATTTTAAACTATCGTAAGATACGATATTAAGGAACTCAGTTTGAAAAGAGTGCGCCAAGTAAGACTTCCAAAGAGTCTCTGGAATAATAAAAACAGTATGAAGTGACAGAAAAGTTGTGAAAAACGTCAGGGCATATTGTTTTGTAGCAGTGCACAAGGGCAAATTTGTAAACAAAAATTTACCTTTCGTCGCTACAAGAGATGTATACTTTGCCGAAAAGCCTGTGTCTTGTGTGCATGTTTTCGCACCTTTCCACGGCACAGCGCAGCACAGAGCGGCACTGGTAGCTCCGAACGCCCGCACACGGCGCCTCGGACTCGCCGGTTCGGGCCGCGCCCATCTCGCAGATGCTTCTCGTACTTGTGCTGTCATATGGACCGCGACCCGAGCGGCAGCGAGCGGCAGTCGAGCAAAGTCGGGACAAGTCGGGACGGAAGGGGACAGCCGAGAATGCACCGTGCGAATTACGCAAATATCTGGAAGCGCGACGCGTGTCAGGCAGGTGAGACCGCTTCCCTCTGTCTTCATTTCTTGCTTTCTTGTCACTACCCCTGCCAGCCCTTTTTTCATGCTACCTTTCTCATGTGACAAAGATGCTTCCATACTGATTTTAAACTATCGTAAGATACGATGTTAAGGAACTCAATTTGAAAAGAGTGCGCCAAGGAAGACTTCCAAAGAGTCTCTGGAAATAACAAAACAGTGTGAAGTGACAGAAATGTTGTGAAATACGTCAGGGCATATTGTTTTGTAGCAGTGCACAACGGCAAATTTGTAAACAAAAATTTACCTTTCGTCGCTACAAGAGATGGATACTTTGTCGAACAAACGAATGACAGGCGGTGCAACGAGCAGCTGTGTTGTGCGTCTGACCCACGTGGCGGCGCGCCGCACTGCGCGTCGCCTTCGAGGTGGAAGGACGTGCTTTGCGTCAAATGTGCCACCGAAGACGGCGATTGCGTGTGTTGGGAGGAGAGGCGAAGCCTTCTTCTGCCGTGCGGCTACTGTATAAGGACGCCAACGGCCATACCATGTTGAATACACCGGTTCTCGTCCGATCACCGAAGTTAAGCAACATCGGGCCCGGTTAGTACTTGGATGGGTGACCGCCTGGGAACACCGGGTGCTGTTGGCTCCCTCTCTTCTTCTAAATTTTATGTCACTACACCTGCCAGTCCTCTTTTCATACAAACTCTCAGGTGCGACAAAGATGCTTCCACAAGCATTTTCAACCACTGTATTAAATGTAAGATGCAAAATTACAGTAATGAACTCAGTTTGAACAAGAATGCGCGGAGGAAGAGTGCTAGGAACTCGTTGAAAATAACGAAACACTGCGAATCGACAGATGTGCTCTTAAAATGCGTCAGAGCCTACTGTTTTGTAGGAGCGCTAAATTCCAATTTTGTAGCAGTGCACAACGGCAAATTTGTAAACAAAAATTAACCTTTCGTCGCTACAAGAGATGGATACTTTGCCGAACAGCCTGTGTCTTGTGTGCATGTTTTCGCACCTTTCCACGGCACGGCGCAGCACAGAGCGGCTCTGGTAGCTCCGAACGGCCGCACACGGCGCCTCGGACACGCCGGTTCGGCCCGCGCCCATCTCGCAGATGCTTCTCGTACTTGTGCTGTCATATGGACCGCGACCCGAGCGGCAGCGAGCGGCAGTCGAGCAAAGTCGGGACAAGTCGGGACGGAAGGGGACAGCCGAGAATGAACCGTGCAAATTACGCAAATATCTGGAAGCGCGACGAGTGTCAGGCAGGTGAGAACGCTTCCCTCTGTCTTCATTTCTTGCTATCTTGTCACTACCCCTGCCAGCCCTTTTTTCATGCTACCTTTCTCATGTGACAAAGATGCTTCCATACTGATTTTAAACTATCGTAAGATACGATATTAAGGAACTCAGTTTGAAAAGAGTGCGCCAAGGAAGACTTCCAAAGAGTCTCTGGAAATAACAAAACAGTATGAAGTGACAGAAATGTTGTGAAATACGTCAGGGCATATTGTTTTGTAGCAGTGCACAACGGCAAATTTGTAAACAAAAATTTACCTTCCATCGCTACAAGAGATGGATACTTTGTCGAACAAACGAATGACAGGCGGTGCAACGAGCAGCTGTGTTGTGCGTCTGACCCACGTGGCGGCGCGCTGCACTGCGCGTCGCCTTCGAGTTGGAAGGACGTGCTTTGCGTCAAATGTGCCACCGAAAACGGCGATTGCGTGTGTTGGGAGGAGAGGCGAAGCCTTCTTCTGCCGTGCGGCTACTGTATAAGGACGCCAACGGCCATACCATGTTGAATACACCGGTTCTCGTCCGATCACCGAAGTTAAGCAACATCGGGCCCGGTTAGTACTTGGATGGGTGACCGCCTGGGAACACCGGGTGCTGTTGGCTCCCTCTCTTCTTTTAAATTTTATGTCACTACACCTGCCAGCCCTCTTTTCATGAAAAACTCTCAGGTGCGACAAAGATGCTTCCACAAGCATTTTAAACTACTGTATTAAACGTAAGATGCGAAATTACAGTAATGAACTCAGTTTGAACAAGAATGCGCGGAGGAAGAGTGCTAGGATCTCGTTGAAAATAACGAAACACTGCGAATCGACAGATGTGCTCTGAAACGCGTCAGAGAGTACTGTTTTGTAGGAGCGCTAAATTCCAAAAACTAACTACATTAAAGAAAGACCTGTTCCCGTCCGACCACCGAAGAAAAGCAACAACGTCAGTATTCGGATCGGCGACCGCCTGGGAACTCTGGCTGTCTTCATTTCTTGCTTTCTTGTCACTACTCCTGCCAGCCCTTTTTTCATGCTACCTTTCTCATGTGACAAAGATGCTTCCATACTGATTTTAAACTATCGTAAGATACGATATTAAGGAACTCAGTTTGAAAAGAGTGCGCCAAGTAAGACTTCCAAAGAGTCTCTGGAATAATAAAAACAGTATGAAGTGACAGAAAAGTTGTGAAAAACGTCAGGGCATATTGTTTTGTAGCAGTGCACAAGGGCAAATTTGTAAACAAAAATTTACCTTTCGTCGCTACAAGAGATGTATACTTTGCCGAAAAGCCTGTGTCTTGTGTGCATGTTTTCGCACCTTTCCACGGCACAGCGCAGCACAGAGCGGCACTGGTAGCTCCGAACGCCCGCACACGGCGCCTCGGACTCGCCGGTTCGGGCCGCGCCCATCTCGCAGATGCTTCTCGTACTTGTGCTGTCATATGGACCGCGACCCGAGCGGCAGCGAGCGGCAGTCGAGCAAAGTCGGGACAAGTCGGGACGGAAGGGGACAGCCGAGAATGAACCGTGCAAATTACGCAAATATCTGGAAGCGCGACGAGTGTCAGGCAGGTGAGAACGCTTCCCTCTGTCTTCATTTCTTGCTATCTTGTCACTACCCCTGCCAGCCCTTTTTTCATGCTACCTTTCTCATGTGACAAAGATGCTTCCATACTGATTTTAAACTATCGTAAGATACGATATTAAGGAACTCAGTTTGAAAAGAGTGCGCCAAGGAAGACTTCCAAAGAGTCTCTGGAAATAACAAAACAGTATGAAGTGACAGAAATGTTGTGAAATACGTCAGGGCATATTGTTTTGTAGCAGTGCACAACGGCAAATTTGTAAACAAAAATTTACCTTCCATCGCTACAAGAGATGGATACTTTGTCGAACAAACGAATGACAGGCGGTGCAACGAGCAGCTGTGTTGTGCGTCTGACCCACGTGGCGGCGCGCCGCACTGCGCGTCGCCTTCGAGGTGGAAGGACGTGCTTTGCGTCAAATGTGCCACCGAAAACGGCGATTGCGTGTGTTGGGAGGAGAGGCGAAGCCTTCTTCTGCCGTGCGGCTACTGTATAAGGACGCCAACGGCCATACCATGTTGAATACACCGGTTCTCGTCCGATCACCGAAGTTAAGCAACATCGGGCCCGGTTAGTACTTGGATGGGTGACCGCCTGGGAACACCGGGTGCTGTTGGCTCCCTCTCTTCTTTTAAATTTTATGTCACTACACCTGCCAGCCCTCTTTTCATGAAAAACTCTCAGGTGCGACAAAGATGCTTCCACAAGCATTTTAAACTACTGTATTAAACGTAAGATGCGAAATTACAGTAATGAACTCAGTTTGAACAAGAATGCGCGGAGGAAGAGTGCTAGGATCTCGTTGAAAATAACGAAACACTGCGAATCGACAGATGTGCTCTGAAACGCGTCAGAGAGTACTGTTTTGTAGGAGCGCTAAATTCCAAAAACTAACTACATTAAAGAAAGACCTGTTCCCGTCCGACCACCGAAGAAAAGCAACAACGTCAGTATTCGGATCGGCGACCGCCTGGGAACTCTGGCTGTCTTCATTTCTTGCTTTCTTGTCACTACTCCTGCCAGCCCTTTTTTCATGCTACCTTTCTCATGTGACAAAGATGCTTCCATACTGATTTTAAACTATCGTAAGATACGATATTAAGGAACTCAGTTTGAAAAGAGTGCGCCAAGTAAGACTTCCAAAGAGTCTCTGGAATAATAAAAACAGTATGAAGTGACAGAAAAGTTGTGAAAAACGTCAGGGCATATTGTTTTGTAGCAGTGCACAAGGGCAAATTTGTAAACAAAAATTTACCTTTCGTCGCTACAAGAGATGTATACTTTGCCGAAAAGCCTGTGTCTTGTGTGCATGTTTTCGCACCTTTCCACGGCACAGCGCAGCACAGAGCGGCACTGGTAGCTCCGAACGCCCGCACACGGCGCCTCGGACTCGCCGGTTCGGGCCGCGCCCATCTCGCAGATGCTTCTCGTACTTGTGCTGTCATATGGACCGCGACCCGAGCGGCAGCGAGCGGCAGTCGAGCAAAGTCGGGACAAGTCGGGACGGAAGGGGACAGCCGAGAATGAACCGTGCAAATTACGCAAATATCTGGAAGCGCGACGAGTGTCAGGCAGGTGAGAACGCTTCCCTCTGTCTTCATTTCTTGCTATCTTGTCACTACCCCTGCCAGCCCTTTTTTCATGCTACCTTTCTCATGTGACAAAGATGCTTCCATACTGATTTTAAACTATCGTAAGATACGATATTAAGGAACTCAGTTTGAAAAGAGTGCGCCAAGGAAGACTTCCAAAGAGTCTCTGGAAATAACAAAACAGTATGAAGTGACAGAAATGTTGTGAAATACGTCAGGGCATATTGTTTTGTAGCAGTGCACAACGGCAAATTTGTAAACAAAAATTTACCTTCCATCGCTACAAGAGATGGATACTTTGTCGAACAAACGAATGACAGGCGGTGCAACGAGCAGCTGTGTTGTGCGTCTGACCCACGTGGCGGCGCGCCGCACTGCGCGTCGCCTTCGAGGTGGAAGGACGTGCTTTGCGTCAAATGTGCCACCGAAAACGGCGATTGCGTGTGTTGGGAGGAGAGGCGAAGCCTTCTTCTGCCGTGCGGCTACTGTATAAGGACGCCAACGGCCATACCATGTTGAATACACCGGTTCTCGTCCGATCACCGAAGTTAAGCAACATCGGGCCCGGTTAGTACTTGGCTGTCTGCCCGCCTGGCAACACCTCGGTGCCGAGCGAGCAGTACTTCCTTGTGCGACTTGGCCGGCGGCGCCTCGCGTGTCGTCTGTCTCCTGCCTCGCGGCTACATTTCATCAAGTCCGTAAGTTATGGCTATGTTGTATGATAATAGTGAAGAACGACAAAATAATGTGCAATGCGAATTCGATAGTTCCGTCGGAAAACCGTCAGCTTTCGAAATTCACCGTTGGATACTTGAGGAATTGTGTTTGTCGACCGATGACGTTCTCGGAGTTCAATTTGATACTTTTATCAATTCCGTGTTTTTGAAGTTGAAAACTCCCGAATTGTGTGATACCGTGGTAAATGTTAATGATGGTATCCGTAAATTTCGACATCTAGACGGTCGCATTAGTAACGTGACTATTTCTCATGGTGGGTTTGGCCTTCGAAATGTTCGTGTGTTCAACTTGCCTTTTGAAATCCGGAATGACACAATATCTCGTCATTTGCGGCCGTACGGGACCGTGCTATCTGTTTTTAAAGAGAAGTGGTCTTCCGCCTATGTTTTTCAGGTCGAAAACGGCGTGAGGAGTGTAAAGATGATAGTACGACAACATATTCCGTCCTTCTTGTTAGTTAACGGTCATCGTGCTTTTATAACCTATAGTGGTCAACCTCAGACGTGTTCCTTTTGCGGTGCTGTTGGTCATTACCGACAAAACTGTCCTAAACGCAGGCAGCCTGTTCAGTTGCCACGTGAGGACGTTTTAAGTGGGCCTAGCTTTGCTTCTGTTGCTGCAACGAGTTTAGGTTCCGCCCCCCCCCCGCACGTGTGCAACTCGCGGCCGCCCCCCCTGTATCGGCCACCGCTGACGTTATGGACACGTCTGTTCCTGATAGTGACTCTGTTTCTGTTTCTGAACCTCCTGTTGAGCCTTCTTTGCTCGCGGCTGCGACAACTGAATCTGTTTTTGAAAAACCGGTAGTGGACGAAGTCTCACCGCAATCCGTGCCGATGTCGGCAGAAATTGTTCCGCATACTGTCCCGGTTACGGAACCCGACATATCGGCGGTTGCTCCTACTACCGTCCCCGACAGTCTTTCTGCTGCCAGTGCTGTTGTAGAACGTGAAGCTTTTACTGCACCGAAACCGCGTAGGGACCGGAATGTCGCTCGAGCTTCTGGCACCCCACGTTTACGTAGTGCCAGTAGCTCTGCTTCGTTTAATACGCGTGGTTTTTCGGACAAAAATCGGAGTCCGTCTCCGGTGGCGCGTTCTCCTGCCCCCCCTCAGGTTCGGTCGGTCGGGCAACCGACCTCCCGACAACCGGCCACGCGCGACGGCGTAGACCTCTGCCACCGCCCGTCTCAGGGGGGAGGCAGCAGGCGCCACGCGAAAAAGCAGACCTCTTCCCGCACTCAGCCGGAGGGTGATGTTGTTGCTGCAACGCAGAAACGTGACATCGCGGTGCAACATTTGAAAACCTTCCTGAGCCAACCGACTTCTGATGCCGATTCCGGCATGGCGGTGGATCCGCCTTTGTCTGTGACACCTTCCCCCTTTCCAACCAAAAGAAAGGCCGAAGATTCGCACCTTCGTCGTGCCCCCCCTTCCACCCACGATTTGGTGCCGCCTTTATCTTCGGATGTCGAGATGCCCGCCGTGGAGCATTCAGTCACAGAAGGTGCCGTCACAGTTTCTGGGACTCCACCGCTCCCGCCCCCCCTTCCTAGTCAGTCACAGGATTGGTCGGCGGATGTGGAGGCCGGTGGTAACCATTAGTGTGACTCATTGTATGTCCTCCCCCTCCTAGCAAGTTTGTATGGTTTATCTTGTTTTAAGCAAATTTCATGTTTTTCTTTTATTTTCTTGTTTTTTAACTGTGTTATTACGTGTATATGGTTAACGACTGTAGCCAGTGGAACATCTTAACAGTTAATCTTAATAAGTTGCGAAATCCGCAGAAGGCTATGATTTTAAAAAATTTCTTGTATGATAATAACTGTCACGTCGCTTTTTTACAGGAGGTGACTTGTGAAGCGCTTTTGTTTTTGCATGATTTTACTGATTTTACTGTGATTGATAATATTGCCCCTGATAACGATACGGGCACTGCAATTTTAGTGCGTTCTGGCTTACCAATATCTAACGTTGACATTTTACCGAACGGTCGCGCTGTTGCTTGTACCATTTTTGGAATTGTGTTTGTCAATGTGTACGCTCCGTCAGGAAATGTTAAACCGGCCAGGGCTGAATTTTATGGTAGAGATTTGTGTCAGCTTCTATCCAGGAATGTCGATACTTTAATCGTTGGGGGTGATTTTTATTGTGTTTTAGACGACAGCGATCAAGAGCCGCGTCCAAACAAATGTCACGAGCTGGGTACTTTAGTCACTAGTTTTCAGCTGCTCGACACGTGGCGTGTTTTACACCCGGATTTCACCTACTTCACCTATTTTTACGGTACCGGGCGTAGCCGCCTCGATCGGATTTATGTGTCTAGGCAGCTGTCTGCCCGTATTTGTAGTGCTGACGTGACTCCTGTCGTATTTTCTGACCACTCCAGTTACTCCTGTCGTCTTTTATTGCCTCGTTTGTGTGTTCCTCGCCGTACCAATTTGTGGAAGTTCAATTGCAGTTTACTCAATGACGACCATTTTGTGACTTGTTTTAACCGTTTATGGCAACGGTTGTTGCGGACTCGAGGCGGTCATAGTAGCACCATTGAGTGGTGGGTTGCGATAGTTAAACCGGCGATTAGGAAATTTTTAATTGATTACAGCCGTGAGGCGGCACGCTGGCGTCGGGCAACGACTCGCTTCCGCCAGGCTTGTTTACGGGACTTAGCGTTGCGGGTGACGTCACAGCCCGAGTTGTTGCCTACTCTGAAGCAATTTCAAGCAAAGCTTTTACTTGACATGCGTGCCGTTAGTGATGGGGTGACCGTCCGAAGTCAGCCTGCGGGACTTGTTACTGGGGAACCTCTGTCCATTTACCATTTACACAGGGAACGCAAACGCCGTGAACGTTTGAAGATTAATGTTTGGCGGCTGCGAAACGGCGATCGCACTTCTGTACAGTCGGAAATTGAAACAGATATTTTTGAACATTTCGCTTCACTTTTCCGTGCTGTTGATGTGGATTCCGACGCGTTGCGAGATTTTTTGCAGACTGTACCCCATGTTTTAACTCGCCCTGACAGGAATCATTTAACTGCCGCCTTTACGTCTGATGAAGTTCTCGATGCCGTTCGGCGGAGTCCCAACGGGAAGTCTCCAGGTCCAGATGGGATTCCCGCGGAATTTTATTTGAAATTTTTTCATCTTTTTAGTGAGGTTTTAGTAGATTTGGTAAATGATATTCGAAATGGTGTGACTGTACCAGCTGCCTTTGTGGAGGGGGTTGTGACGCTCGTTCCCAAATCCAATGCTGTGCCAAATATCGACGCTGTCCGTCCGATTACTTTATTAAATGTTGACTACAAGATCGTCACGCGCTGCGTCGCTCAGCGACTTAAAAACATTTTGCCGGCGGTACTTAGTCCTCAGCAAACGTGTGCGGTGCGCGATCGGAATATCTTTGACGCTATCCTTGCTTACAGGGACTGCATTGGTTATGTAAAAAGTGCTCGGCTTCGGACTGCGGCGATTTTATTAGTTGATTTTAAGAATGCCTTTGACCGTATTAGTCATTTTTATTTGCGTCAGGTATTGGTACGCATGGGGTTTGGTTATAAATTTACCAACTTAGTGACGCATCTGTTGCAAAATGCTACGTCACGCATCTGTGTTAATGGTCGTCTTACTCCTGCTTTTCGTGTAGGTCGCTCCGTGCGGCAAGGGTGTCCGCTTTCCATGGCGCTTTTTGCCATTGCGCTGGATCCCCTCCTCCGCTATATCGGTCAGGAATGTCGCGGCATTCAGATGGGGACTACCAGATTGGTTTGTAAAGCATACGCTGATGACCTTGGCGTATTTATTGAGCATTTAGACGATGTTGACAGGTTGCAAGTCGTTCTGCACAACTTTGAACAAGCTACGGGGGCGATTGTCAATACACAGAAAACTGTTCTTTTACCGCTCACCGCCCGCGCACGTACCCTTCGTAGGGACTGGTTCTGTGTACAGCAGCAGCATAAAGTTCTTGGAGTCCTTTTATCCTCGAATCCACAGCAGATGGAAGCATTAAATTGGCGGCCTACGCTGCATCGGATTCGTGCTGTTGTCAAGATCCATGCGGTCCGAAATTTGGCCCTTCGGGAAAAGGTGCAGTTAATAAATAATAACTTCTTGGCAAGGGCGTGGTACCTTGCGCAGGTTCTCCCGGTACCCAAGCAATTGGGGCGCGCCATCACACAGGCGATTTACTGGTTTTTATGGAGGGGGGAGATTTTTAAGGTGTCACATGCTGTCTGTACCTTGGGCCTGTCCGACGGCGGTTTGGGACTTGTCGATTTTTCAGCCAAATGTGCGGCTCTCCTTTGGAAGAGAATTACCGCTGTTATGCAGAAGGCACCTTGCAGTCCCACCGCGGTTGTTTTTAATCGTTATCGTCCTCATTCTGAAGTGGCACCTGTTTCTGTGTCGCACATCCCGTTTTATCTTTCTTACGTGCGCCGCTACTATTTCGATAATAGTTACCTGACACTTCGTGACATCTCCGCCCACACGGTTAGCGCTGTCTGCGATGCTATACGCGGACCTCCTATTCGTTGCAAGTGGGAGTATCGATTGCCACGCTGCAACTGGGTGGCAGTGTGGCAAAACCTCGCCAACAAAGTCCTCCCGGCTTCCGTACACGCTGCATGGTACAAGGTGGTGCATCGCACCATCCCTACCAACTCCAAACTTCATTCCATCAACCTTATCCCATCTGGAGTGTGTGACGTGTGTACTGTCGACGATACTCTTGAACACCGCTTTGCGTGTGACCGCTTCCGCCGTGTTTGGGACGTCGCCAGGGATATGATTCGTCTGATTCAGCGGGTGGACGCTCGAACCGTTACTGTGGATGATGTATTAATTCCGCAGTGTGTCGTCTACCCCACCACCAAGCGAAATGCCACGGTGTGGATCTTTGGCCATACAGTTTTTGCCATTTTCTCTTTAAAGTTGTGTACCGATTTGGACTTCCTTACCTATTTATGGACCCAACATTCTCAGATTCAGACATCGCCACATTATCGGCAAAATTTTGCAAATTTTTTGCAGGTCGCACTGGCGCATGCTTTTGCGCGTATGTCGGTACCTGCGTAACATGGATGTTATTGTCTCGTATTTTCAAATTGCCCTTGTTCGACACAATATGAATAAATGCGACTTTCTCTATGTTTTCTGGAACGAAAATTGCCGAAACTTGACTATCGAACGACATCAGAAGTCTTTTCAGTTTTTCTGGACGTTATTGCCAAACTTCTTGTTTGGCATGAGTGTCGGTATTATTAGTTCCTTTTTTTTTTTTTTTTTTTTTTTTTTTTTTTTTTTTTTTTTTTTTTCCCGTATGTGGCGTGACGAGATTCTTTACTGATGTTTCAGTTCTAGTTTCTAGTGGTGACTGTTTGCGTTCTTTTTTTTTTTTTTTTTTTTTTTTTTTTTTTTTTTTTTTTTTTTTACTGTCGAGCGCTCCCATTTCTCGTCACGTGTCTGCGCTCGGCACTTTTGGAACCTTTCGTCGGTGTGGGATTTCACACCGGGATTACCGGCGCTTTAAAATAGCGTTTTGTTTCATGTTGTTTTTACTATACCTAGGCTGTTGCGATTTCTCTTTTTTTTCATACATGAAATATTGTTTTGTTTTACGGTCGATACGAGTGATGACGGGTGTGGGGGCGACACTGTGGCCAGGCCTCAGACTAATTGACCCCTGCCCTCATTGCCGCCGCCTGCCAGCCACGCTCGATGCCCGACCGACAATGACTTTCCTTTTCCGGTGGATGCGTCGTCCTGGTTGCGTACAAATGAAAAAAAAAATAAAAAAAAAAGGTGCTGTTGGCTCCCTCTCTTCTTTTAAATTTTATGTCACTACACCTGCCAGCCCTCTTTTCATGAAAAACTCTCAGGTGCGACAAAGATGCTTCCACAAGCATTTTAAACTACTGTATTAAACGTAAGATGCGAAATTACAGTAATGAACTCAGTTTGAACAAGAATGCGCGGAGGAAGAGTGCTAGGATCTCGTTGAAAATAACGAAACACTGCGAATCGACAGATGTGCTCTGAAACGCGTCAGAGAGTACTGTTTTGTAGGAGCGCTAAATTCCAAAAACTAACTACATTAAAGAAAGACCTGTTCCCGTCCGACCACCGAAGAAAAGCAACAACGTCAGTATTCGGATCGGCGACCGCCTGGGAACTCTGGCTGTCTTCATTTCTTGCTTTCTTGTCACTACTCCTGCCAGCCCTTTTTTCATGCTACCTTTCTCATGTGACAAAGATGCTTCCATACTGATTTTAAACTATCGTAAGATACGATATTAAGGAACTCAGTTTGAAAAGAGTGCGCCAAGTAAGACTTCCAAAGAGTCTCTGGAATAATAAAACAGTATGAAGTGACAGAAAAGTTGTGAAAAACGTCAGGGCATATTGTTTTGTAGCAGTGCACAAGGGCAAATTTGTAAACAAAAATTTACCTTTCGTCGCTACAAGAGATGTATACTTTGCCGAAAAGCCTGTGTCTTGTGTGCATGTTTTCGCACCTTTCCACGGCACAGCGCAGCACAGAGCGGCACTGGTAGCTCCGAACGCCCGCACACGGCGCCTCGGGCTCGCCGGTTCGGGCCGCGCCCATCTCGCAGATGCTTCTCGTACTTGTGCTGTCATATGGACCGCGACCCGAGCGGCAGCGAGCGGCAGTCGAGCAAAGTCGGGACAAGTCGGGACGGAAGGGGACAGCCGAGAATGAACCGTGCAAATTACGCAAATATCTGGAAGCGCGACGAGTGTCAGGCAGGTGAGAACGCTTCCCTCTGTCTTCATTTCTTGCTATCTTGTCACTACCCCTGCCAGCCCTTTTTTCATGCTACCTTTCTCATGTGACAAAGATGCTTCCATACTGATTTTAAACTATCGTAAGATACGATATTAAGGAACTCAGTTTGAAAAGAGTGCGCCAAGGAAGACTTCCAAAGAGTCTCTGGAAATAACAAAACAGTATGAAGTGACAGAAATGTTGTGAAATACGTCAGGGCATATTGTTTTGTAGCAGTGCACAACGGCAAATTTGTAAACAAAAATTTACCTTCCATCGCTACAAGAGATGGATACTTTGTCGAACAAACGAATGACAGGCGGTGCAACGAGCAGCTGTGTTGTGCGTCTGACCCACGTGGCGGCGCGCCGCACTGCGCGTCGCCTTCGAGGTGGAAGGACGTGCTTTGCGTCAAATGTGCCACCGAAGACGGCGATTGCGTGTGTTGGGAGGAGAGGCGAAGCCTTCTTCTGCCGTGCGGCTACTGTATAAGGACGCCAACGGCCATACCATGTTGAATACACCGGTTCTCGTCCGATCACCGAAGTTAAGCAACATCGGGCCCGGTTAGTACTTGGCTGTCTGCCCGCCTGGCAACACCTCGGTGCCGAGCGAGCAGTACTTCCTTGTGCGACTTGGCCGGCGGCGCCTCGCGTGTCGTCTGTCTCCTGCCTCGCGGCTACATTTCATCAAGTCCGTAAGTTATGGCTATGTTGTATGATAATAGTGAAGAACGACAAAATAATGTGCAATGCGAATTCGATAGTTCCGTCGGAAAACCGTCAGCTTTCGAAATTCACCGTTGGATACTTGAGGAATTGTGTTTGTCGACCGATGACGTTCTCGGAGTTCAATTTGATACTTTTATCAATTCCGTGTTTTTGAAGTTGAAAACTCCCGAATTGTGTGATACCGTGGTAAATGTTAATGATGGTATCCGTAAATTTCGACATCTAGACGGTCGCATTAGTAACGTGACTATTTCTCATGGTGGGTTTGGCCTTCGAAATGTTCGTGTGTTCAACTTGCCTTTTGAAATCCGGAATGACACAATATCTCGTCATTTGCGGCCGTACGGGACCGTGCTATCTGTTTTTAAAGAGAAGTGGTCTTCCGCCTATGTTTTTCAGGTCGAAAACGGCGTGAGGAGTGTAAAGATGATAGTACGACAACATATTCCGTCCTTCTTGTTAGTTAACGGTCATCGTGCTTTTATAACCTATAGTGGTCAACCTCAGACGTGTTCCTTTTGCGGTGCTGTTGGTCATTACCGACAAAACTGTCCTAAACGCAGGCAGCCTGTTCAGTTGCCACGTGAGGACGTTTTAAGTGGGCCTAGCTTTGCTTCTGTTGCTGCAACGAGTTTAGGTTCCGCCCCCCCCCCGCACGTGTGCAACTCGCGGCCGCCCCCCCTGTATCGGCCACCGCTGACGTTATGGACACGTCTGTTCCTGATAGTGACTCTGTTTCTGTTTCTGAACCTCCTGTTGAGCCTTCTTTGCTCGCGGCTGCGACAACTGAATCTGTTTTTGAAAAACCGGTAGTGGACGAAGTCTCACCGCAATCCGTGCCGATGTCGGCAGAAATTGTTCCGCATACTGTCCCGGTTACGGAACCCGACATATCGGCGGTTGCTCCTACTACCGTCCCCGACAGTCTTTCTGCTGCCAGTGCTGTTGTAGAACGTGAAGCTTTTACTGCACCGAAACCGCGTAGGGACCGGAATGTCGCTCGAGCTTCTGGCACCCCACGTTTACGTAGTGCCAGTAGCTCTGCTTCGTTTAATACGCGTGGTTTTTCGGACAAAAATCGGAGTCCGTCTCCGGTGGCGCGTTCTCCTGCCCCCCCTCAGGTTCGGTCGGTCGGGCAACCGACCTCCCGACAACCGGCCACGCGCGACGGCGTAGACCTCTGCCACCGCCCGTCTCAGGGGGGAGGCAGCAGGCGCCACGCGAAAAAGCAGACCTCTTCCCGCACTCAGCCGGAGGGTGATGTTGTTGCTGCAACGCAGAAACGTGACATCGCGGTGCAACATTTGAAAACCTTCCTGAGCCAACCGACTTCTGATGCCGATTCCGGCATGGCGGTGGATCCGCCTTTGTCTGTGACACCTTCCCCCTTTCCAACCAAAAGAAAGGCCGAAGATTCGCACCTTCGTCGTGCCCCCCCTTCCACCCACGATTTGGTGCCGCCTTTATCTTCGGATGTCGAGATGCCCGCCGTGGAGCATTCAGTCACAGAAGGTGCCGTCACAGTTTCTGGGACTCCACCGCTCCCGCCCCCCCTTCCTAGTCAGTCACAGGATTGGTCGGCGGATGTGGAGGCCGGTGGTAACCATTAGTGTGACTCATTGTATGTCCTCCCCCTCCTAGCAAGTTTGTATGGTTTATCTTGTTTTAAGCAAATTTCATGTTTTTCTTTTATTTTCTTGTTTTTTAACTGTGTTATTACGTGTATATGGTTAACGACTGTAGCCAGTGGAACATCTTAACAGTTAATCTTAATAAGTTGCGAAATCCGCAGAAGGCTATGATTTTAAAAAATTTCTTGTATGATAATAACTGTCACGTCGCTTTTTTACAGGAGGTGACTTGTGAAGCGCTTTTGTTTTTGCATGATTTTACTGATTTTACTGTGATTGATAATATTGCCCCTGATAACGATACGGGCACTGCAATTTTAGTGCGTTCTGGCTTACCAATATCTAACGTTGACATTTTACCGAACGGTCGCGCTGTTGCTTGTACCATTTTTGGAATTGTGTTTGTCAATGTGTACGCTCCGTCAGGAAATGTTAAACCGGCCAGGGCTGAATTTTATGGTAGAGATTTGTGTCAGCTTCTATCCAGGAATGTCGATACTTTAATCGTTGGGGGTGATTTTTATTGTGTTTTAGACGACAGCGATCAAGAGCCGCGTCCAAACAAATGTCACGAGCTGGGTACTTTAGTCACTAGTTTTCAGCTGCTCGACACGTGGCGTGTTTTACACCCGGATTTCACCTACTTCACCTATTTTTACGGTACCGGGCGTAGCCGCCTCGATCGGATTTATGTGTCTAGGCAGCTGTCTGCCCGTATTTGTAGTGCTGACGTGACTCCTGTCGTATTTTCTGACCACTCCAGTTACTCCTGTCGTCTTTTATTGCCTCGTTTGTGTGTTCCTCGCCGTACCAATTTGTGGAAGTTCAATTGCAGTTTACTCAATGACGACCATTTTGTGACTTGTTTTAACCGTTTATGGCAACGGTTGTTGCGGACTCGAGGCGGTCATAGTAGCACCATTGAGTGGTGGGTTGCGATAGTTAAACCGGCGATTAGGAAATTTTTAATTGATTACAGCCGTGAGGCGGCACGCTGGCGTCGGGCAACGACTCGCTTCCGCCAGGCTTGTTTACGGGACTTAGCGTTGCGGGTGACGTCACAGCCCGAGTTGTTGCCTACTCTGAAGCAATTTCAAGCAAAGCTTTTACTTGACATGCGTGCCGTTAGTGATGGGGTGACCGTCCGAAGTCAGCCTGCGGGACTTGTTACTGGGGAACCTCTGTCCATTTACCATTTACACAGGGAACGCAAACGCCGTGAACGTTTGAAGATTAATGTTTGGCGGCTGCGAAACGGCGATCGCACTTCTGTACAGTCGGAAATTGAAACAGATATTTTTGAACATTTCGCTTCACTTTTCCGTGCTGTTGATGTGGATTCCGACGCGTTGCGAGATTTTTTGCAGACTGTACCCCATGTTTTAACTCGCCCTGACAGGAATCATTTAACTGCCGCCTTTACGTCTGATGAAGTTCTCGATGCCGTTCGGCGGAGTCCCAACGGGAAGTCTCCAGGTCCAGATGGGATTCCCGCGGAATTTTATTTGAAATTTTTTCATCTTTTTAGTGAGGTTTTAGTAGATTTGGTAAATGATATTCGAAATGGTGTGACTGTACCAGCTGCCTTTGTGGAGGGGGTTGTGACGCTCGTTCCCAAATCCAATGCTGTGCCAAATATCGACGCTGTCCGTCCGATTACTTTATTAAATGTTGACTACAAGATCGTCACGCGCTGCGTCGCTCAGCGACTTAAAAACATTTTGCCGGCGGTACTTAGTCCTCAGCAAACGTGTGCGGTGCGCGATCGGAATATCTTTGACGCTATCCTTGCTTACAGGGACTGCATTGGTTATGTAAAAAGTGCTCGGCTTCGGACTGCGGCGATTTTATTAGTTGATTTTAAGAATGCCTTTGACCGTATTAGTCATTTTTATTTGCGTCAGGTATTGGTACGCATGGGGTTTGGTTATAAATTTACCAACTTAGTGACGCATCTGTTGCAAAATGCTACGTCACGCATCTGTGTTAATGGTCGTCTTACTCCTGCTTTTCGTGTAGGTCGCTCCGTGCGGCAAGGGTGTCCGCTTTCCATGGCGCTTTTTGCCATTGCGCTGGATCCCCTCCTCCGCTATATCGGTCAGGAATGTCGCGGCATTCAGATGGGGACTACCAGATTGGTTTGTAAAGCATACGCTGATGACCTTGGCGTATTTATTGAGCATTTAGACGATGTTGACAGGTTGCAAGTCGTTCTGCACAACTTTGAACAAGCTACGGGGGCGATTGTCAATACACAGAAAACTGTTCTTTTACCGCTCACCGCCCGCGCACGTACCCTTCGTAGGGACTGGTTCTGTGTACAGCAGCAGCATAAAGTTCTTGGAGTCCTTTTATCCTCGAATCCACAGCAGATGGAAGCATTAAATTGGCGGCCTACGCTGCATCGGATTCGTGCTGTTGTCAAGATCCATGCGGTCCGAAATTTGGCCCTTCGGGAAAAGGTGCAGTTAATAAATAATAACTTCTTGGCAAGGGCGTGGTACCTTGCGCAGGTTCTCCCGGTACCCAAGCAATTGGGGCGCGCCATCACACAGGCGATTTACTGGTTTTTATGGAGGGGGGAGATTTTTAAGGTGTCACATGCTGTCTGTACCTTGGGCCTGTCCGACGGCGGTTTGGGACTTGTCGATTTTTCAGCCAAATGTGCGGCTCTCCTTTGGAAGAGAATTACCGCTGTTATGCAGAAGGCACCTTGCAGTCCCACCGCGGTTGTTTTTAATCGTTATCGTCCTCATTCTGAAGTGGCACCTGTTTCTGTGTCGCACATCCCGTTTTATCTTTCTTACGTGCGCCGCTACTATTTCGATAATAGTTACCTGACACTTCGTGACATCTCCGCCCACACGGTTAGCGCTGTCTGCGATGCTATACGCGGACCTCCTATTCGTTGCAAGTGGGAGTATCGATTGCCACGCTGCAACTGGGTGGCAGTGTGGCAAAACCTCGCCAACAAAGTCCTCCCGGCTTCCGTACACGCTGCATGGTACAAGGTGGTGCATCGCACCATCCCTACCAACTCCAAACTTCATTCCATCAACCTTATCCCATCTGGAGTGTGTGACGTGTGTACTGTCGACGATACTCTTGAACACCGCTTTGCGTGTGACCGCTTCCGCCGTGTTTGGGACGTCGCCAGGGATATGATTCGTCTGATTCAGCGGGTGGACGCTCGAACCGTTACTGTGGATGATGTATTAATTCCGCAGTGTGTCGTCTACCCCACCACCAAGCGAAATGCCACGGTGTGGATCTTTGGCCATACAGTTTTTGCCATTTTCTCTTTAAAGTTGTGTACCGATTTGGACTTCCTTACCTATTTATGGACCCAACATTCTCAGATTCAGACATCGCCACATTATCGGCAAAATTTTGCAAATTTTTTGCAGGTCGCACTGGCGCATGCTTTTGCGCGTATGTCGGTACCTGCGTAACATGGATGTTATTGTCTCGTATTTTCAAATTGCCCTTGTTCGACACAATATGAATAAATGCGACTTTCTCTATGTTTTCTGGAACGAAAATTGCCGAAACTTGACTATCGAACGACATCAGAAGTCTTTTCAGTTTTTCTGGACGTTATTGCCAAACTTCTTGTTTGGCATGAGTGTCGGTATTATTAGTTCCTTTTTTTTTTTTTTTTTTTTTTTTTTTTTTTTTTTTTTTTTTTTCCCGTATGTGGCGTGACGAGATTCTTTACTGATGTTTCAGTTCTAGTTTCTAGTGGTGACTGTTTGCGTTCTTTTTTTTTTTTTTTTTTTTTTTTTTTTTTTTTTTTTTTTTTTACTGTCGAGCGCTCCCATTTCTCGTCACGTGTCTGCGCTCGGCACTTTTGGAACCTTTCGTCGGTGTGGGATTTCACACCGGGATTACCGGCGCTTTAAAATAGCGTTTTGTTTCATGTTGTTTTTACTATACCTAGGCTGTTGCGATTTCTCTTTTTTTTCATACATGAAATATTGTTTTGTTTTACGGTCGATACGAGTGATGACGGGTGTGGGGGCGACACTGTGGCCAGGCCTCAGACTAATTGACCCCTGCCCTCATTGCCGCCGCCTGCCAGCCACGCTCGATGCCCGACCGACAATGACTTTCCTTTTCCGGTGGATGCGTCGTCCTGGTTGCGTACAAATGAAAAAAAAAATAAAAAAAAAAGGTGCTGTTGGCTCCCTCTCTTCTTTTAAATTTTATGTCACTACACCTGCCAGCCCTCTTTTCATGAAAAACTCTCAGGTGCGACAAAGATGCTTCCACAAGCATTTTAAACTACTGTATTAAACGTAAGATGCGAAATTACAGTAATGAACTCAGTTTGAACAAGAATGCGCGGAGGAAGAGTGCTAGGATCTCGTTGAAAATAACGAAACACTGCGAATCGACAGATGTGCTCTGAAACGCGTCAGAGAGTACTGTTTTGTAGGAGCGCTAAATTCCAAAAACTAACTACATTAAAGAAAGACCTGTTCCCGTCCGACCACCGAAGAAAAGCAACAACGTCAGTATTCGGATCGGCGACCGCCTGGGAACTCTGGCTGTCTTCATTTCTTGCTTTCTTGTCACTACTCCTGCCAGCCCTTTTTTCATGCTACCTTTCTCATGTGACAAAGATGCTTCCATACTGATTTTAAACTATCGTAAGATACGATATTAAGGAACTCAGTTTGAAAAGAGTGCGCCAAGTAAGACTTCCAAAGAGTCTCTGGAATAATAAAACAGTATGAAGTGACAGAAAAGTTGTGAAAAACGTCAGGGCATATTGTTTTGTAGCAGTGCACAAGGGCAAATTTGTAAACAAAAATTTACCTTTCGTCGCTACAAGAGATGTATACTTTGCCGAAAAGCCTGTGTCTTGTGTGCATGTTTTCGCACCTTTCCACGGCACAGCGCAGCACAGAGCGGCACTGGTAGCTCCGAACGCCCGCACACGGCGCCTCGGGCTCGCCGGTTCGGGCCGCGCCCATCTCGCAGATGCTTCTCGTACTTGTGCTGTCATATGGACCGCGACCCGAGCGGCAGCGAGCGGCAGTCGAGCAAAGTCGGGACAAGTCGGGACGGAAGGGGACAGCCGAGAATGAACCGTGCAAATTACGCAAATATCTGGAAGCGCGACGAGTGTCAGGCAGGTGAGAACGCTTCCCTCTGTCTTCATTTCTTGCTATCTTGTCACTACCCCTGCCAGCCCTTTTTTCATGCTACCTTTCTCATGTGACAAAGATGCTTCCATACTGATTTTAAACTATCGTAAGATACGATATTAAGGAACTCAGTTTGAAAAGAGTGCGCCAAGGAAGACTTCCAAAGAGTCTCTGGAAATAACAAAACAGTATGAAGTGACAGAAATGTTGTGAAATACGTCAGGGCATATTGTTTTGTAGCAGTGCACAACGGCAAATTTGTAAACAAAAATTTACCTTCCATCGCTACAAGAGATGGATACTTTGTCGAACAAACGAATGACAGGCGGTGCAACGAGCAGCTGTGTTGTGCGTCTGACCCACGTGGCGGCGCGCCGCACTGCGCGTCGCCTTCGAGGTGGAAGGACGTGCTTTGCGTCAAATGTGCCACCGAAAACGGCGATTGCGTGTGTTGGGAGGAGAGGCGAAGCCTTCTTCTGCCGTGCGGCTACTGTATAAGGACGCCAACGGCCATACCATGTTGAATACACCGGTTCTCGTCCGATCACCGAAGTTAAGCAACATCGGGCCCGGTTAGTACTTGGATGGGTGACCGCCTGGGAACACCGGGTGCTGTTGGCTCCCTCTCTTCTTTTAAATTTTATGTCACTACACCTGCCAGCCCTCTTTTCATGAAAAACTCTCAGGTGCGACAAAGATGCTTCCACAAGCATTTTAAACTACTGTATTAAACGTAAGATGCGAAATTACAGTAATGAACTCAGTTTGAACAAGAATGCGCGGAGGAAGAGTGCTAGGATCTCGTTGAAAATAACGAAACACTGCGAATCGACAGATGTGCTCTTGAAACGCGTCAGAGAGTACTGTTTTGTAGGAGCGCTAAATTCCAAAAACTAACTACATTAAAGAAAGACCTGTTCCCGTCCGACCACCGAAGAAAAGCAACAACGTCAGTATTCGGATCGGCGACCGCCTGGGAACTCTGGCTGTCTTCATTTCTTGCTTTCTTGTCACTACTCCTGCCAGCCCTTTTTTCATGCTACCTTTCTCATGTGACAAAGATGCTTCCATACTGATTTTAAACTATCGTAAGATACGATATTAAGGAACTCAGTTTGAAAAGAGTGCGCCAAGTAAGACTTCCAAAGAGTCTCTGGAATAATAAAAACAGTATGAAGTGACAGAAAAGTTGTGAAAAACGTCAGGGCATATTGTTTTGTAGCAGTGCACAAGGGCAAATTTGTAAACAAAAATTTACCTTTCGTCGCTACAAGAGATGTATACTTTGCCGAAAAGCCTGTGTCTTGTGTGCATGTTTTCGCACCTTTCCACGGCACAGCGCAGCACAGAGCGGCACTGGTAGCTCCGAACGCCCGCACACGGCGCCTCGGACTCGCCGGTTCGGGCCGCGCCCATCTCGCAGATGCTTCTCGTACTTGTGCTGTCATATGGACCGCGACCCGAGCGGCAGCGAGCGGCAGTCGAGCAAAGTCGGGACAAGTCGGGACGGAAGGGGACAGCCGAGAATGAACCGTGCAAATTACGCAAATATCTGGAAGCGCGACGAGTGTCAGGCAGGTGAGAACGCTTCCCTCTGTCTTCATTTCTTGCTATCTTGTCACTACCCCTGCCAGCCCTTTTTTCATGCTACCTTTCTCATGTGACAAAGATGCTTCCATACTGATTTTAAACTATCGTAAGATACGATATTAAGGAACTCAGTTTGAAAAGAGTGCGCCAAGGAAGACTTCCAAAGAGTCTCTGGAAATAACAAAACAGTATGAAGTGACAGAAATGTTGTGAAATACGTCAGGGCATATTGTTTTATAGCAGTGCACAACGGCAAATTTGTAAACAAAAATTTACCTTCCATCGCTACAAGAGATGGATACTTTGTCGAACAAACGAATGACAGGCGGTGCAACGAGCAGCTGTGTTGTGCGTCTGACCCACGTGGCGGCGCGCCGCACTGCGCGTCGCCTTCGAGGTGGAAGGACGTGCTTTGCGTCAAATGTGCCACCGAAAACGGCGATTGCGTGTGTTGGGAGGAGAGGCGAAGCCTTCTTCTGCCGTGCGGCTACTGTATAAGGACGCCAACGGCCATACCATGTTGAATACACCGGTTCTCGTCCGATCACCGAAGTTAAGCAACATTGGGCCCGGTTAGTACTTGGATGGGTGACCGCCTGGGAACACCGGGTGCTGTTGGCTCCCTCTCTTCTTTTAAATTTTATGTCACTACACCTGCCAGCCCTCTTTTCATGAAAAACTCTCAGGTGCGACAAAGATGCTTCCACAAGCATTTTAAACTACTGTATTAAACGTAAGATGCGAAATTACAGTAATGAACTCAGTTTGAACAAGAATGCGCGGAGGAAGAGTGCTAGGATCTCGTTGAAAATAACGAAACACTGCGAATCGACAGATGTGCTCTTGAAACGCGTCAGAGAGTACTGTTTTGTAGGAGCGCTAAATTCCAAAAACTAACTACATTAAAGAAAGACCTGTTCCCGTCCGACCACCGAAGAAAAGCAACAACGTCAGTATTCGGATCGGCGACCGCCTGGGAACTCTGGCTGTCTTCATTTCTTGCTTTCTTGTCACTACTCCTGCCAGCCCTTTTTTCATGCTACCTTTCTCATGTGACAAAGATGCTTCCATACTGATTTTAAACTATCGTAAGATACGATATTAAGGAACTCAGTTTGAAAAGAGTGCGCCAAGTAAGACTTCCAAAGAGTCTCTGGAATAATAAAAACAGTATGAAGTGACAGAAAAGTTGTGAAAAACGTCAGGGCATATTGTTTTGTAGCAGTGCACAAGGGCAAATTTGTAAACAAAAATTTACCTTTCGTCGCTACAAGAGATGTATACTTTGCCGAAAAGCCTGTGTCTTGTGTGCATGTTTTCGCACCTTTCCACGGCACAGCGCAGCACAGAGCGGCACTGGTAGCTCCGAACGCCCGCACACGGCGCCTCGGACTCGCCGGTTCGGGCCGCGCCCATCTCGCAGATGCTTCTCGTACTTGTGCTGTCATATGGACCGCGACCCGAGCGGCAGCGAGCGGCAGTCGAGCAAAGTCGGGACAAGTCGGGACGGAAGGGGACAGCCGAGAATGAACCGTGCAAATTACGCAAATATCTGGAAGCGCGACGAGTGTCAGGCAGGTGAGAACGCTTCCCTCTGTCTTCATTTCTTGCTATCTTGTCACTACCCCTGCCAGCCCTTTTTTCATGCTACCTTTCTCATGTGACAAAGATGCTTCCATACTGATTTTAAACTATCGTAAGATACGATATTAAGGAACTCAGTTTGAAAAGAGTGCGCCAAGGAAGACTTCCAAAGAGTCTCTGGAAATAACAAAACAGTATGAAGTGACAGAAATGTTGTGAAATACGTCAGGGCATATTGTTTTATAGCAGTGCACAACGGCAAATTTGTAAACAAAAATTTACCTTCCATCGCTACAAGAGATGGATACTTTGTCGAACAAACGAATGACAGACGGTGCAACGAGCAGCTGTGTTGTGCGTCTGACCCACGTGGCGGCGCGCCGCACTGCGCGTCGCCTTCGAGGTGGAAGGACGTGCTTTGCGTCAAATGTGCCACCGAAAACGGCGATTGCGTGTGTTGGGAGGAGAGGCGAAGCCTTCTTCTGCCGTGCGGCTACTGTATAAGGACGCCAACGGCCATACCATGTTGAATACACCGGTTCTCGTCCGATCACCGAAGTTAAGCAACATTGGGCACGGTTAGTACTTGGATGGGTGACCGCCTGGGAACACCGGGTGCTGTTGGCTCCCTCTCTTCTTTTAAATTTTATGTCACTACACCTGCCAGCCCTCTTTTCATGAAAAACTCTCAGGTGCGACAAAGATGCTTCCACAAGCATTTTAAACTACTGTATTAAACGTAAGATGCGAAATTACAGTAATGAACTCAGTTTGAACAAGAATGCGCGGAGGAAGAGTGCTAGGATCTCGTTGAAAATAACGAAACACTGCGAATCGACAGATGTGCTCTTGAAACGCGTCAGAGAGTACTGTTTTGTAGGAGCGCTAAATTCCAAAAACTAACTACATTAAAGAAAGACCTGTTCCCGTCCGACCACCGAAGAAAAGCAACAACGTCAGTATTCGGATCGGCGACCGCCTGGGAACTCTGGCTGTCTTCATTTCTTGCTTTCTTGTCACTACTCCTGCCAGCCCTTTTTTCATGCTACCTTTCTCATGTGACAAAGATGCTTCCATACTGATTTTAAACTATCGTAAGATACGATATTAAGGAACTCAGTTTGAAAAGAGTGCGCCAAGTAAGACTTCCAAAGAGTCTCTGGAATAATAAAAACAGTATGAAGTGACAGAAAAGTTGTGAAAAACGTCAGGGCATATTGTTTTGTAGCAGTGCACAAGGGCAAATTTGTAAACAAAAATTTACCTTTCGTCGCTACAAGAGATGTATACTTTGCCGAAAAGCCTGTGTCTTGTGTGCATGTTTTCGCACCTTTCCACGGCACAGCGCAGCACAGAGCGGCACTGGTAGCTCCGAACGCCCGCACACGGCGCCTCGGACTCGCCGGTTCGGGCCGCGCCCATCTCGCATATGCTTCTCGTACTTGTGCTGTCATATGGACCGCGACCCGAGCGGCAGCGAGCGGCAGTCGAGCAAAGTCGGGACAAGTCGGGACGGAAGGGGACAGCCGAGAATGAACCGTGCAAATTACGCAAATATCTGGAAGCGCGACGAGTGTCAGGCAGGTGAGAACGCTTCCCTCTGTCTTCATTTCTTGCTATCTTGTCACTACCCCTGCCAGCCCTTTTTTCATGCTACCTTTCTCATGTGACAAAGATGCTTCCATACTGATTTTAAACTATCGTAAGATACGATATTAAGGAACTCAGTTTGAAAAGAGTGCGCCAAGGAAGACTTCCAAAGAGTCTCTGGAAATAACAAAACAGTATGAAGTGACAGAAATGTTGTGAAATACGTCAGGGCATATTGTTTTATAGCAGTGCACAACGGCAAATTTGTAAACAAAAATTTACCTTCCATCGCTACAAGAGATGGATACTTTGTCGAACAAACGAATGACAGGCGGTGCAACGAGCAGCTGTGTTGTGCGTCTGACCCACGTGGCGGCGCGCCGCACTGCGCGTCGCCTTCGAGGTGGAAGGACGTGCTTTGCGTCAAATGTGCCACCGAAAACGGCGATTGCGTGTGTTGGGAGGAGAGGCGAAGCCTTCTTCTGCCGTGCGGCTACTGTATAAGGACGCCAACGGCCATACCATGTTGAATACACCGGTTCTCGTCCGATCACCGAAGTTAAGCAACATTGGGCCCGGTTAGTACTTGGATGGGTGACCGCCTGGGAACACCGGGTGCTGTTGGCTCCCTCTCTTCTTTTAAATTTTATGTCACTACACCTGCCAGCCCTCTTTTCATGAAAAACTCTCAGGTGCGACAAAGATGCTTCCACAAGCATTTTAAACTACTGTATTAAACGTAAGATGCGAAATTACAGTAATGAACTCAGTTTGAACAAGAATGCGCGGAGGAAGAGTGCTAGGATCTCGTTGAAAATAACGAAACACTGCGAATCGACAGATGTGCTCTTGAAACGCGTCAGAGAGTACTGTTTTGTAGGAGCGCTAAATTCCAAAAACTAACTACATTAAAGAAAGACCTGTTCCCGTCCGACCACCGAAGAAAAGCAACAACGTCAGTATTCGGATCGGCGACCGCCTGGGAACTCTGGCTGTCTTCATTTCTTGCTTTCTTGTCACTACTCCTGCCAGCCCTTTTTTCATGCTACCTTTCTCATGTGACAAAGATGCTTCCATACTGATTTTAAACTATCGTAAGATACGATATTAAGGAACTCAGTTTGAAAAGAGTGCGCCAAGTAAGACTTCCAAAGAGTCTCTGGAATAATAAAAACAGTATGAAGTGACAGAAAAGTTGTGAAAAACGTCAGGGCATATTGTTTTGTAGCAGTGCACAAGGGCAAATTTGTAAACAAAAATTTACCTTTCGTCGCTACAAGAGATGTATACTTTGCCGAAAAGCCTGTGTCTTGTGTGCATGTTTTCGCACCTTTCCACGGCACAGCGCAGCACAGAGCGGCACTGGTAGCTCCGAACGCCCGCACACGGCGCCTCGGACTCGCCGGTTCGGGCCGCGCCCATCTCGCAGATGCTTCTCGTACTTGTGCTGTCATATGGACCGCGACCCGAGCGGCAGCGAGCGGCAGTCGAGCAAAGTCGGGACAAGTCGGGACGGAAGGGGACAGCCGAGAATGAACCGTGCAAATTACGCAAATATCTGGAAGCGCGACGAGTGTCAGGCAGGTGAGAACGCTTCCCTCTGTCTTCATTTCTTGCTATCTTGTCACTACCCCTGCCAGCCCTTTTTTCATGCTACCTTTCTCATGTGACAAAGATGCTTCCATACTGATTTTAAACTATCGTAAGATACGATATTAAGGAACTCAGTTTGAAAAGAGTGCGCCAAGGAAGACTTCCAAAGAGTCTCTGGAAATAACAAAACAGTATGAAGTGACAGAAATGTTGTGAAATACGTCAGGGCATATTGTTTTGTAGCAGTGCACAACGGCAAATTTGTAAACAAAAATTTACCTTCCATCGCTACAAGAGATGGATACTTTGTCGAACAAACGAATGACAGGCGGTGCAACGAGCAGCTGTGTTGTGCGTCTGACCCACGTGGCGGCGCGCCGCACTGCGCGTCGCCTTCGAGGTGGAAGGACGTGCTTTGCGTCAAATGTGCCACCGAAAACGGCGATTGCGTGTGTTGGGAGGAGAGGCGAAGCCTTCTTCTGCCGTGCGGCTACTGTATAAGGACGCCAACGGCCATACCATGTTGAATACACCGGTTCTCGTCCGATCACCGAAGTTAAGCAACATCGGGCCCGGTTAGTACTTGGCTGTCTGCCCGCCTGGCAACACCTCGGTGCCGAGCGAGCAGTACTTCCTTGTGCGACTTGGCCGGCGGCGCCTCGCGTGTCGTCTGTCTCCTGCCTCGCGGCTACATTTCATCAAGTCCGTAAGTTATGGCAATGTTGTATGATAATAGTGAAGAACGACAAAATAATGTGCAATGCGAATTCGATAGTTCCGTCGGAAAACCGTCAGCTTTCGAAATTCACCGTTGGATACTTGAGGAATTGTGTTTGTCGACCGATGACGTTCTCGGAGTTCAATTTGATACTTTTATCAATTCCGTGTTTTTGAAGTTGAAAACTCCCGAATTGTGTGATACCGTGGTAAATGTTAATGATGGTATCCGTAAATTTCGACATCTAGACGGTCGCATTAGTAACGTGACTATTTCTCATGGTGGGTTTGGCCTTCGAAATGTTCGTGTGTTCAACTTGCCTTTTGAAATCCGGAATGACACAATATCTCGTCATTTGCGGCCGTACGGGACCGTGCTATCTGTTTTTAAAGAGAAGTGGTCTTCCGCCTATGTTTTTCAGGTCGAAAACGGCGTGAGGAGTGTAAAGATGATAGTACGACAACATATTCCGTCCTTCTTGTTAGTTAACGGTCATCGTGCTTTTATAACCTATAGTGGTCAACCTCAGACGTGTTCCTTTTGCGGTGCTGTTGGTCATTACCGACAAAACTGTCCTAAACGCAGGCAGCCTGTTCAGTTGCCACGTGAGGACGTTTTAAGTGGGCCTAGCTTTGCTTCTGTTGCTGCAACGAGTTTAGGATCCGCCCCCCCCGCACGCGTGCAACTCGCGGCCGCCCCCCCTGTATCGGCCGCCGCTGACGTCATGGACACGTCTGTTCCTGATAGTGACTCTGTTTCTGTTTCTGTTTCTGAACCTCCTGTTGAGCCTTCTTTGCTCGCGGCTGCGACAACTGAATCTGTTTTTGAAAAACCGGTAGTGGACGGAGTCTCACCGCAACCCGTGCCGATGTCGGCAGAAATTGTTCCGCATACTGTCCCTGTTACGGAACCCGACATATCGGCGGTTGCTCCTACTACCGTCCCCGACAGTCTTTCTGCTGCCAGTGCTGTTGTAGAACGTGAAGCTTTTACTGCACCGAAACCGCGTAGGGACCGGAATGTCGCTCGAGCTTCTGGCACCCCACGTTTACGTAGTGCCAGTAGCTCTGCTTCGTTTAATACGCGTGGTTTTTCGGACAAAAATCGGAGTCCGTCTCCGGTGGCGCGTGCTCCTGCCCCCCCTCAGGTTCGGTCGGTCGGGCAACCGACCTCCCGACAACCGGCCGCGCGCGACGGCGTAGACCTCGGCCACCGCCCGTCTCAGGGGGGAGGCAGCAGGCGCCACGCGAAAAAGCAGACCTCTTCCCGCACTCAGCCGGAGGGTGATGTTGTTGCTGCAACGCAGAAACGTGACATCGCGGTGCAACATTTGAAAACCTTCCTGAGCCAACCGACTTCTGATGCCGATTCCGGCATGGCGGTGGATCCGCCTTTGTCTGTGACACCTTCCCCCTTTCCAACCAAAAGAAAGGCCGAAGATTCGCACCTTCGTCGTGCCCCCCCTTCCACCCACGATTTGGTGCCGCCTTTATCTTCGGATGTCGAGATGCCCGCCGTGGAGCATTCCGCCACAGAAGGTGCCATCACAGTTTCTGGGACTCCACCGCCTCCGCCCCCCCTTCCTAGTCAGTCACAGGATTGGTCGGCGGACGTGGAGGCCGGTCGTAACCATTAGTGTGACTCATTGTATGTCCTCCCCCTCCTAGCAAGTTTGTATGTTTTATCTTGTTTTAAGCAAATTTCATGTTTTTCTTTTATTTTCTTGTTTTTTAACTGTGTTATTACGTGTATATGGTTAACGACTGTAGCCAGTGGAACATCTTAACAGTTAATCTTAATAAGTTGCGAAATCCGCAGAAGACTATGATTTTAAAAAATTTCTTGTATGATAATAACTGTCACGTCGCTTTTTTACAGGAGGTGACTTGTGAAGCGCTTTTGTTTTTGCATGATTTTACTGATTTTACTGTGATTGATAATATTGCCCCTGATAACGATACGGGCACTGCAATTTTAGTGCGTTCTGGCTTACCAATATCTAACGTTGACATTTTACCGAACGGTCGCGCTGTTGCTTGTACCATTTTTGGAATTGTGTTTGTAAATGTGTACGCTCCGTCAGGAAATGTTAAACCGGCCAGGGCTGAATTTTATGGTAGAGATTTGTGTCAGCTTCTATCCAGGAATGTCGATACTTTAATCGTTGGGGGTGATTTTAATTGTGTTTTAGACGACAGCGATCAAGAGCCGCGTCCAAACAAATGTCACGAGCTGGGTACTTTAGTCACTAGTTTTCAGCTGCTCGACACGTGGCGTGTTTTACACCCGGATTTCACCTACTTCACCTATTTTTACGGTACCGGGCGTAGCCGCCTCGATCGGATTTATGTGTCTAGGCAGCTGTCTGCCCGTATTTGTAGTGCTGACGTGACTCCTGTCGTATTTTCTGACCACTCCAGTTACTCCTGTCGTCTTTTATTGCCTCGTTTGTGTGTTCCTCGCCGTACCAATTTGTGGAAGTTCAATTGCAGTTTACTCAATGACGACCATTTTGTGACTTGTTTTAACCGTATATGGCAACGGTTGTTGCGGACTCGAGGCGGTCATAGTAGCACCATTGAGTGGTGGGTTGCGATAGTTAAACCGGCGATTAGGAAATTTTTAATTGATTACAGCCGTGAGGCGGCACGCTGGCGTCGGGCAACGGCTCGCTTCCGCCAGGCTTGTTTACGGGACTTAGCGTTGCGGGTGACGTCACAGCCCGAGTTGTTGCCTACTCTGAAGCAATTTCAAGCAAAGCTTTTACTTGACATGCGTGCCGTTAGTGATGGGGTGACCGTCCGAAGTCAGCCTGCGGGACTTGTTACTGGGGAACCTCTGTCCATTTACCATTTACACAGGGAACGCAAACGCCGTGAACGTTTGAAGATTAATGTTTGGCGGCTGCGAAATGGCGATCGAACTTCTGTACAGTCGGAAATTGAAACAGATATTTTTGAACATTTCGCTTCACTTTTCCGTGCTGTTGATGTGGATTCCGACGCGTTGCGAGATTTTTTGCAGACTGTACCCCATGTTTTAACTCGCCCGGACAGGAATCATTTAACTGACGCCTTTACGTCTGATGAAGTTCTCGATGCCGTTCGGCGGAGTCCCAACGGGAAGTCTCCAGGCCCAGATGGGATTCCTGCGGAATTTTATTTGAAATTTTTTCATCTTTTTAGTGAGATTTTAGTAGATTTGGTAAATGATATTCGAAATGGTGTGACTGTACCAGCTGCCTTTGTGGAGGGGGTTGTGACGCTCGTTCCCAAATCCAATGCTGTGCCAAATATCGACGCTGTCCGTCCGATTACTTTATTAAATGTTGACTACAAGATCGTCACGCGCTGCGTCGCTCAGCGACTTAAAAACATTTTGCCGGCGGTACTTAGTCCTCAGCAAACGTGTGCGGTGCGCGATCGGAATATCTTTGACGCTATCCTTGCTTACAGGGACTGCATTGGTTATGTAAAAAGTGCTCGGCTTCGGACTGCGGCGATTTTATTAGTTGATTTTAAGAATGCCTTTGACCGTATTAGTCATTTTTATTTGCGTCAGGTTTTGGTACGCATGGGGTTTGGTTATAAATTTACCAAATTAGTGACGCATCTGTTGCAAAATGCTACGTCACGCATCTGTGTTAATGGTCGTCTTACTCCTGCTTTTCGTGTAGGTCGCTCCGTGCGGCAAGGGTGTCCGCTTTCCATGGCGCTTTTTGCCATTGCGCTGGATCCCCTCCTCCGCTATATCGGTCAGGAATGTCGCGGCATTCAGATGGGGACTACCAGATTGGTTTGTAAAGCATACGCTGATGACCTTGGCGTATTTATTGAGCATTTAGACGATGTTGACGGGTTGCAAGTCGTTCTGCACAACTTTGAACAAGCTACGGGGGCGATTGTCAATACACAGAAAACTGTTCTTTTACCGCTCACCGCCCGCGCACGTACCCTTCGTAGGGACTGGTTCTGTGTACAGCAGCAGCATAAAGTTCTTGGAGTCCTTTTATCCTCGAATCCACAGCAGATGGAAGCATTAAATTGGCGGCCTACGCTGCATCGGATTCGTGCTGTTGTCAAGATCCATGCGGTCCGAAATTTGGCCCTTCGGGAAAAGGTGCATTTAATTAATAATAACTTCTTGGCAAGGGCGTGGTACCTTGCGCAGGTTCTCCCGGTACCCAAGCAATTGGGGCGCGCCATCACACAGGCGATTTACTGGTTTTTATGGAGGGGGGAGATTTTTAAGGTGTCACATGCTGTCTGTACCTTGGGCCTGTCCGACGGCGGTTTGGGACTTGTCGATTTTTCAGCCAAATGTGCGGCTCTCCTTTGGAAGAGAATTACCGCTGTTATGCAGAAGGCACCTTGCAGTCCCACCGCGGTTGTTTTTAATCGTTATCGTCCTCATTCTGAAGTGGCACCTGTTTCTGTGTCGCACATCCCGTTTTATCTTTCTTACGTGCGCCGCTACTATTTCGATAATAGTTACCTGATACTTCGTGACATCTCCGCCCACACGGTTAGCGCTGTCTGCGATGCTATACGCGGACCTCCTATTCGTTGCAAGTGGGAGTATCGATTGCCACGCTGCAACTGGGTGGCAGTGTGGCAAAACCTCGCCAACAAAGTCCTCCCGGCTTCCGTACACGCTGCATGGTACAAGGTGGTGCATCGCACCATCCCCACCAACTCCAAACTTCATTCCATCAACCTTATCCCATCTGGAGTGTGTGACGTGTGTACTGTCGACGATACTCTTGAACACCGCTTTGCGTGTGACCGCTTCCGCCGTGTTTGGGACGTCGCCAGGGATATGATTCGCCTGATTCAGCGGGTGGACGCTCGAACCGTTACTGTGGATGATGTATTAATTCCGCAGTGTGTCGTCTACCCCACCACCAAGCGAAATGCCACGGTGTGGATCTTTGGCCATACAGTTTTTGCTATTTTCTCTTTAAAGTTGTGTACCGATTTGGACTTCCTTACCTTTTTATGGACCCAACATTCTCAGATTCAGACATCGCCACATTATCGGCAAAATTTTGCAAATTTTTTGCAGGTCGCACTGGCGCATGCTTTTGCGCGTATGTCGGTACCTGCATAACATGGATGTTATTGTCTCGTATTTTCAAATTGCCTTAAGCGACACAATATGAATAAATGCGACTTTCTCTATGTTTTCTGGAACGAAAATTGCCGAAAATTGACTATCGAACGACATCAGAAGTCTTTTCAGTTTTTTCTGGACGTTATTGCCAAACTTCTTGTTTGGCATGAGTGTCGGTATTATTAGTTTCCTTTTTCTTTTTTCTTTTTTTTTTTTCCCCGTATGTGGCGTGACGAGATTCTTTACTGATGTTTCAGTTCTAGTTTCTAGTGGTGACTGTTTGCGTTATTTTTTTTTCCTTTTTTCTTTTTTCATTTCTTTTATTGTCGAGCGCTCCCACTTCTCGTCACGTGTCTGCGCTCGGCAGTTTTGGAACCTTTAGTCGGTGTGGGATTTCACACCGGGATTACCGGCGCTTTAAAATAGCGTTTTGTTTCATGTTGTTTTTACTATACCTAGGCTGTTGCGATTTCTCTTTTTTTCATACATGAAATATTGTTTTGTTTTACGGTCGATATGAGTGATGACGAGTGTGGGGGCGACACTGTGGCCAGGCCTCAGACTAATTGACCCCTGCCCTCATTGCCGCCGCCTGCCAGCCACGCTCGATGCTCGACCGACAATGACTTTCCTTTTCCGGTGGATGCGTCGTCCTGGTAAAATAAAAAAAATAAAAAAAAAGGTGCTGTTGGCTCCCTGTCTTCTTTTAAATTTTATGTCACTACACCTGCCAGCCCTCTTTTCATACAAACTCTCAGGTGCGACAAAGATGCTTCCACAAGCATTTTAAACTACTGTATTAAACGTAAGATGCGAAATTACAGTAATGAACTCAGTTTGTACAAGAATGCGCGGAGGAAGAGTGCTAGGAACTCGTTGAAAATAACGAAACAAAAAAAAAAGGTGCTGTTGGCTCCCTCTCTTCTTTTAAATTTTATGTCACTACACCTGCCAGCCCTCTTTTCATGAAAAACTCTCAGGTGCGACAAAGATGCTTCCACAAGCATTTTAAACTACTGTATTAAACGTAAGATGCGAAATTACAGTAATGAACTCAGTTTGAACAAGAATGCGCGGAGGAAGAGTGCTAGGATCTCGTTGAAAATAACGAAACACTGCGAATCGACAGATGTGCTCTTGAAACGCGTCAGAGAGTACTGTTTTGTAGGAGCGCTAAATTCCAAAAACTAACTACATTAAAGAAAGACCTGTTCCCGTCCGACCACCGAAGAAAAGCAACAACGTCAGTATTCGGATCGGCGACCGCCTGGGAACTCTGGCTGTCTTCATTTCTTGCTTTCTTGTCACTACTCCTGCCAGCCCTTTTTTCATGCTACCTTTCTCATGTGACAAAGATGCTTCCATACTGATTTTAAACTATCGTAAGATACGATATTAAGGAACTCAGTTTGAAAAGAGTGCGCCAAGTAAGACTTCCAAAGAGTCTCTGGAATAATAAAAACAGTATGAAGTGACAGAAAAGTTGTGAAAAACGTCAGGGCATATTGTTTTGTAGCAGTGCACAAGGGCAAATTTGTAAACAAAAATTTACCTTTCGTCGCTACAAGAGATGTATACTTTGCCGAAAAGCCTGTGTCTTGTGTGCATGTTTTCGCACCTTTCCACGGCACAGCGCAGCACAGAGCGGCACTGGTAGCTCCGAACGCCCGCACACGGCGCCTCGGACTCGCCGGTTCGGGCCGCGCCCATCTCGCAGATGCTTCTCGTACTTGTGCTGTCATATGGACCGCGACCCGAGCGGCAGCGAGCGGCAGTCGAGCAGAGTCGGGACAAGTCGGGACGGAAGGGGACAGCCGAGAATGAACCGTGCAAATTACGCAAATATCTGGAAGCGCGACGAGTGTCAGGCAGGTGAGAACGCTTCCCTCTGTCTTCATTTCTTGCTATCTTGTCACTACCCCTGCCAGCCCTTTTTTCATGCTACCTTTCTCATGTGACAAAGATGCTTCCATACTGATTTTAAACTATCGTAAGATACGATATTAAGGAACTCAGTTTGAAAAGAGTGCGCCAAGGAAGACTTCCAAAGAGTCTCTGGAAATAACAAAACAGTATGAAGTGACAGAAATGTTGTGAAATACGTCAGGGCATATTGTTTTGTAGCAGTGCACAACGGCAAATTTGTAAACAAAAATTTACCTTCCATCGCTACAAGAGATGGATACTTTGTCGAACAAACGAATGACAGGCGGTGCAACGAGCAGCTGTGTTGTGCGTCTGACCCACGTGGCGGCGCGCCGCACTGCGCGTCGCCTTCGAGGTGGAAGGACGTGCTTTGCGT